>NC_091980.1:19324707-19683207 GCF_044704955.1 Pristiophorus japonicus
CACTGTGATTTTCAGAGCCAAGCGCAGGTGTAAAGAGTGGAGTTCAAAGTCAAAGTTTCCCCACGACATATTGCGGAATTTACTTCACCGTCAAAACTACGACATAACCGAAAGATGGTGAACTGTGCCCTGGCAGGGCGAAGCCAGAGGAAACTCTGGTGAAGGTCCGTAGCGGTCCTGACGTTCAAATCGGTCGTCCGACCTGGGTGTAAGGGCAAAAGACTAACCATTCCATCTAGTAGCTGGTTCCCTCCGAAGATTACCTCAGGGTAGCTGGTGCTCGTCCACACGCAGTTTTATCTGGTAAAGCGAATGTTTAGAGGTCTTGGGGCCGAAACGAGCTTAACCTAGTCTCAAACTTTTATTGGGTCAGAAGCCCGGCTCGCTGGCATCCATTGTGATTTTCAGAGCCAGACAGGTGTCAAGAGTGGAGTTCAAAGGCAATGGTTCCCTGTGATGTGCCTAGTGGGCCATTTTTAGCAGAGCCTGGTCTCCAGTCGTCTTGGATCCCCTTGCCATTGGACCAAGACCTAGCTCTGTCGATCCGTATCTGGTGTGCAACGGCCACCCCACGTTAAAAGAATTCATGCGCAGGCATCTTTCACCCTTTAAAATGAAGTTCGGGATCTGCCATCAGTCACCGTAGAACCCATTCCAGTGTGGAAACAAGTCATCCTCCACTCCGGGGCACTGCCTAAAAGGAAGAAGAGACATGACCAATGGCGCCAGAGAGAAAATGTTTAATGGATTAGCTTTAGAACATAACATAAGCACATAAGAAATAGGAGCAGGAGTAGACCATACGGCCTCTCGAGCCTGTTCCGCCATTCAATAAGATCATGGCTGATCTGATCATGGACTCAGCTCCACTTCCCCACCCAGTCTCCATAACCCCTTATTCACTTATTGTTTAAGAAACTGTCTATTTCGCCTTAAATTTATTTAATGTCCCAGCTTCCACAGCTCTCTGAGGCAGCGAATTCCACAGATTCACAACCCTCTGAGAGAAGAAATTTCTCCTCTTCTCAGTTTTAAATGGGCGGCCCCTTATTCTAAGATCATGCCCTCTAGTTCTAGTCTCCCCCACCAGTGGAAACGTCCTCTCTGCATCCACCTTGTCCAGCCCCCTCATAACCTTATACGTTTCGCTAAGATCACCTCTCATTCTTCTGAATTCCAATGAGTAGAGGCCCAACCTCCTCAATCTTTCCTCATACATCAATCCCCTCATCCCTGGGATCAACCTAGTGAACCTTCTCTGAACTGCCTCCACGGCAAGTATATCCTTTCGTAAATATGGAAACCAAAACTGCACGCAGTATTCCAGGTGTTGCCTCACCAATACCTTATATAGCTGGAGCTAGACTTCCCTGCTTTTATACTCCATTCCCTTTGCAATAAAGGCCAAGAAACCATTGACCTTCCTGATCACTTGCTGTATCTGCATACCATCCCCCTGTGTTTCATGCACAAGTATCCTCAGGTTCCATTGTACTGCAAGACCGCTTTCCTTGGTCTTGTTCCTCCTAAACTCCAAACACATCATCCAACACACTTTGAGCATAGGGAAGTCTGGAGCAAGAAAAGGCTTTCATCCCACCAATCCGGTCTGTGACTAGCATAGTGTCAGCCGTGGCTCAGGGGTGGGCCTCTCTCCTCTGAAGGTTGTGGGTTCACGACCCACTGAAGCACCTCATCTAAACTGATACTTCAGTGTAGTGCTCAGGGAGTGCTGCACTGTCGGAGGTGCCATCCTTTGGATGGACATAAAACATCCCACGGCACTATTCGACGAAGAACCGAGGAGTTCTCCTAGTGTCCCTTCAATAATTATCCCTCAACCAACATCTAAAAAAAAATGATAATCTTGTCAGTTGTTTCATTGCTGTTTGTGAGAGCTTGCTGTGCGCAAATTGGCCACATTACAACAGTGACTAGACTGTAGAAGCACCATGACCTATAGATCACCTACTTTAAAGATCATTATGTTCCTTCTACTAACGTCCCTGTGGGGTGAGGACAGTGGGGAATCAAACAGTGCTGTTAGTATCTCTAACCCTCAATCATCCATTCGAACAGATAGTACACCAGCTGCTTTTCAGTGTATCAGTTGCTCCCACATCAGCCGCCTTCCTGTAAGTGTCATACACTTTCCAAGCTGTTGCAAAGCGTGGGCAAAAACACTTCATTGTAATCTCAAACTCACTCAAAGCTTGTAAATTTTGCACGTATCCTTCAGCCGAAGTTGCGAAGCGTGCTTGTTTCATCTTCTCTAATTATTTTGAAGACCTGTATCATGTCTCCCCTCAGTCTTTTCTCCAGCTAAGGCATGTTTAATCGCTTGATGTATTTTTCACAAGACCAGTCCCCTAAGACCTGGAATCATCCTCGTCACATTTCTTTGAACCTTAAAAAATTATTTTTCATATAACTGCCCTCCATACTCCAGAATTTACCTCATCGTTGATCGGCACCACATCAGTAACACTTGTTATAACTTGTAAACATATAACATTCTTCGAGGGCTTGACAGGGTAGATGCTTCGAGGCTTTGTCCCCTGGTTGCCGAGTATCGAACTAGAGGACATAGTCTCAGGAGTCGGTCATTTAGGACTGAGATGAGGAGAAGTCTCTTCACACAGAGGGTGGTGAATCTTTGGAATTCTCTACCCCAGAGGGCTGTGGATGCTCAGTTGTTGAGTATATTCAAGGCTGAGATCAATAGATTTTTGGGCTGTAAGGGAATCAAGGGATTATGTGAATTAGGAGGGAAAGTAGAGTTGAGGTAGAAGATCAGTCATGATCTTATTGATTGGCAGAGCAGGCTCGAGGGGCCAAATGGCATACACCTGCTCCTATTTCTTATGTCCTTATTCTGATAACATACGAATATACAAAATTGATGGGCAGGAAAAGACCAGCTGGTCCATCAAGCTTGCCCCACACCACTATGGGCTCAACCATCATTGTTAGACATTCCTTTAGTTTAAACTCGTGTCCTCTGGTCCTCCCCAATCTGTTGTACTGGAATAATCTCTCAATAGGGAAGCTATCTAGCCCTTCAATTATTTTATAGACCTCGATCAGGTCACCTCTAAGTCTACGCTGCACCAAAGTAAACAGACCAAGCTCCTTGTGCCCAGCTACGCCGCTGTCTTCAGGTAGGAATCATTCTTGTGACTCTTCTCTGGACCTTTTCCAAGGACGCTATATCATCCACTATTAACTTATTGCTAACTGCTTCACAATAACCAGGATGTAGTGGCAAAAAACTTAATCAGGGGAAAAGTAATTTGGTAAAGTTAATACATAAAGCAAGAATGGATTAGTGTGTTCATGGAGGAATAGCTGAGTCCCACATTCCAGCAGTTAGGCTGAAATAAAGAACAACATGCACACAAGAGGCCAGGACTAAGGTCAAAGAATCCTCTGAAGAGATAACACTCCTGAGAGCACAAACAAGATAACTGTAGACAGCTCACAAAAATAATGAGATGAGGCCGCCATGTTCGAGTCACACGAGATAGCAGAAACAAAGCTCCTTTGATATGAGGATAGCCAGATGTATTTGTAGTCTGAGAGTTAAAGCCTGGGAGCAAGTTCGCAGAGATGTAACACGTAACCCGTGTGGGGGGGGGGGGTGGGGGCGGGGGATAGAGCCTCTCCAGCAACAGTGGCCATAACTGAATGTACCAATGAAATCATTAGAAATTACTGTAACCAATGATATTGCTATAACTGTAGTAACCAATGTATTAGTAGCAGGTGGGCGGGGACTGGTGGCAAATAACCAATAGAACACTTCCCCGCGTAGTTTTATTATTTTGACTGTAGTTCGATTGTATAAAATGTAACAGCGCGGGCTGTCTCATGAGACCGGCGATTATAGCATCCAGTAGCGGTACTGATGCAACCGGTTCTCCCTTGATTAATCAGGTTTTAATAAACAATTCTTTTCTCTATACACGGACCTTTGTGTCGAGTGTTATATTTTTAATACTCCACAACACAGGGTATGATAAGTGATCACTCTCAAATCATTTTTCTTTTCATCAGTGGGGACTACAAAACAGGGCCTTTTCAAGTTTTATACATATTTAAGAAGGCTGTCAAGGCCTTGGAGAGGGTGCAGAGGAGATTTACTAGAATGGTACCAAGGTTGAGGGATTTCAATTATGTGGAGAGAAGCTGGGATTGTACTCCTTAGAACAGAGAAGGTTAAGAGAAGATTTAATAGAGGCATTCAAAATTTTGAGGTGTTTTGATAGAGTAGATAGGAAGAAACTGTTTCCAATGGCAGGATGGTCTGTAGCCAGAGGACACACATTTAAGATAATTGGCAAAAGAACCAGAGGCGAGATGAGGAGAAATTTTTACATGCAGCGAGTTGTTGTGATCTGGAATGCGCTGCCTTGAAAGTGTGGTAGAATAATAACTTTCAAAAGAGATTTGGATAGATACTTGAAATGGAAAAGATTGTTGTGCTAATGGGAAAGAACAGGGGAATGGGACTAATTAGATAGCTCTTCCAAAGAGGGATGATGGCCTGAATGTAAGATTCTTGATTCAATCATCTTATGTTACTGCTTCTGTACTTCCACTATATTTAAATTTTCCATCCCCCAACCCCAACTCTATGCTAGATTTTGGATGGCGAGACAGGGCGGAGACGGGAACTGAGCTGAGATTACTGCCTGGGGTAAAACCAGTTCCGTTCACTTCAAGTACTACAATGCAAATCAGCTAGAATTGACTGTTAAAATTGAGTGCACTTGCAAAGACCTAGGTAGGCTTGAGATGTTTTACATGTATGTATGAAGTTACGTTTAGCTGTCCTTACTAAGTAGGCTGACGTAGGATCCATTATGTGATATCCTTAGTGTACATGTTGCTGTCGTCAGGCAGTGTCGATGTCTCCTCGGGCAGGTATACATTGGTTGCGATCAGGAGACCATTTACAATGCAGTGGCTGTAAAGCTATACCAGGACAAGATCCAAGAGCCATGTTTATTTTGAGTATCAGTGCCTTAATCTGGGCTCGGTATCTGATTCTGTGGGTGGGTTTGAGTGTAGCTGTTTGTGCTAATGGAACAGATCATTAAGATATATCTTAAACACACACAAGCTGTCTACACGTTAGATACTACGCACATGTGGAGAGTTATTTTTTCTCCCTACTCTTTTCATATTGAGCAGCGGATGCTATGACTGATTAGAGTGCCCTGTCTCTGAAATGGTCGCAGGATGAAGTCGATCCATATTTTAGCTATGCGTAAAGATTGAATAGGCTGAGGTTGTTTGCTTTGGAACAGAGGATGCTAGGAGGGGGAGATTTAATTGAGGTGTATAAAATTATGAGGGTCCTAGACAGAGTGGATAGGAAGGACCTATTTCCTTTAGCAGATATGTCAATAACCAGGGGCCATAGATTTAACGTAATTGATAGAAGGTTTAGAGGGGAGTTGAGGAGAAATGTTTTCACCCAGAAAGCGGTGAGGGTCTGGACCTCACTGCCTAAAAGGGTGGTAGAGGCAGAAACCCTCATCACATTTCAAAATACTTGGAAATGCACTTGAAGTGCTGTAACCTCCAAGGTTACGGACCAAGACTTGGAAAGTAGGATTAGGCGGGATAGCTCTTTTTTGGCTGACACAGGCTTGATGGGCCGAATGGCCTCCTTCTGTACCTTAAACTTATATGATTCAGCAGGAGGAAGAACTTCAAATTTGGACCGATTTAGCTACCATGATTTCCCTGCATCTGCACTGTCAGGGGTTGAGTGTTGGTGAATTTGGAGTCTTGTGTTGATTTCCAATCACTGGAGTAAATAAATGGACCGTTGGCAGTGTCACTTTGGAACATGCAAAACCATTCAGTTCAGCGGCAGAAAAATTCCACTCATCGGCTCTTCAGGAGCAAGTTATTTCCTGGCTCACCAAATTGAAAAGCCCAGCAAATAATAATTAAAAGAACGCGACTGCTTCCAACGAACTGGAAGCGTACTGCGAATGTAGGCTGCGGGATACAGCCCAACACGGGAGCGGGTTCGTTAAATAAATGTTCGAAAGCCAGAAAGCCGGGAAGGGAGCGGGCTGGTGATAAAAGCCGGGAAGGGAGCAGGTTGGTGATAAAAGCCAGGAAGGGAGCGGGCTTGTTTTGGGATGGAATGCGCAGTACGCTTCTGCACAGCTTCCGGTTCGTTGGCAGCAGTCACTCCGTTAAAAGAAAACAATGGCAAACGCTGGAAATCTGAAATAAAGACAGAGAACACTGGAAATATTCACCAGCATTTATAAAGAGAAAGCGTGGGCTAATGCCCTATAATTTGCGAAACCGGGCAATAAATTCGCTCTTGCCCATTTAATTTCCATGATTTTTGCACTGCATGTTGCTGAATATGTAAGCTGAAAACGGCGCATCAAGATAAATCGGGCATCTGGGACCTGAGTGAGCAGGCCAAGCAAAAGGGCATCTCCTAAACCAATCAGAATGAAGGATTGGGAACAGTAGCATTATGTTATTGGTAATCTAGAGGTCTGGACTATTGATCTGGAGACATGAGTTCAAAGCCCACCATGGCAGTTGGGGAAATTAAATTCAGTTAATTAAAAATAAATCTCGAATAAAAAGCTGCCATGAAATTACTGGATTATCATAAAAACCCATCTGGTTCACTAATGCGCTTTCGGAAAGGAAATCTGCCGTCCTTACCCGGTCTGGTCTATATGTGACTCCAGACCCATAGCAATGTGCTTGATTCTTAACTGCCCTCTGAAATAGCCCAGCGAGCCATTCAGTTGTGTAAGGCGGATCACCACCACCTTCTCAAGGGCAATTAAGGATGGGCAACAAATGCTGGCCTTGCCAATGACACCCACATTCTGTGGACGATTAAAAAAAAATTAACAGAGTAAGTGCTGAGAAGGAAGTATCAATTCGATGGGGTAATTTTATGGCAAATCAGGTGCAGAAAGAGAAATAAAGAGAGGGAGAAAGAGAAATAAAGAGAGAGAAAGAAAGATTGGATTAAGAGAGAGAGAAAAAGATCAAATGTCCACCAACAATTAAAAACTGAAGGAATAAGAGTCCATACTTGTAACAGCTAATTTTCAGTGGCATACAGGGCCAATGGCAGTAATTACCACTTAGCACTTTGTTACAAACATCTCTGACAGCGAGTCCAGGTTTAATTAAATCTGCGCGGACCTTAAATGGCTCCAAAACAGGCTCCGTGGCGTCATTTCAGACAGCTCTAACTTTCTGTGTCGAGTTTAGTTTCTAACGACTCACGTGCAGCCACCTCACGCCTTTCAATGCATTTCAGTGGCGAGGCAGACCAGGTGATGTCTTTTTCACAAAGCTAATGGAGGAGCGATGCATTTCGGTCAGCAACCTTCGGTTTTACGGGATTAACTGAGCATCTGCCCCGAACCTGAAGTTGCTGTACCCTTTGCGTGTATATAACGGCGATCGCCATGAGCCTTGCCGCTGTTTTGACAGCAAATTATGGGCCAATGTTGCAGGTGTAGATCGACTTCCAAAATAATAATCTGACATTTCTCTTTGCAGCTCCTGATGGACCGAAGAGTATTCCTAGCATTTTCTAGACAATGAAGCATCTTACTTTGTGAGATTCTTCCCTTGCTCTCTGTCCTAGCCCTGCAACTCTCCGAGATCTCGGCGCTCCTCCAATTCTGGCCTCTTGCGCATCCCTGAATTTAATCACTCCACTGTTGCCGGCCGTATCTTCAGCTGCCTAGGCCCTAAGCTCTGGAACTCCTTCCCTAAACCACTCCACCTCTCTTTATCCACCTTTTAAGAAACTCCTCAAAGCCTACCTCTTTGACCAAGTTTTTAGTCACCTGCCCTAATATCTCTTTATGTGACTCGGTGTCACATTTTGCCTGATAATGCTCCTGTGAAGCGCTATGGGACGTTTTGCTACGGGAAAGGCACGATATAAATACAAGTTGTTGCTGTATCCTTCCCTGCTATTTTGTGGTAATAACGCTCTGTCCAATTTTTCCCTCAATTGATTTCAACAGAAAGGCAGAACGGACGGGTGTATAACAGGTGGCTGATTTGAATGTGCCCATTTTAGGCTAGCTCCCAAAATGAAAATTACCACAATGCGTCTCAGCTCTAATCTTGGAAGTGCTCAAAGCCAACCTTATTTCTCACGCCAGTCATCCCATGGCCTTTTTGAGTGACATTCCCAATTAATGCTGAAATAAGGATAGTTTTGAGAACTTACTCATTTTTGTCTATGCAAGGAAATTAGTTAAGATTGCCCAAGCTCATTTGACGCCAATGGACAGTGTAGGCTATCATCTCATCAGTTGATGTTGGATTTTAATCTGGACCCTGGATGTGAGAGATCAGTGCCCAACTACTGGGTCACTTAAACCCTCGTTCCCACCTCATCCCAGAGGTGACAGCCTTTGTTGTACCAAAATGACATAATAACCATCACATTTTTCTTTGGAGATTTCTATAGATTATGGTGCAGTAAACCAGTGGAGTGAGCCTTGGCTCAGTGGTAGCATCTCATCTCTGAGTCAGAAGGCTATGGGTCCAAGCTGCACCTTAGACACCCAGCTGAGCAGGAGACCACAGCACCGGCCTGTGCATAAAGAAAGAATTTTCATTTATATCGCACCTTTCATGACCTCAGAACGTCCCTAAGTGCTTCAGAGCCAATGAAGTACTTTAGAAGTGTAGTCAGTTTTAATGGAGATAAACGCGACAGCCAATTTGAACACCGCAAGCACCCACAAGCAGCAATGTGATAAATGAGCAGGTTATCTGTTTTAATAATATTGGTTTAGGGATAAATATTGGCCAGGACACCAGGAATAAGTCCTCTGCTCTTCTTCGAAGTTGTGTTGTGGGATCTTTACGCCCACCTGAGTGGGAAGACGAGGCGTCTCGGTTTAATGTCTCATCCGAAAAACGGCACCTCCGACAGTGCAGTGCTCCCTCCGTACTGCATTGGAAGTGTCAGCCTGGATTATGGGCTGAAGTCTCTGGGGTCAGATACCATGCTGACATTCCACGGGGTATCTGGGCCAGATGGAAGTGGAGTGGCAAACTCTCCCAGCCCCTCCATCACATCTAGTTGGTCGCCCCTGTTACATGGATGGACTGGAGAAGCTGGGGTTGTTCTCCATAGAGCAGAGAAGATTGAGAGGAGATTTGATAGAGGAGTTTAAAATCATGAGGGGTCTGGACAGGGTAGATAGAGAGAAACTGTTCCCATTGGCAGAAGGGTCAAGAACCAGATTTAAGGTGATTGGCAGAAGAACCAAAAGCGACATGAGGAAAATGTTTTATGCAGCAAGTGGCAAGGATCTGGAATGCACTGCCTGAAAGGGTGGTGGAGGCAGACTCAATCACGGCTTTCAAAAGGAAGTTGGATAAGGGCTATGGGGATGGAGCGGGAGGGTGGGACTAGCTGAAGTGCTCTTGCAGAAAGCCGGCACAGGCTCGACGGGCCGAATGGCCTTCCTCTCGGCTGCAACCAATCTATGATTCGTTTAAATAATTAAAAAGACTTGCACCTTATATCTAGCAGCCTGATTTTTCCCTCAAAACAGTGCCATGAAATCTATTTTTTCTAATTCTCACAAACCAGCAGAGAAGGCCTTAGCCACACAGCTAATCTGATGGATGACACCTTCAGTGTTGGCCTAGATTATGTGTTAAAGTCCTGGAGTGGGATTTACACCCACAACTTACTGACTCACAGAACAATGTTCTATCCACCGACTTGAGCTAATTCATTTTCAGTGGCAAGTCATTTTGATAAATTCACCATTTAAGGGATGTCACAAGGACCAAAATGTGAGAATATCAACACTTTGCTAATCAGTGAAAAATAGGCCATGACACTCCTAATGAGAACTGTTGACTCACTCTTTTCATTTTAAAATATGTAGCTTAACTCACTCTTAACCTACGTAAATTTAAACTCATCCAAAACTCTGCCTCCCGTGTCCTAACTTACACAAGTTCCATTCATCAATCACTCCTGTGCTCACTGACCTACATTGGCTCTTGGTCCTGCAACGCCTCGATTTTAAAATGCTCATCCTTGTTTTCAAATCCCTCCATGGGCTCATCCCTCACTATGGGCTCAATTTTCCCCAGTGATTTGCGCCGTTGTTTTGGCGCAGGACGCTTTTTTTGGCCCATGTTTTAAAAAAAACAAAGTTTCCTGACCAATTTGCACCAACTCAGTTAGTTACGATTTTTTTAGGTACTTTTTTTTCCCGCCAAAATGGGCCTGACCTGCTAACCGCACCAATTCCGACCATTTAGGCAAGTTTAGGCAGCTGAGAGTTACTCCAATTCTTCTTAGGCCAGTATATGTGACCTCGATAGAAAAACCTTCTGGATAGTTAAGAAAATCGGTGCAGGTAAGGAAATCGTCACAGGTAAGTACAGCAGCTGCCCGGACAGCAACAGGTAAGAGAGAGGTAAGAGAGAGGGGGGGAGAGAGCAGGGAGGGGGAAACCTTTTGGGTTTAGTTAGGGGCGGGGACTGGGAGGGAGGAGGCCATTCGGCCTGGGATTGGTGTGGGGGAGCATACCGGGAGGCCATTCGGCCTGACTAAGGAGCGGGGGAGCGGACCGGGAGGCCACTCGGTCAGGTCTAGGTGTAGGGGAGTGGACCGGGAGGCCATTCGGCCTGGGCTAGGGGCGGGGGAACAGACCAGGAGGCCACTCGGTCAGGGCTAGGTGTAGGGGAGTGGACCCGGAGGCCATTCGGCCTGGGATAGGAGCGAGGATTGGCACCGGCATCGGGAGGCCGGGGTGGGGGCGCTAATTTAATAAATTAATGGAGGTAAGTTGCTGCAATGTATTTTAATGTGTTTGTGAAGTTGCTGCGATGTATCTTAATGTGCTTGTGCAGGTTGCGAGCTGAGCTGTCAGTGTCACTTTCCAACCTCAGCCCGTATTGTGTCCCTGGTTACCATGGCAACCCGAGCTGTTTGGCGCAGATTAAGCTCCACCCACAAAACTAAAGGACAGGTTAAGCGGAGCCAAAATAAAGAAATCAAACGGGGAAATTAGAACATTTTTTTGGCGTGCTTGGGCCCTCAAAAAACGGGCGTAACTCTTCAAGTATGCCAAAAAAAAGCTTTGCGTAAAATTGATCCCTATCTCTGTAAACTCCTCCAGCCCCACAATCTCCCGAGATGTCTGTGCTCCTCTAATTCTGGCCCCTTGAGTATCCCTGATTTTAACCGATCAGCTATAGGTGGCCATGCCTTCAGCTGCCTGGGCCCCAAGCTCTGAAACTCCCTCCCCAAACTGCTCTGCCTATCTACCTCTCTTTCCTCCTATAATATGTTCCTTAAAACCTACCTCTTTGGCCAAGCTTTTGGTCACCTGATGTAATTTCTCCTTATGTGGCTCAGTGTCAAATTTTTTGTCTCATAATACTCCCGTGCAGCACCTTGGGACGTTTTACTACATTAAAGTCGCTATCTAAATACAATTTGCTGTTGCAAACACAGCCCCATATTTTTTATGTGGGCAGAATGTTAAATTTTGCGGGAGTGTAAAGTGGGTGATATCGTGCCATGGCCATGCATTCTACATCACCCACCACCCCCTCCCCACTGATTTACCTTTCCATTGACTTCCGATGTCATACGAGTGATCCAATATTGCCCATTATCTGCCCCTACCGAAGAGGAAAGTTCAGGAGAATGAGTGTTTAACTGGTCCTGTTGCTAAACATAAGAACATAGGAAATAGGAGCAGGAGTAGGCCATTTTGCCCCTCTAGCCTGTTCCGCCATTTAATAAGATCATGACTGATCCGATCATGGACTCAGTCCACTTCCCTGCCCACCCCCCATAACCCTTTATTCCCTTATCGCTCAAAAATCTGTCTATCTCAGCCTTAACTATATTCAATGACCCAGCATCCACAGCTCTCTGGGGTCGAGAATTCAATAGCTTTCCCTCCACTCCCTATATTCTAAATGAGTGCGTGACTGATCCTATTGCTAAAGTTCCCCCTTGCTCTTTATATTCTAAGTATATAACTGATCCTATTTGTAAAGTTTCCCTCACATTGCCAGCATTTTACTTTTACTGCACAACCCCCTCCCAAACTGTGGCCCTCACTAAATCTGCTGCTCTTTGTGTCTCTAGACCTCCATGTACATAGTGCTAGTACATCTTGAGGCATTGAGACACACCTCATGAAGTAGGTCTGCAAGGGACCTCTAGAATCAAGGTGCTGCTTGAGGCAAACACCAGTGGCACTCGAAACCATTAGTGACCATGGTACTCCCACATTGCTGGCCTGTATAATAACACCAATTTTAAACACCTGAGCATATGCTAATTTTCACATTTTTAGTTGCTTGAGTGTGTTGCTGGGTATCTGAACCCATCCTGCAGTGTAAAATAGGGCGCATTCAGAGTGCCTGCTGCCTTACCATTTTAATAAATGTCACTCTACGGTAAATGCTACAAGAGAGATAAAGCCATTTACAGCATACAGGAGTCCAGTCGGCCTATTGTGTCGAAGCCGGCTCTTTGCTAGAGCAATTTAGAATAGTATCATAGAAATTTATAGCAGGGAAGGAGGCCATTTCTTCCCATCGTGTCTGCGCCGGCCGACAAAGAGCTATCCAGCCGAATCCCACTTTCCAACTCTTGGTCCGTAGCCCTGTAGATTACAGAACTTCACGTGCACATCCAAGTACTTTTTAAATGTGGTGAGCATTTCTGCCTCTGCCACACTTTCAGACAGTGAGTTCCAGACCCCCACCACCCTCTGGGTGAAAGAATTTCCCCTCAAATCCCCTCTAAACCTCTTACCAATTACTTTAAATCTATGCCCCTTGGGTGTTGACCCCTCTACTAAGGAAAATAGGCCCCTTCTATCCACTATATCGAGGTACTTCATAATTTTATAAACCCGAATAAGGTCTCCCCTCAGCCTCCTCTGTTCCAAAGAAAACAACCCCAGCCTATCCAATCTTTCCTCATAGCTAACATTCTCCAGTCCAGGCAACATCCTTGTAAATCTCCTCTGTACCCTCTCGAGTGCAGTCACATCTTTTCTGTAATGTGGTGACCAGAACTGCACGCAGTACTCTAGCTGTGGCCTAACTAGTGTTTTAAACAGTTCAAGTATAACCTCCCTGCTCTTGTATTCTATGCCTCGGCTAATAAAGGCAAGTATTCCATATGCCTTCTTAACCACCTTATCTACCTGGCCTGCTACCTTCAGGGATCTGTAGACATGCACTCCAAGGTCCCTTTGTTCCTCTACACTTCTCAGTGTCCTACCAGTTAATGTGTTTGCCCTTGCCTTGTTAGTCCTCCCCAAATGCATTATCTCACACTTCTCCAGATTGAATTCCATTTGCCAATGTTCTGCCTATCTGACCACTTCATTGCTATCTTCCTGCATGCTACAGTTTTCTTCACAGGCAGATTACCTTTATCGTCTCTGTCATGTATCTTACATTATTATATATAACTGTATCCTAACATGCTATACATGACTGTAATAAGATATGACCTGTAACCACCAGCATATCTTACCACCAGGGGTGCACTTGCAAGAGAGAGGTATATAAGGACAGGTCTCAGGCAAGTGCAGCATTCCAGAGCTGTGAAATAAAGGTGCAGGTCCAGAGTGACCTTGACTTCACTACATGCCTCGTGTGAATCTGTACTGAGGGGACAGGACTTTACAGTCTCTAATAGGCCCTACCCTTTCTTAATTATCCTCTTACTCTTTATGTATTTATTAAATATCTTTGGGTTTTCCTTGATTTTACTTGACAAAATCTTGTCATGCTCTCTCTTTGCTTTCCTAATTTCCTTTTTAGTTGCACTTTCTATACTCCTCTAGAGTTTCTGCAGTATATAGCCCTCGGAATCAACCATAAGCCTCCTTTTTATTCTTTATCCTGCCCTGTACGTCGCTTGACATCCAGTGGGCTCTAAATTTGTTAGTCCCACCCTTTTAATCTAAGGGAACATTCTTGCTCTGAACCCTCAGGATCTTCTCCTTGAAAGCCTCCCACTGCTCTGACATTGATTTACCTTGAAGTAGCTGTTTCCAGTCCGCTTTAATTAAACCCCATCTCAGCTTCGCAAAATTGGCTTGTCCCCAATCGAGAACTTTTATTCCTGGTCTATCTTTGTCCTTCTCCATAACTACCCTAAATCTAACTGAATTATGATCACTAGCACCAAAATGTTTTCCCACTGATACCCCTTCCAACTGGCCAGCTTCATTCCCTAAAACTAAGTCCAGAACCGCCCTCTCCCTTATTGGGCTTGTTACATACTGGTTAAAAAAGTTCTCCTGATTGTATGTTAGGAAGTCACCACCCTCTATACCTTTGACACTAATTCTGTCTCAGTTAATATTAGGGTAGTTGAAATCCCCTACTATTATCGCGCTATAGTTTTTGCACTTCTCAGAAATGTGCCTAAGTATTTTAAACTAATCCCTCCACCCTTCTCTCTCCCCAGGGTGCTGTAACTACTTAGGCGTCAAATATTTATCCACTTTTCCCTCAAAAGATGCAATACAGAAGAGGATGGCCATTTTATCCATTCTAGCCCAGTCCATCCAAGGAACAATTAATGCATTGCTCCCATCACAGCATTCAGTTGGTTTTGTTGGATCCTTCACTCAGCCAGAAGTTCATTCCATGTGTTGATCTGTCTGTGTGTGTGAAGAAAAGTCTTCTGCTGTCAGTCCCAAGTTTGCCTTTGGTTAGGTTCAATCCGCGGTAAGAAATTATGAATTGAAAGAAATAACTTGAGGCCAAAAAAAGTCTCTTCAAATAGGTATTAGAATTGAAGGAATCAATCCGCAGTACAATAACTAAAGCTACTTGAACAGCGTGAACATCAATAACTGACAACAGGCAGCTCCAAACATCTGAAAGCCAAGAATGGCTTGTCTGACTCCAATCTTGGGAGGATGTGAAGAGGAGGGTTTCACCCAAGAGTTGAGACAAGGAACTCACATATAGGTTACATGGTCCTGCCAACATCCTACACCAGGCCCACCCTTAAAAAGAGAATAAAAAGAAAGACCCAGAAGGTGTTTCAGGGCAGACAGTGAAGATAAGAACTGTTCGTACCACCAGCCGTCTGTCCGATCGGGACTAGTACCAGCTACTTGTCACGGTCGTATGTTTACTATGTCTATCCTGATTGTGTGTTGTGTTTGACTATATTTGAACTATCGTTCCATAAATAAAATGCATCATAACTCCGAAGACCCTTTGGGTACAGTGCATGACCTGCGATCCTAAATCTTACACCGTGACCATTTGTCCTGCTCTAACTGGTTTGATTTAGAAGCTGTGCTCTAGATTTACCTTTGCTTGAACAGTTTACTATCGACATACCTTTTTGAGGTCTCCTCTTGGTGGCCTCTTTTTGAGGATGAGGAGCCCAAATTTCTCCAGCCTCTCCTTATATTTCTGTCGCCTGATGCTAGGCAGCAACCTCTTGGCTTTCCTCTTCAAAGCTACTTGGCATTGACTGTCTCTCCTTTGACCGAAACTGAACAGGGTACTCAAGCTTCAGCCTGACCAGAGCACTGTATGAGTTTAATATAGCCCCTCCCAACTTGCGCTGCCAATTCTCTGCTCTTCTCCCACAACATTGTTCTGCTAGATCAAGAGCAGAATTACATATCGCATAGATTTACCGAGTATTTACAGCAAAGAAACAGGCCATTCCGTCCAACTGGTGTTTATGCTCACCTCACCCCTCCCTATCTCTGTAACCTCCCCCAGTCCTACAATCCCCCCAGATCTCTGCGCTCCTCCAATTCTGGCCCCTTGCGCTTTCTCCGATTTTCAGTGCTCCACATTGGCGGCCGTGACTTCAGCTGCCTGGGCACCCAAGCTCTGGAAATCCCTCCCTAAACCTCTTTGCCTCTCTACCTCACTTTAAGTCACCCCTTAAAGCCTACATTTTTGCCCAAGCTTTTAGTCCCCTTTTAGTCTTAATATCACTTTACGTGGCCTGGTGTGATATTGTGTCTGATAATGCTCCTGCGAAGTGCCTTGGGAGGTTTTACTGCATTAAAGGCACAAGAAAGGCATAAGGGGGCTGAAATTGGAGAACGTACCGCCCATTGCTGCCTACTGCCACCCACAGCCGCCGGCACTCCTTTGGTCGAACCGCCTAGTGCCACTTTCGTCGTGGCCTGGAGCGGGCGGGAGGAGAAAGCTGCCCGCCGACGTCAGCAGATGGCCGATGCGTGTAAGTAGATTCCCGCCCGCCGAGATGCCATACTCGTGTGGACAGGAGTCGGCTGGGGTCGGCGGCAGGGCAGCGGTGGACCATTGCGAGGAGGCTGCTCTGTCCTCAACGGTAAGTGTGAAGAGGCTGCAAAAAAGCTGAGTGAAGTTTATTTAAATTATTTCTTTACAGGTACTTACCTGGATAGGGGTCCCCTGAAGGTCATCAGATTTTTTTTTTTTGTTTTTGCTACTTTTTATTTTTACCTCTTCGACCCTCCGTGTGCCCGACTCCATCATCGGCGGCACTTGGGCGGCAAGCGCCGAGAATGAGAGCTCCCGCCGGCTCCTGCCCAGATTGGCAGTGTACATCGCAGATTTGCCACCCACCGACCTTCAAGGGACCTGGGTGATGAAAACCCCGCCCAAAGAACCGTCAGGGACGTTGGCGGCCATCGGCGGTCCTTTGGGCGGCACTTGGGTGGGCGGAGGCCTTCACCAAGTTCGGGCCCAAGATGTTGTTATTGCATATCGTTCTATTCCTTTCTCCCTCATGTACTTATCGAGCTTTCCCTATTCACATCAACCACTCCACGTGGTAGCGAATTCAACATTCTAACCACTCTCTGGGTTAATCCGGATGGTCCTGATCAATTTAGCATGGGTCCCATTGATGATGTTACAGATGAACCAAGACACAAAACACTTTACAAACACAAGAATTCTCACTTATCTATATGTGTCCGTGTGTATGTGTGTGTGTGTTTGCTTTGCCCGATCTTTCGTCTCCACCCGGTTCCAATATGAGTCATTTCATCAACAGCCCTAGCTGGGAACTGGCCGTTACTGTTAATGGTTTAGGGAATTAATAAAAATGCATTGATTTCAGAGGGGGAAAATTCCTTAACATTATTACCTGCTTGGAGATTTGGAAAAAGAAGGCCGAATGTTTTATTTTCTGGTGGTCAGATACCGATATCATTACCTACAGCTATAAAATGTCAATTTTCAAAATTTATGCCCACGAACAGCTCCCTCCCGGCCACAGATCATTCAGTTGTCCCAGCTTTATAGTGTAACAATTTTTACTAATGTGCTCTGATTCACAAAGTGGAGAAAATGTGAGGCTGATTTTTTTGAAAATTTAAGAACTGTCAAAAAGTTTCAATGGCTAGCATAACTCTCGAGCAATGTATAACTTTAATTGTTGTTTTGTAGGACGGGAAAAGCTTATAATGGGATGTTTAGTTTGGCTCTCCAGTTGACGGCCTCCTGACATGCTGAGTGGAGAAATGAGGTGCCTCCCGCAACAGATCTCGGTGGGCAGATTGATGTGATGTGTTCCGTGGTCTGGGTCTCATGGTCATAGTCGCAACTTGGGTCATTCCTCACCTTCCCCTTGTGGGCAGATGGCCGCATCGTCCGTGCCCCATGCGGATTGGGTCGAACGCCGTCCACTCTCTCCGAGGGAGGTCGGTGCCAGCGACCTATGTTGTTGGGTCAGAGATCGGTTCAAGGGTCAGTGATGGGGTGTTGGGTCAGTGATGGGGTGTTGGGTCAGTGATGGGGTGTTGGGTCAGTGATGGGGTGTTGTGTCAGTGATGTGGTGTTGGGTCAGTGATGGAGTGTTGGGTCAGTGATGGGGTGTTGGGTCAGTGATGGGGTGTTGGGTCAGTGATGGGGTGTTGGGTCAGTGATGGGGTGTTGAAATGATAGGGTGTTGGGTCAGTGATGGGGTGTTGGGGTGATGGGGTGTTGGATCAGTGATGGGGTGTTGAGATGATGGGTTGTTGGGTCAGTGATGTGGTGTTGGGTCAGTGATGTGGTGTTGGGTCAGTGATGGGGTGTTGGGTCAGTGATGGGGTGTTGGGTCAGTGATGGGGTGTTGAGATGATGGGGTGTTGGGTCAGTGATGGGGTGTTGGGGTGATGGGGTGGTGGGTCAGTGATGGGGTTGGGTCAGTGATGTGGTGTTGGGTCAGTGATGGGGTGTTGGGTCAGTGATGGGGTGTTGGGTCAGTGATGGGGCGTTGGGTCAGTGATGGGGTGTTGGGGTGTTGGGTCAGTGATGGGTGTTGGGTCAGTGATGGGGTGTTGGGGTGATGGAGTGTTGGGTCAGTGATGGGGTGTTGGGTCAGTGATGGGGTGATGGGTCAGTGATGGGGTGATGGGTCAGTGATGGCATGTTGGGTCAGTGATGGGGTTTTGGGTCAGTGATGGGGTGTTGGGGTGATGGGGTGTTGGGTCAGTGATGGGGTGTTGGGTCAGTGATGGGATGTTGGGTCATGGGTCAGTGATGGGTTGGTTTCTTAACAACTTGACTGAAACCTCAGTAGCATTTTAAAACACCAGTTAGGCCACAGCTGGAGTACTGCTGACAGTTCCGGTCACCACATTACAGAAAAGATGTGACTGCACTAGAGAGGGTACAAAGGAGATTTACGAGGATGTTGCCTGGACTGGAGAATTTTAGCTGTGAGGAAAGTTTGGATAGGCTGGGGTTGTTTTCTTTGGAAACATACATAGAAACATAGAAAATAGGTGCAGGAGCAGGCCCTTCGGCCCTTCGAGCCTGCACCACCATTCAATATGATCATGGCTGATCATTCAACCTCAGTACCCCCCACTGCCTTCTCTCCATACCCACTGATCCCTTTAGCCGTAAGGGGCACATCTAACTCCCTTTTGAATATGTCCAACAGAGGAGGCTGAAGGGAGACCTTATTGTGGTGTATGAGGGGCCTCGATCGGGTGGATAGGAAGGACCTATTTCCCTTCGCAGGGAGGTCAACTACCAGGGGGTATAGATTTAAAGAAATTGGTAGGAGGTCTAGAGGGGATATGTTTTCACCCAGCGGGTGGTGTGGGTCTGGAACTCGCTGCCTGAAAACGTGGTAGAGGCAGACACTCTCACCACATTTAAACAACACTTGGATGTGCACTTGAAGTGATGTAACCTGCAGGGCTATGGACCAATAGCTGGAAAGTGGGATTAGGTTGGATCGCTCTTTGTCGGCCGGCGCGGACACGATGGCCCGAAATGGCCTCCTTCCGTGCTGTAAGTTTCTACGATTCTATGAAATGCAAGTTTATTACTCAGATTATGAGAGGCCGATAAAGAGTGGATAGGAAGGACCTATTTCCCTTAGCAGAGGGGTCAACAACCAGGGAGCATAAATTTGAAGAAATTATTAGGTTTAGAGGTGATTTGAGGGGAGATTTCTTCACCCAGAGGGTGGTCGGGGTCTGGAACTCAGTACTTGGATCACTTGAAATGCCATGAGGGCTATGGACCAAGAGCTAGAAAGCAGGATTAGGCTGGATAGCTCTTTGTCAGCCGGCACAGACACAGTGGGCTGAAATGGTCTCCTTCTGCTCTATAAATTTCCATGATTCTATAATATTATTTTCATCCCTTTATAGAATGTCACGGAATTAAAAAGGATTTTGTGCTGGTGATTCTTGTGCTGTTGGCACTATTTAAACGGCCCGGTTGGGAGGGTTGAGGGTGGTGAAGGAAGAATGAGGCTTAGGACCAGCACCACCAATACGAAGGACGTTCTGAGGTCGCTGAGTCGGGAGCAGCGTGAGTTCGGCGAGAGACCGATAAAAAGGCCGCGAGGTCGGGAGGTGCGTCGCTGAGTCGGGAGCAGCGTGAGTCCGGCGAGAGGCCTATAAAAAGGCTGTGAGGTCAGGAGGTGCGTCGCTGAGTTGGGAGCAGCGTGAGTTCGGCAAGAGGCGAGCTGGTGCAGCTACAGGGAGAAGGTAAAAAGAAGTAGAAAGAAATAGAAAGATGACATCACAGCCAAGGGGGTAAGTGATTGGCTGGTGATTGGTGAGTAGTTTTTCTTTTTTCTCTTCTATATCAGTGAGTAACTTTTAGCACTGTTGTTGACAATTTAAGTTAATCTAAGGGTTACGTCATGGCAGGAGAGCTCGGACACGTGTTATGCTCCTCCTGTATATGTGGGAAATCAGGGACGCCTCCGGTGCGGGAAGTGTATCCGCCTCCAGCTCCTGATGGACCGCGTTGGGGAATTGGAGCTGAAGGTGGATTCACTCTGGAGCATCCACGATGCTGAGAATGATGTGAATAGCACGTTTAGTGAGTTGGTCTTACCGCAGGTAAAGGGTCCACAGCCAGATAGGGAATGGAAGACCAACAGAAAGAGCAGTGAAAAGAAGGTAATGCAGGGATCCCCTGCAGTCATCCCCCTGCAAAACAGATATATTGCTTTGAGTACTGTTGAGGGGGATGACTCATCAGGGGAGGGCAGCAACAGCCAAGTTCATGGCACCGTAGCTGGCTCTGCTGCACAGGAGGGCAGGAAAAAGAATGGGAGAGCGATAGTGATAGGGGATTCAATTGTAAGGGGAATAGATAGGCGTTTCTGCGGCCGCAACCGAGACTCCAGGATGGTATGTTGCCTCCCTGGTGCAAGGGTCAAGGATGTCTCAGAGCGGGTGCAGGACATTGTGAAAAGGGAGGGTGAACAGCCAGTTGTCGTGGTGCACATTGCTACAAACGATATAGGTAAAAAACGGGATGAGGTCCTACGAGACAAATTTAAGGAGCTTGTAGCTAAATTTTAAAAGTAGGACCTCAAAACAAGTAATCTCAGGATTGCTACCAGTGCCACATGCTAGTCAGAGTAGGAATCACAGGATAGCTCAGATGAATACGTGGCTTGAGCAGTGGTGCAGCAGGGAGGGATTCAAATTCCTGGGGCATTGGAACCGGTTCTGGCGGAGGTGGGACCAGTACAAACTGGACGGTCTGCACCTGGGCAGGACCGGAACCAATGTCCGAGGGGGAGTGTTTGCTAGTGCTGTTGGGGAGGAGTTAAACTAATATAGCAGAGGGATGGGAACCAATGCAGGGAGACAGAGGGAAACAAAATGGAGACAGAAGCAAAAGACAGAAAGGAGATGAGTAAAAGTGGAGGGCAGAAAAACCCAAGGCAAAAAACAAAAAGGGCCTCTTTGCAGCAAAATTCTAAAGGGCCTAAATGCGTTAAAAAGGCAAGCCTGAAGGCCCTGTACCTCAATGCGAGGAGTATTCGGAATAAGCTGGACGAATTAACTGTGCGGATAGCAGTTAACGGATACGATGTGTGTTGGCATCACGGAGACAAGGCTGGGAACTCAACATCCAAGGGTACTCAACATCTAGGAAGGATAGACAGAAAAGAAAAGGAGGCGGGGTGGCGTTGCTGGTTAAAGAGGAAATTAATGCAATTGTAAGGAAAGACATTAGCTTGGATGATGTGGAATTGGTATGGGTGGAGCTACGGAATACCAAGGGGCAGAAAACGCTAGTGGAAGTTGTGTACAGACCTCCAAACAGTAGTGATGTTGGGGAGGGCATCAAACAGGAAATTAGGGGTGCATGCAATAAAAGTGCAGCAGTAATCATGGGTGACTTTAATATGCATATAGATTGGGCTAACCAAACTGGAAACAATACGGTGGAGGAGGATTTCCTGGAGTGCATAAGGGATGGTTTTCGAGACCAATATGTCGAGGAACCAAGTAGGGGGGAGGCCATCTTCGACTGGGTGTTGTGTAATGAGAGAGGATTCATCAGCAATCTCGTTGTGCGAGGCCCCTTGGGGAAGAGTGACCATAATATGGTGGAATTCTACATTAGGATGGAGAATGAAACAGTTCATTCAGAGACCATGGTCCAGAACTTAAAGAAGGGTAACTTTGAAGGTATGAGGCGTGAATTGGCTAGGATAGATTGGTGAATGATATTTAAGGGGTTGACAGTGGATGGGCAATGGCAGACATTTAGAGACTGCATGGATGAACTACAACAATTATCGATCCCTGTCAGGTGTAAAAATAAAAAAGGGAAGATGGCTCAACCCTGGCTATCTAGGGAAATCAGGGATAGTATTAAAGCCAAGGAAGTGGCATACAAATTGGCCAGAAATAGCAGTGAACCCGGGGACTGGGAGAAATTTAGAACTCAGCAGAGGAGGACAAAGGGTTTGCTTAGGGCAGGGAAAATAGAGTACGAGAGGAAGCTTGCAGGGATCATTAAGACGGAATGCAAATGCTTATATAGATATGTAAAGAGAAAAAGATTAGTAAAGACAAACATCGGTCCCCTGCAGTCAGAATCAGGGGAAGTCTTAACTGGGAACAAAGAAATGGCAGACCAATTGAACAAGTACTTTGGTTTGGTATTCACTAAGGAGGACACAAACAACCTTCCGGATATAAAAGGGGTCAGAGTGTCTTGTAAGAAGGAGGAACTGAGGGAAATCCTTATTAATCAGGAAATTGTGTTGGGGAAATTGATGCGATTAAAGGCCGATAAATCCCCAGGCCCTGATGGTCTGCATCCCAGAGTACTTAAGGAGGTGGACTTGGAAATAGCGGATGCATTGACAGTCATTTACCAACATTCCATAGACTTGGATAGGTTAGGTGAGTGGGCAAATGTATGGCAGATGAAGTATAATGTGGATAATTGTGAGGTTATCCACTTTGGTGGAAAAACAGAGAGACAGACTATTATCTGAATGGTGACAGATTAGGAAAAGGGGAGGTGCAACGAGACCTGGGTGTCATGGTGCATCAGTCATTGAAGGTTGGCATGCAGGTACAGCAGGCGGCTAAGAAAGCAAATGGGATTTGAGTACAGGGGCAGGGAGGTGTTACTACAGTTGTACAGGGCCTTGGTGAGGCAACATCTGGAGTATTGTGCACAGTTTTGGTCTCCTAACTTGAGGAAGGACATTCTTGCTATTGAGGGAGTGCAGCGAAGGTTCACCAGAATAATTCCCGGGATGGCGGGACTGACATATCAAGAAAGACTGGATCGACTGGGCCTGTATTCACTGGAGTTCAGAAGGATGAGAGGGGATCTCATAGAAACATATAAAATTCTGATGGGACTGGACAGGTTAGATGCAGGAAGAATGTTCCCAATGTTGGGGAAGTCCAGAACCAGGGGACATAGTCTAAGGATAATGGGTAGGCCATTTAGGACTGAGATGAGGAGAAAGTTCTTCGCTCATAGAGTTGTTAACCTGTGGAATTCTCTACCGCAGAGAATTGTTGATGCCAGTTCGTTGAGAGAGTTAGATATGGCCCTTACGGCTAAAGGGATCAAGGAGTATGGAGAGAAAGCAGGAAAGGGGTACTGAGGTGAATGATCAGCCATGACCTTATTGAATGGTGGTGCAGACCATGACTTGCCAGCCTTCCCCCTGATGCTGGGTTACAGTTCCATCAAGGCAGAATGGCCATTCTTTATGTTCGAAGCTCAATGAAGGATTTGTCAGGCATTTTGAGTAATTATGAAATAAAAACAGAAAATGCTGAATTTACCCAGCAAGTTAGACAGCATCTGTGGAGAGAGAAACAGAGTTCATGGGGGCCAAGTTTCGGCCTGAGTTGCTCCTGTTTTTTTGGAGCAACTGGTTTAGAATGGAGTATCTTAGAAATTGCAATTCTCCAGTTCTAGTCAGATGGAACAGTTTCAGTTTGGAACAGATTTATTTTTCAAAAGGGGGCGTGTCCGGCCACTTACGGTCATTTTGAAAGTTTAGGCAGTGAAAACTTACTCCAAACTAACTTCGAATGGAGTAAGTGTAGATTTTTGTACGCTCAGAAAAACCTTGCCTGCATTTTAGAAAATCAGGCGTGGGTTACAAATCAGGTGTAGGGAATGAGGGGGGGGGGGAGGTTTAAAGGGAAGTTTACAAACATTAAACACTTCAGTTTTACAAATAAAGAGCCATCATCAATAATAAATGATAAATACATCAATAAATCAACCAATAAATCAATTAAAAAAAATTAATCAAAAAATCAAGAAATAAAACATTTTCTACTTACCGACTGCAGCACCGGGAGCCCTCCAACAGCATGCTGGGATGGCCCTGCCCCCCACCCAGTGTGTCTCTATCTCTCTGTCTGTCTGTGTGTGTGTCTCTCACTCTCTGTCTGTCAGTGTCTGTGTTTCTGACAGCGAGGGGAGGGGGAGGAGGGGGGTGGAGAGCGGGGGGAGAGGCGGGAGGTAGGGAGAGGGAGGGAGAGGAAAGAGGGAGGGAGGGAGATGGAGGGGGAGGAAAGAGGGAGGGAGGGGGAGGGAGGGAGAGGGAGGGAGGGAGAGGGAGGAAAGAGGGAGAGGGAGGAAAGAGGGAGGGAGGGAGAGGGAGGAAAGAGGGAGGGAGGGAGAGGAAGGGGGAGAGGGGAGGGAGAGGGAGGAGGGAGGGAGGGAGGGAGGGGGAGAAGGGTGGGAGAGAGGGAAGGGGAGAAGGGAGGGGGAGAAGGGAGGGAGAGAGGGAGGGGAGAAGGGAGGGAGAGAGGGACGGAGAGAGCAGAAGAGAGGGAGGCTGTACGGGCCTGGCCCGGTTGGGCCGAAGACTTTGGGCGGGGCCCGCCCCCAGCACCGGAGTTAAAGGTCGTAACGACTGACCAGTAGTGAGTCATCTGACCTAGATACAGTTTAAAAAGAGGCAGCTTGTGCAGAGCACGGAGTGCAGCAGCATAGAGTGGCATTTGTGAGTTTGGTAAGTGGGTGAGTTTGGGCAAGTGGGGGTGACAGTTGCTGTTTTGTCTTGTTTTTCCTACCAGTGCTGACACTAGAGCAGCTGATAAGGAGTGTGAGAGTAGGAGATGGAGGCCCAGAGACCAGCCCAACCAGCTGCAGACAAAGATAGAGTTGTGAGAAATCGAGAGGTGACGTCAGAGTGTGGGAAGGAGCAGCGCCAGCGGCAGTCCGGGGTCAGCAGCCTACAAAGGCCCAGTGACAGTCCGGGGTCAGCGGCCTACAAAGGCCCAGTGGCAGTCCGGGGTCAGCGGCCTACAAAGGCCCAGCGGCAGTCCGGGGTCAGCGGCAGTCCGGGGTCAGCGGCCTACAAAGGCCCAGCGGCAGTCCGGGGTCAGCGGCCTACAAAGGCCCAGCGGCAGTCCGGGGTCAGCGGCCTACAAAGGCCCAGCGGCAGTCCGGGGTCAGCGGCCTACAAAGGCCCAGTGGCAGTCCGGGGTCAGCGGCCTACAAAGTCCCAGCGGCAGTCGGTGAGCGAGCAGTGCGGGGAGGAGGGACAAGAAATCAAAAAGTGACGTCACAGCCAAGCTGGTAAGTGGTTGGCTGATTGGCTGGTGAGTATATCTCTTTGATGTTGTGTTCTAATAGATAAGAGGATAAATTACTAAATAGCTGTTTAGTGTGTGTAGTGGGAGTCAGTGTTTTTGCTGGGTAATTTAAGGTTAACTAGTGGGATGGCAGGGCAGCTCGTTCAAACGGAATGCAACACCTGTGCCATGTGGGAATTCCTGGATGCTTCCCGCAACGGGGATGACCACATGTGCAGGAAGTGTCTCCAGCTCCTCCAACTCGAGCGCCGAGTCTCGGAGCTTTAGCGAGGACTGGAGGCACTGAGGAGCATCCGAGAGAACGAGAGGTACGTGGATAGCTCGTTTCAGGCGTTGGTCACCACACAGATTAAAAGGGTACAGGAGGATAGGGAATGGGTGACCATCGCACACAAGAATATGGTGAGGCAGGTAATGCAGGAGTCCCCTGAGGCTATCCTGCTCTCCAACCGGTACTCTATTCTGACTACTGGTGAGGGCGGTGATGCCTCTGGGGAGTGCAGCCAGGGCCAAGCCAACAGCATCGTGGGTGGCTCAGCTTCACAGTGGGGGAGGAAGAAGACTGGAAGGGCTCTCGTGATAGGAGATTCAATAGTTAGGGGAGCAGATCGGCGCTTCTGCGGCAGCAAAAGTGACATCAGGATGGTGTGTTGCCTCCCTGGTGCAAGGATCAATGAAGTCACTGAGCGACTGC
The DNA here is from genome assembly GCF_044704955.1 of Pristiophorus japonicus. Lineage (NCBI taxonomy): Eukaryota > Metazoa > Chordata > Chondrichthyes > Pristiophoridae > Pristiophorus > Pristiophorus japonicus. The sequence goes on from NC_091980.1 coordinate 19,350,766, forward strand.
AGGGCATTCTGGGGAGGGAAGGAGAACAGCCAGTGGTTGTGGTCCACATTGGTACCAACGACATTGATAGAAAGAGGGATGAGGTCCTGAAAGCTGAGTTTAGGGAGCTAGGAGTAAGATTGAAAGCCAGGACCTCAAAGGTGGTAATCTCGGGAATACTGCCAGTGCCATGTACAATTGAGGGTAGAAATAGGAAGGCTAGTCAGATAAATACGTGGCTGGGGCATTGGTGTAGGAGGGAGGGCTTTTGTTTCCTGAACAATTGGGACCGCTTCTGGGATAGGTGGGACCTGTACAAGTCGGACAGGTTGCACCTCAACAGAGACGGGACCAATGTTCTCGCAGGAGGTTTTGATAGTGCGGTTGGGAGGGCTTTAAATTAGCTTGGCAGGGGGATGGGATCCCAGGAGAGGGCTCTGAGCGAGTTAGAGTGGGTGAGAGCTCAGATGAACAGAACCTCAAGAAAGGATGCAAAAGGCAGGAGGCAACAGAGCAGAGTAGCACTGGGGTAAGTGTAAACCACAAGGTGATAGGAAGGGACAATATGTATGAATATAAAGGGGCTGCAGGAGGGGTCAAAACTAAAAATCATTGTTAAAAAACTAGTATTAAAACACTTTACCTCAACGCACGCAGCATTCGAAATAAAGTAAATGAGTTGACGGCACAAATCATTACAAATGGGTATGATTTGGTGGCCATTACAGAAACATGGTTGCAGGGTGGCCAAGACTAGGAATTAAACATACCGGGGTATCTGACAATTCGGAAAGATAGACAAGAAGGGAAAGGAGGTGGGGTAGCTCTGTTAATAAAGGATGATATCAGGGCAGTTGTGAGAGACGATATTGGCGCTAATGAACAAAATGTTGAATCATTGTGGGTGGAGATCAGAGATAGTAAGGGGAAAAAGTCACTGGTGGGCGTAGTTTATAGGCCCCCAAATAATAACTTCACGGTGGGGCGGACATATCGATTGGTCAAATCAAATCCCACGGGGTAGCCTAGAGGAGGAATTCATAGAATGCATAAGGGATTGTTTCTTAGAACAGTATGTTACAGAACCTACAAGGGAGCAAGCTATCTTAGATGTGGTCCTGTGCAATGAGACAGGAATAATTATCAATCTCCTAGTAAAAGATCCTCTTGGAATGAGTGATCACAGTATGGTTGAATTTGTAATACAGATTGAGGGTGAGGAAGTAGTGTCTCAAACGAGCTTATGATGCTTAAACAAAGGGGATGGCAGTGGGATGAGTGCAGAGTTGGTTAAAGTAGACTGGGAACAAAGACTAAACGGTGGCACAATTGACAAACAGTGAAGGACTTTTAAGGAGCTCTTTCAGAGTGCTCAACAAAAATATATTCCAGTGAAAAAGAAGGGCGGTAAGAGAAGGGATAACCAGCCGTGGATAACCAAGGAAATAAAGGAGAGTATCAAATTAAAAACCAATGCGTATAAGGTGGCCAAGGTTAGTGGGAAACTAGATGATTGGGAATATTTTAAACAATAGCAAAGAATGACTAAGAAAGCAATAAAGAAAGGAAAGATAGATTATGAAAATAAACTTGCGCAAAACATAAAAACAGATAGTAAAAGCTTTTACCGATATATAAAACGGAAAAGAGTAACTAAAGTAAATGTTGGTCCCTTAGAAGATGAGAAGGGGGATTTAATAATGGGAAATGTGGAAATGGCTGAGACCTTAAACAATTATTTTGCTTCCGTCTTCACAGTGGAAGACACAAAAACCATGCCAAAAATTGCTGGTCACAGGAATGTGGGAAGGGAGGACCTTGAGACAATCACTATCACTAGCGGGGTAGTGCTGGACAGGCTAATGGATCTCAAGGTAGACAAGTCACCTGGTGCTGATGAAATGCATCCCAGGGTATTAAAAGAGATGGCAGAATTTATAGCAGATGCATTCGTTATAATCTACCAAAATTCTCTGGACTCTGGGGAGGTACCATCGGATTGGAAAGCAGCTAATGTAACGCCTCTGTTTAAAAAAGGGGGCATACAAAAGGCAGGTAACTCTAGGCTGGTTAGTTTAACATCTGTTGTGGGGAAAATGCTTGAAGCTATCATGAAGGAAGAAATAGCGGGACATCTAGATAGGAATAGTGCAATCAAGCAGACGCAACATGGATTCATGGAGGGGAAATCATGTTCAACTAATTTACTGGAATTCTTTGAGGATATAATGAGCATGGTGGATAGAGGTGTACCGATGGACGTGGTGTATTTAGATTTCCAAAAGGCATTCGACAAGGTGCCACACAAAAGGTTACTGCAGAAGATAAAGGTACGCGGAGTCAGAGGAATTGTATTAGCATGGATAGAGAATTGGCTGGCTAACAGAAAGCAGAGAGTCGGGATAAATGGGTCCTTTTCGGGTTGGAAATCGGTGGTTAGTGGTGTGCCACAGGGATCGGTGCTGGGACCACAACTTTTTACAATATACATAGATGACCTGAAAGAGGGGACAGAGTGTAGTGTCACAAAATTTGCAGATGACACAAAGATTAGTGGGAAAGCGGGTTGTGTAGAGGACACAGAGAGACTGTAAAGAGATTTAGATAGGTTAAGCGAATGGGCGAAGGTTTGGCAGATGGAATACAATGTCGGAAAATGTGAGGTCATCCACCTTGGAAATAAAAACAGTAAAAGGGAATATTATTTGAATGGGGAGAAATTACAACATGCTGCGGTGTAGAGGGACCTGGGGGTCATTGTGCATGAATCCCAAAAAAGTTAGTTTGCAGGTGCAGCAGGTCATCAGGAAGGCGAATGGAATGTTGGCCTTCATTGCGAGAGGGATGGAGTACAAAAGCAGGGAGGTCCTGCTGCAACTGTATAGGGTATTGGTGAGGCCGCACCTGGAGTACTGTGTGCAGTTTGGGTCACCTTACTTAAGGAAGGATATACTAGCTTTGGAGGGGGTACAGAGACGATTCACTAGGCTGATTCCGGAGATGAGGGGGTTACCTTATGATGATAGATTGAGTAGACTGGGTCTTTACTCGTTGGAGTTCAGAAGGATGAGGGGTGATCTTATAGAAACATTTAAAATAATGAAAGTGATAGACAAGATAGAGGCGGAGAGATTGTTTCCACTGGTCGGGAGACTGGAATTCGGAGGCACAACCTCAAAATAAGGGGGGAGTCAATTTAAAACCGAGTTGAGAAGGAATTTCTTCTCCCAGAGGGTTGTGAATTTGTGGAATTCTCTGCCCAAGGAAGCAGTTGAGGCTAGCTCATTGAATGTATTCAAATCACAGATAGATAGATTTTTAACCAATAAGGGAATTAAGGGTTACAGGGGGCGGGCGGGTAAGTGGAGCTGAGTCCACGCCCAGATCAGCCATGATCTTATTGAATGGCAGAGCAGGCTTGAGGGGCTAGATGGCCTACTCCTGTTCCTAATTCTTATGTTATGTAGCTGGCCAGGGGTCGAGTTGGGTCCTGGGTGAGAGGGGTCGTGTCGGGTCCGGGGCCGGGGAGCTTGAGTCGGGTCCGGGGCGGGAGAGCGGGTCGGGTCCGGGGCTGGGGAGCGTGGGTCGAGGGAGCTCGGGTCGGGTCCAGCGCTGGGGAGAGCGGGTTGGGTCTGGGGCGGGGAAGCTTGAGTCGGGCGCGGGGCGGAAGAGCGGGTCGGGTCCGGGGCGGGGGAGCTTGAGTCGGGCTCGGGCCGGGAGAGCGGGTCGGGTCCGGGGTGGGGGAGCACGGCTCGACGGAGCTCAGGTTGGGTCCGGGGCGGGGGAGAGCGGGTCGGGTCCGGGGCGGGGGAGCGTGGGTCGGGGCGGGGGCCAGGTCGGGGTGGGGAGCGCGGGTCAAGGGAGCTCGGGTCGGGTCCGGGTCGAGGGAGCTCGGGTCGGGTCCGGGGCGGGGGAGAGCGGGTCGGGTCCGGGGTGGAGGAGAGCGGGTCGAGGGAGCTCGGGTTGGGTCTGGGGCGGGAGAGCTCGGGTCGGGTCCGGGGCGGGGGAGCGCGGCTCGAGGGAGCTCAGATCGGGTCCGGGGCGGGGTAGAGCGGGTCGGGTCCGGGGCGGGGTAGAGCGGGTCGGGTCCGGGGCGGGGGAGAGCGGGTCGGGTCCGGGGTGGAGGAGAGCGGGTCGAGGGAGCTCGGGTTGGGTCTGGGGCGGGAGAGCTCGGGTCGGGTCCGGGGCGGGGGAGCGCGGGTCGAGGGAGCTCGTGTCGGGTCCGCGGCGGGGGAGCGCGGCTCGAGGGAGCTCGGGTCGGGTCCGGGGCGGGGTAGAGCGGGTCGGGGCGGGGGCCAGGTCGGGGTGGGGAGCGCGGGTCAAGGGAGCTCGGGTCGGGTCCGGGTCGAGGGAGCTCGGGTCGGGTCCGGGGCGGGGGAGAGCGGGTCGGGTCCGGGGTGGAGGAGAGCGGGTCGGGTCCGGGGCGGGGGAGCGCGGCTCGAGGGAGCTCAGATCGGGTCCGGGGCGGGGTAGAGCGGGTCGGGTCCGGGGCGGGGTAGAGCGGGTCGGGTCCGGGGCGGGGGAGAGCGGGTCGGGTCCGGGGTGGAGGAGAGCGGGTCGAGGGAGCTCGGGTTGGGTCTGGGGCGGGAGAGCTCGGGTCGGGTCCGGTGCGGGGGAGCGCGGGTCGAGGGAGCTCGTGTCGGGTCCGCGGCGGGGGAGCGCGGCTCGAGGGAGCTCGGGTCGGGTCCGGGGCGGGGTAGAGCGGGTCGGGGCGGGGGCCAGGTCGGGGTGGGGAGCGCGGGTCAAGGGAGCTCGGGTTGTATCTGGGGCGGGGTAGAGCGGGTCGGGTCCGGGGTGGAGGAGAGCGGGTCGATGGAGCTCGGGTTGTATCTGGGGCGGGGTAGAGCGGGTCGGGTCCGGTGCGGGGGAGAGCGGGTCGGGTCCGGGGTGGAGGAGAGCGGGTCGAGGGAGCTCGGGTTGGGTCTGGGGCGGGAGAGCTCGGGTCGGGTCCGGGGCGGGGGAGCGCGGCTCGAGGGAGCTCGAGTCGGGTCCGGGACGGGGGAGAGCGGGTCGAGTCCGGGGCGGGGGGAGAGCGGGTCGAGGGAGCTCAGATCGGGTCCGGGGCGGGGTAGAGCGGGTCGGGTCCGGGGCGGGGTAGAGCGGGTCGGGTCCGGGGCGGGGTAGAGCGGGTCGGGTCCGGGGCGGGGGAGAGCGGGTCGGGTCCGGGGTGGAGGAGAGCGGGTCGAGGGAGCTCGGGTTGGGTCTGGGGCGGGAGAGCTCGGGTCGGGTCCGGGGCGGGGGAGCGCGGGTCGAGGGAGCTCGGGTCGGGTCCGGGGCGGGGTAGAGCGGGTCGGGTCCGGGGTGGAGGAGAGCGGGTCGATGGAGCTCGGGTTGTGTCTGGGGCGGGAGAGCTCGGGTCGGGACCGGGGCGGGGGAGCGCGGGTCGAGGGAGCTCGTGTCGGGTCCGCGGCGGGGGAGCGCGGCTCGAGGGAGCTCGGGTCGGGTCCGGGGCGGGGGAGCGCGGGTCGAGGGAGCTCGTGTCGGGTCCGCGGCGGGGGAGCGCGGCTCGAGGGAGCTCGGGTCGGGTCCGGGGCGGGGGAGAGCGGGTCGTGTCCGGGGCGGAGGAGCGCGGGTCGGGTCCGGGGCGGGGGAGAGCGGGTCGTGTCCGGGGCGGGGAAGCGCGGGTCGATCCGGGGCGGGGGAGAGCGGGTCGGGTCCGGGGCGGGGGAGCGCGGGTCAGGTCCGGGGCCGGGGAGAGCGGGTCGGGTCCGGGGCGGGGGAGCGCGGCTCAAGGGAGCTCAGGTTGGGTCCGGGGCGGAGGAGAGCAGGTCGGATCCGGGGCGGGGGAGCGTGGGTCGGGGCAGGGGTCAGGTCGGGGTGGGAAGCGCGGGTCAAGGGAGCTCCGGTCGGGTCCGGGTCGAGGGAGCTCGGGTCGGGTCCGGGTCGAGGGAGCTCGGGTCGGGTCCGGGGCGGGGGAGCTGGGGTCGGGTCCGGGACGGGGGAGCTTGGGTCCGGTCAGGGGCGGTGGAGCTTAGGTAGGGTCCGGGTTGGGGGAGCGTGGGTTGGGTCCGGGGTGGGGGAGCACAGATCGGGTCGGGGGCGGGGGTCAGGTCGGGTGGGGGGGAGCTCGGGTCGGGGGTGGAGCTCGGGTCCGGGGCAGGGTTCGGGTCGGTGGGGGAGAGCTTTGTTCGGGTCTGGGGCGGGGTTCGGGTCGGGGGGGAGGGAGCTTGGGTCGGGGCGGGGGTCGGGTTGGGGGAGCGCGGGTCGGGTCCGGGGCGGGGGAGAGCGGGTCGGGTCCGGGGCGGGGGAGCACGGCTCGAGGGAGCTCAGGTTGGGTCCGGGGCGGGGGAGAGCGGGTCGGGTCCGGGGCGGGGGAGCTTGGGTCGGGGTGGGGGCCAGGTCGGGGTGGGGAGCGCGGGTCAGGGGAGCTCGGGTCGGGTCCGGGTCGAGGGAGCTCGGGTCGGGTCCGGAGCGGGGGAGCTCGGGTCGGGTCCGGGACGGGGGAGCTTGGGTCCGGTCAGGGGGCGGGGAGCTTAGGTAGGGTCCAGGTTGGGGGAGCGCGGGTTGGGTCCGGGGTGGGGGAGCACGGATCAGGTCCGGGGCGGGGGTCGGGTCGGGTGGGGGGGAGCTCGGGTCTCGAGGGGGAGCTCGGGTCGGGTCCGGAGCGGGGGAGCTCGGGTCGGGTCCGGGACGGGGGAGCTTGGGTCCGGTCAGGGGGCGGGGAGCTTAGGTAGGGTCCGGGTTGGGGGAGCGCGGGTTGGGTCCGGGGTGGGGGAGCACGGATCAGGTCCGGGGCGGGGGTCGGGTCGGGTGGGGGGGAGCTCGGGTCTCGGGGGGGAGCTCGGGTCGGGTCCGGGGCGGGGGTCGGGTCGGTGGGGGAGAGCTTGGTTCGGGTCTGGGGCGGGGTTCGGGTCGAGGGGGCGGGGAGCTCGGGTCGGGTCTGGGGCAGGGGTCGGCTTGGGGGAGGGGGAGCGCGGGCCGGGTCTGGTGCGGGGGTCAGGTCAGGGTGGGGAGGGTAGGTCGTGTCCGGAGAGTGGGAGCTCAGGTTGGGTCCGGGGGGGGGGGGGTTGCGCGGGTCGGGTCATGGGTGGGGGGAGTCGGGTCGGGAGCCGGGGAGAGGCGGGGGTTGAGAGACAGCTGATTGGAGGAAGTGGGAGGTGCAGCCTGATCCACGCTGCCTCAGTGAGGCCATTGGGCCAGGACTAGGGGCTGCATGCTTCGGGCCCTTCCCCACAGAGTTTTGGGCGCCTGGAGCTACTGCACATGCGCGCCCACTGTCGCGCGCATGTGCAGAGGTTCCGGCACTGTTTTCAGCGTAGGGACCTGGCTTTGCCCCCCACAGCTCGTGCAGCGCCGCACCAGGCTCCAGAGGACCTGCAGGGAGCCGGAGAATAGGTAAGTATTTTTAGGCGCACGTTCGGGCACGAAAAACGGGCGTCCAGATCGGGGCTGCGCCGTTCTAGGCGCGGCCCAAAACTTGGGCCCAAAGTTTCAGGTCGATCACCCTTCATCAGAACTGGAAATACGTTCGAGATGTGATAGGTTTTAAGCAAGAGCAAGGGCAGGGAAAGAGGGGAGGGGAGCATAGAACAAAAGGGAAGGTCTGTGATGAGATGAAGGCAGGATGGATTTAATGCCAAAAGGAATGATGGTGCAAGACAAAAGGAGATGGTAATGGGACAAGTAAAGAAACAAAAAATGGTTCTAGAGGAGGTGTAAATGGGAATATAGGAATCATCAACAATACTTGTTGTCTGAAAAAACAGGGGCAAAGGTTCTGACCTGAAAGTGTTGATCTCGATGTTGAGTCCGGAAGACTGTAAAGTGTCTAACAGAAAGATGAGGTGCTGTACCTCGAGCTTACGTTGAACATCACTGCAACAGTGTAGGAGGCCGAGGAAAGAGAGGTCAGAGTGGGAGTGGAGCGCAGAATTAAAATGACAGAAGGCCGGAAGCTCAGGGTCACGCTTACGGACTGAATGGCGGTAAGTCCAGACTCTGTTCAGTCCGTAAATGTGGAGCTCACGGGTTTGGGAGGTGATGCCAAAGAAGCCTTGGCGATTTGCTGCAGTTTATCCTACAGGTAGTGTAAGCGGTTTTGATCCGAGCCTAATTGCTAGTCGGACGGTTCGAATCACTCCCGCCTTACGAAAGTTCTACACCCGGGAATTATTATTCAGAGTGTAAATGAAATGAGTCACGGACACGAATGCGTCGGTGAAAAATCATACTTATATTTATTTGGTCTAATACACTGGCTGAAACATGCACTACTAAATGAAATCACTGTCTCTGTGGAGAATAAAATCCAGGTTACAAACAACATGCATACAGTACAGAAATGAGACCTAGTAACATGCAGTAATTTCCTGGTGGATTCTAACTCCACTCCTACCAATGAATTGCCCAGTCGAAGCTTCCTCCCCAGAATGGCCCTGTAAAGCTTCACTTCTGAGAAAACCCTGAGCCCTTAGTCTCACCCAGCTTGGGACACTCGCGACCATGCTCACCACCACACGCAGCCGGTCCTGATCGCTCTCTCCTGCGGAACTTTGGCTTCCTCCTTGGTGGTGCGAGAGCGAGAGGGAGAAGAAGCAGCTCTCTCTCTCTCTTCCTTCCTTTCTTACTTTCTTCTCGTACATCGATCTTGGTGAAGCAAGAGCGAGAGGAAGAAAGGGCTCGCTCTCTAGATACAAACTGCAAGCTGCCAGCTACAAGCTTCACTACAAGCTCCAAGCTACAAGCTAAAAATAAAGTGGAAAAGACCCTGTCTTTGTGGGAGTCTTGCTACCCCTATCTTCCCTGCCAATCTTTAAAGTCCCTTTGTTTCGAAGCACAGGTACTTAGTCAGTGATGGGCCATCCAACCCAAATGGATTGGGCTGATGGCCCTTAATCTGAGCATCTCTCTGAGTCTTTGTGTTGGGAAACACCCGGCTCCTCCTTGGCTGGCCAGGCTAGTGGGTTCATGGTTCTGTTTTTCCTTCTGAGATGGAGGTGAGAGATGCTTTTGCATATTAGAGTGGCTTTGTCAGTGGCCCCCCTTCCTGGCCGACAGCTCTTTTGTCAATGGATGACTGACAGTTCTTTTGTCACAGCTAACTGCCATGCGGTCTCTGGAGTTTTAACAAAACCAGTTTTTTTTCACATATCTGTGCAGGGTGACCCCATAAAACCCACGAAATATTCGACTAAGTCCATTCTTTTAACAGAGACTTTGTGATCTCTTCAGTAGTCCGCAATGCAGACCCAGTATTCAAAGCTTCGTCCGGCGGGAGCAAGATTTTCTCGGAGGAATTCCATCGTCGGGCAGGGGGACACCATCGGCAGTGCGCGCTCTGATGACGCACTCAGATGGCTCGGCAGCAGAGGAGCGGTAGTGAGGGGATGAGCGGGTCACCGCCAGGATACCGCAGGAGCAGAATTTTGAAAATGGCGGCCATTACATGAAAAATAGGCAGCCATTGCACTCTGCCGCCGATTTCCGGTGCTAACATTCCTTAAGGAAATGGTCAATTTCGGCCGTTTTAACTCTTGGTGTCCACGTATCAAAATTATGAAGTATTGGAAATAATGATATGTCAACTTTGACATGCCTTACCTATGTGACAAATTGTACTGGATTTAATGTCAAAATAGTATAAAATTTTAATATATCCAAGCTACGTTGTCTATTCTTTAACTTCTTGACATATCAGTGCAAATCCAAAGGTCGACAGGTTATTTGATGACATGCTACACTCTGAGTTACATATATCTCTATGGACATGACAGTACAATAGGGAGAGAGAGAGCAACACAAACTGGGGGAGGGGGAGAGAGAGAAACATAAACTGGGGAACAGAGAGAGAGGGAAACATAAACTGGGAAATGGAGAGAGAGAAACACAAACTGGAGGGAGAGAGAGAGAAACACAAACTAGAGGGAGAGAGAGAGAGAGAGAGAGAAACACAAACTGGAGGGAGAGAGAGAGAGAAACACAAACTGGGGAGGGAGAGAAACACAAACTGGGAGATGAAAAAGTAAAGAAACCTGTTACATCAATAACTTTTTTGCAGTTCTGGCGAAAGGTCATCAACCTGAAACGTTAACTCTGTTTCTCTCTCCACAGATGCTGCCTGACCTGCTGAGTATTTCCAGCGTTTTCTGTTTTTAATTCATAACTCTTCAAAGTGCCTGACAAATTCTTCAGATTTCCGCATCCGCAGTATTTTGCTTTTGTAGCTTGAGTAATTAATTTGACAGGCAACAGAACATAAGAACATAGAAACATAGAAAATAGGTGCAGGAGCAGGCTATTCAGCCCTTCTAGCCTGCACCGCCATTCAATGAGTTCATGGCTGAACATGAAACTTCAGTACCCCCCTCCTGCTTTCACGCCATTCCCCTTGATCCCCCGAGTAGTAAGGACTTCATCTAACTCCCTTTTGAATATATTTAGTGAATTGGCCTCAACAACTTTCTGTGGTAGAGAATTCCACAGGTTCACCACTCTCTGGGTGAAGAAGTTTCTCCTCATCTCGGTCCTAAATGGCTTACCCCTGGTTCTGGACTTCCCCAACATTGGGAACATTCTTCCTGCATCCAACCTGTCCAAACCCGTCAGAATTTTAAACGTTTCTATGAGGTCCCCTCTCACTCTTCTGAACTCCAGTGAATACAAGCCCAGTTGATCCAGTCTTTCTTGATAGGTCAGTCCCACCATCCCGGGAATCAGCCTGGTGAATCTTCGCTGCACTCCCTCAATAGCAAGAATGTCCTTCCTCAAGTTAGGAGACCAAAACTGTACACAATACTCCAGGTGTGGCCTCACCAAGGCCCTGTACAACTGCAGCAACACCTCTCTGCCCCTGTACTCAAATCCCCTCGCTATGAAGGCCAACATGCCATTTGCTTTCTTAACCGCCTGCTGTACCTGCATGCCAACCTTCAATGACTGATGTACCATGACACCCAGGTCTCGTTGCACCTTCCCTTTTCCTAATCTGTCACCATTCAGATAATAGTCTGTCTCTCTGTTTTTACCACCAAAGTGGATAACCTCACATTTATCCACATTATACTTCATCTGCCACGCATTTGCCCACTCACCTAACCTATCCAAGTCACTCTGCAGCCTCATAGCATCCTCCTCGCAGCTCACACTGCCACCCAACTTAGTGTCATCCGCAAATTTGGAGATACTACATTTAATCCCCTCGTCTAAATTATTAATGTACAATGTTAACAGCTGGGGCCCCAGCACAGAACCTTGCGGTACCCCACTAGTCACTGCCTGCCATTCTGAAAAGTACCCATTTACTCCTACTCTTTGCTTCCTGTCTGACAACCAGTTCTCAATCCACGTCAGCACACTACCCCCAATCCCATGTGCTTTAACTTTGCACATTAATCTCCTGTGTGGGACCTTGTCGAAAGCCTTCTGAAAGTCCAAATATACTACATCAACTGGTTCTCCTTTGTCCACTTTACTGGAAACATCCTCAAAAAATTCCAGAAGATTTGTCAAGCATGATCTCCCTTTCACAAATCCATGCTGACTTGGACCTATCATGTCACCATTTTCCAAATGCGCTGCTATGACATCCTTAATAATTGATTCCATCATTTTACTCACTACTGAGGTCAGGCTGACCGGTCTATAATTCCCTGCTTTCTCTCTCCCTCTTTTTTTAAAAAGTGGGGTTACATTGGCTACCCTCCACTCGATAGGAACTGATCCAGAGTCAATGGAATGTTGGAAAATGACTGTCAATGCATCCGCTATTTCCAAGGCCACCTCCTTAAGTACTCTGGGATGCAGTCCATCAGGCCCTGGGGATTTATCGGCCTTCAATCCCATCAATTTCCCCAACACAATTTCCCGACTAATAAAGATTTCCCTCAGTTTCTCCTCCTTACTAGACCCTCTGACCCCTTTTATATCGGAAGGTTGTTTGTGTCCTCCTTAGTGAATACCGAACCAAAGTACTTGTTCAATTGGTCTGCCATTTCTTTGTTCCCCGTTATGACTTCCCCTGATTCTGACTGCAGGGGACCTACGTTTGTCTTTACTAACCTTTTTCTCTTTACATACCTGTAGAAACTTTTGCAATCCGCCTTAATGTTTCCTGCAAGCTTCTTCTCGTATTCCATTTTCCCTGCCCTAATCAAACCCTTTGTCCTCCTCTGCTGAGTTCTAAATTTCTCCCAGTCCCCAGGTTCGCTGCTATTTCTGGCCAATTTGTATGCCACTTCTTTGGATTTAATACTATCCCTGATTTCCCTAGATAGCCACGGTTGAGCCACCTTCCCTTTTTTATTTTTACGCCAGACAGGAATGTACAATTGTTGTAATTCATCCATGCGGTCTCTAAATGTCTGCCATTGCCCATCCACAGTCAACCCCTTAAGTATCATTCGCCAATCTATCTTAGCCAATTCACACCTCATACCTTCAAAGTTACCCTTCTTTAAGTTCTGGACCATGGTCTCTGAATTAACTGTTTCATTTTCCATCCTAATGCAGAATTCCACCATATTATGGTCACTCTTCCCCAAGGGGCCTCGCACAATGAGGTTGCTAATTAATCCTCTCTCATTACACAACACCCAGTCTAAGATGGCCTCCCCCCTAGTTGGTTCCTCGACATATTGGTCTAGAAAACCATCCCTTATGCACTCCAGGAAATCCTCCTCCACCGTATTGCTTCCAGTTTGGCTAGCCCAATCTATGTGCATATTAAAGTCACCCATTATAACTGCTGCACCTTTATTGCATGCACTCCTAATTTCCTGTTTGATGCCCTCCCCAACATCACTACTACTGTTTGGAGGTCTGTACACAACTCCCACTAACGTTTTTTGCCCTTTAGTGTTCTGCAGCTCTACCCATATAGATTCCACATCATCCAAGCTAATGTCTTTCCTAACTATTGCATTAATCTCCTCTTTAACCAGCAATGCTACCCCACCTCCTTTTCCTTTTATTCTATCCTTCCTGAATGTTGAATACCCCTGGATGTTGAGTTCCCAGCCCTGATCATCCTGGAGCCACGTCTCCGTAATCCCAATCACATCATATTTGTTAACATCTATTTGCACAGTTAATTCATCCACCTTATTGCGGATACTCCTTGCATTAAGACACAAAGCCTTCAGGCTTGTTTTTTTAACACCCTTTGTCCTTTTAGAATTTTGCTGTACAGTGGCCCTTTTTGTTCTTTGCCTTTGGTTTCTCTGCCCTCCACTTTTCCTCATCTCCTTTCTGTCTTTTGCTTTTGCCTCCTTTTTGTCTCCCTCTGTCTCCCTGCATAGGTTCCCATCCCCCTGCAATATTAGTTTAACTCCTCCCCAACAGCACTAGCAAACACTCCCCCTAGGACATTGGTTCCGGTCCTGCCCAGGTGCAGACCGTCCGGTTTGTACTGGTCCCACCTCCCCCAGAACCGGTTCCAATGCCCCAGGAATTTGAATTCCTCCTTGCTGCACCACTGCTCAAGCCACGTATTCATCTGCGCTATCCTGCGATTCCTACTCTGACTAGCACGTGGCACTGGTAGCAATCCCGAGATTACTACTTTTGAGAACATAAGAACATATGAGCAGGAGGAGGCCATTTGGTCCATCGAGCCTGCTCCGCCATTTAATACGATCATGGCTGATCTGATCTTGGCCTCAGCTCCACTTTCCTGCCTGTTCCCCATAATCCTTGACTCTTCTATGGTTCAAAAATCTGTCTATCTCCACCTTAAATATATTCAATGACCTATCCTCCACAGCTCTCTGAGGTAGAGAATTCCAAAGATTCACAACCCTCTGAGAGAAAAAATTCCTCCTCATCTCCGTTTTAAATGAAACTAATTCTGAAACTATGCCCCCCAGTTCTAGATTCCCCATGAGGGGAAACATCCTCTCTGCATCTACCCTGTCAAGCCCCTCAGAACCTGATATGTTTCAATAAGATCACCTCTCATTCTTCTAAACTCCAATGAGTAGAGGCCCAACCTGCTCAACATTTCCTCAGAAAACAACCCCTTCATCTCAGGAATCAACCTGGGGCACCTTCTCTGAACTCCCTCCAATGCAAGTATAATCCTCCTTAAATAAGGAGATCAAAACCATTCGCAGTACTCCAGGTGAAGCCTCGCCAATACCCTGTACAGTTGTAGCAGGACTTCTCTGCTTTTATACTCCAATCCTCTTGCAATAAAGGCCAACATTCCATTTGCCTTCCTAATTACTTGCTGTACCTGCATGCAAACATTTTGTTTCATGTACGAGAGCCCCCAGATCCTTCTGTACCACAGAATTTTGTAATCTCTCTCCATTTAAATAATAATTTGCTTTATTATTCTTCCTACCAAAGTGGATTACCTCACATTTTCCCACATTATACTCCATCTGCCAAAATTGTGCCTACTAAATTAACCTATCTATATCCCTTTGCAGATTCTCTGTGTCTTCCTCACAACTTGCTTTTCCACCGATCTTTATATCATCAGCAAATCTGGCTACATTACACTCGGTCTCTTCATCCAAGTCATTAATTTAGATTGTGAATAGTTGAGGCCCCAGCACTGATCCCTATGACACACCACTAGTTACAATTTGCCAACCGGAAAATTACCCATTTATCACAACTCTGTGATTTCTGACAGTTAGCAAAACATCTATCCATGCTAATATATTAGCCCCAACCCTGTGAGCTCTTATCTTGTGCAGAAATCACAGAGTTGTGATAAATGGGTAATTTTCCGGTTGGCAAATTGTAACTAGTGGTGTCTCATAGGGATCAGTGCTGGGGCCTCAACTATTCACAATCTAAATTAATGACTTGGATGAAGAGACCGAGTGTAATGTAGCCAGATGTTATCTTCATCATAGGCGGTCCCTTTTATTGAGGATGACTTGCTTCCATGCCAAAAAGGGATGAGTTCACAGTTGTTTCAATGAAGGACCTAATATTCCAGGTCCTGAACTGCATATTGAAGGTTGGAAATGCCTGTGCGTGGATTTTTTTAACGTGTGGTGGCCAGTGCACACGGACTTGTCAGACCCAGGTCTTGGTCCAATGGCAAGGTGACTGGAGACCAGTTCTGCTGCATGGATGTAGTTCGCACACATATTGTGGTGTGGGCTGGCCCGTGCTGCCACTGGGCTCTCGCCTCTCCTGGGCCCCGATCACATCACTCCACGCTTACGCGCCGCTCTTGCGCCCCAACCTCGCCGCTCCTGCTGTACCTACCCACGCTCCAATCAGTGACCTGGACCTTGGTGATGTCCAATCCAGTCATCCTCTTCACAGCCGTCGCACCCCAGCACGCGCTGTACCTTGAATGCCGGGTCAGGCCACACGCTGCTCCTTTGAAGGCCACGACGAGAACCCATTAGCCCTGTGCTCGCTGACCTACATTGGCCCCTGGCCCACCGACGCCTCGAATTTAAAATTCTCCCCTTTATGTTCAAATCCCTCTGTGGCCTCGTCCCTCCTCCCTATCACTGGGAACTTATACTCACAGTCAGGCCCACATCCCCACCTCTCCTGTTCCCCGTGAACTTTAACTGGTTTCCTGTGTCCGAGAATTTCTCATCTTCACTTTCACATCTCTCCAAAGTTTTGGCCCTCCCTATTTCTGCTAACTCCTCTCGCTCTATATCCTGGTGTGCACCCTCCACTTATCCGACACTTGACATATTTATCCTTCTCACTCCTTTCATCCCATCATCAGCAGGTGCATTTTCAGCAACTATGGCCCTTAATTCAGCATCTCTGTCTTGCCACTGCCCTCCTTGCTTTTGAAAGCTTCATGAAAAGATCTTTTCTGACTATGTTGTTGCCTCCCACCAACACACTTATGTTTCTCATTCCTTTAAAGTGCTCTGTGATATTTCTCCTTCAGTATTTAGCGTGAAATAAAATTCCTGTTGCTCCTAGCCTTTGTATTCTGCATATACTGGATACTTAACAAAAACAACAACTTGCATTTCTACAGTGCCCTTAACATAGTGAAATGTCCCAAGGCGCTTCACAGGAGTATTATGAGACAACATTTTTGACACCAAGCCACATCAGGAGAAATTAGGGCAGGTGACCAAAAGCTTGGTCAACTGCCCGTGTCCTAACTCGTACCAATTCCCTCTCACCCATCACCCCTGTGCTCGCTGACCTACATTGGCTCCCGGTTAGGCAACGCCTCGAGTTCAAAATTCTCATCCTTGTTTTCAAATCCCTCTATGGCCTCACCTTTCCCTATCTCTGTAATCTCCTCCAGCCCCACAACCTTCCGAAATATCTGTGCTCCTCTAATTCTGCCCTCTTGGGTAGCCCTGATTATAATTGCTCAACCATTGGTGGCCATGCCTTATTTTGCCTGGGCCCTAAGCTCTGGAATTCCCTGCCTAAACTTTCACGCCTCTCTATTCTTCTCCTTCTTTAAGACCCTCCTTAAATCCTTCTACGTGGCACCTTATCGAATGCCTTCTGGAAATCCAAATACACCACATCCACTGGTTCCCCCTTATCCATCCTGCTCGTTACATCCTCAAAGAGCTCTAGAAAATTTGTCAAATATGATTTCTCTTTCATAAAACCAGGCTGACTCTGCTTGATTTTATTAAGATTTTCTAAATGTCTTGCTACTACTTCTTTAATAATGGACTCCAGCATTTTCCCAATGACACATGTTAGGCTAACTGGTCTATAGTTTCCTGTTTTCTGTCTGCCTCCTTTTTTGAATAGGGACCTTATATTTGCGGTTTTCCAATCAGCTGGAACCTCTCCAGAATTCAGGGAAGTGGTGAGGCATGGAAGGAAAAAGGCGACTTTGGACCTGTAATTACCAAAGCTCTCCGCCTCTGGGGTTTTTACTGCCTGTTTCGAGCTTGATTCCGGTAACTCTTACTTTAGTGCCCACACCCTTTGTAGTGTCCTCAGCAGTACACAGCTCAGATCAGCTAAATCAGAACAGAATACGGCCGAACCTATAAATGGTGTATGTAACTATGACTCAGCTATCACTAGATAAGCTAACAGAACCACCTTGATTTCTGTTGATGCAGTGCCCAGTACTGTGTTGCATGATTTATAGCTATTGCATTAATAGTTAAACTGTTGAAATGTAAAGCAAGCCAAGTGCGACGGAGTGTTAATTGTGACTGACGTGCTGTGTGCAAGATGATTTGCTCTGAAGACAATGCAATAGAAATCGGCAGAGGGAGCTTGGGACCAGAGGGTGTTTTGACTAACAATTAGAATATTTTATGAATATGGTTTAAATCTGAGAAAATAGTCAAGGCATCCCGATTTGTTTTGCTCCAGCATTTTATCAAGAGAGCAAGTCTGGAGAAGAGTGGTCGGGGGGAGTGGGGCCTGGGGTGTGGGGGTTGGCGGAGGGGGGGGCTGGTGGGAGGAGGGATCAGTGCTGGGGGGAAGCTTTTCGAGGGAAGCTTGACAGGGTAGATGCAGTGAGGATATGCCCCCTGGCTGGGAAGTCTAGAACCAGGGGGCACAGTCTCAGAATAAGGGGTCGGCCATTTAAGCCTCAGATGAGGAGAAATTTCTTCACTCAGAGGGTGGTGAATCTTTGGAATTCTCTGCCCAGAGGGCTGTGGAAGCTCAGTCATTGAGTATATTTAAGACATAGTTTGATAGATTTTTGGATGTTAAGGGAGTCAAGGGATATGGGGATAGTGCAGGAAAGTGTAGTTGAGATAGAAGATCAGCCATAATCTTACTGAATGGTGGATCAGGCTCGAGGGCCGAATGGCCTACTCCTGCCCTGATTTCTTACGTTCGCATGTTCTTATGACTCTGTGTGAACAAAATAAGCTGAGCCATTAGAATCAGGCACTGAAATAAGGGATGCAATTGCTAAGGCACCAATGTACCACAGTAACGAGTCGCACTGAGAGACTGCTAAGGCAGTCAGAACTATGGAGGCCCTTCAAAGCCATGAGTAGACAAAGATGGGTCTACGCATTCCTGAGTACAAGAAAGGAGATTGCGAGACAGAGATGGCAGTAGAGATCATTATGACACTGAGCATCAGTTTAGTGGGAAAATCAATGACTTAGAGATAAGGCCAGAGAGGCATGTGCGAGGAACAAGGCAGTCAAATAGTATAAAGGCAGGGCATCCTTCCCCCAGTCAGCAGTCAGAAAGTTCACAGCCTAGTGATGAAGGGCGAGTTTAAATCACCCTGGCGTCCATGGAAATAACCAGGTTGTGACAATTACTTGTCATTTAATGTAATACTGTAGAACAATTGTATATGAACAATCCTGTTATTAGTCAATATATATAAAAGTCAGCTGCGGCTCAGTGGGTAGCACTCTTGCCTCTGAGTCAGAAGTTTGTGGATTCAAGTCCCACTCCAGGGACTTGAGCACAAAATTGTCTAGGCTGACACTCCAGTGCAGTGCTGAGGGAAAGCTGCACTGTCGGAGGTGCCTTTCGGATGAGACGTTAAACTGAGGCCCCGTCTGCTCTCTCAAGTGGATGTGAAAGATCCCATGGTACTATTTTGAAGAAGAGCAGGGGAGTTCTCTATTGTGTTCCTAACACAGATGAGACTGCACACAGGGAGGTTAAAGTAACAGTGACCTCAGTTTTTAATAAGACACTCCAGAGTGAGGAACAGGCCTTAGGGGCTGGCTATACACAGTGCTCCCAAGTGATCCCAGCATCCCTTGGGACTTCAGGGGATGAGCTCCCTGGTGGCGGAACATGGGAGTGCATGCTTTACAGATACACAACATCACTCCCCCGCAAAAGTCAAAGTGAAAACTATTTACAAGGTGAGGCAGTTGGGAGCTTTTCTTTCCCTGGTGAACCGCCTCGGTACAAATGTCTGTTCTGGTGTGCCGACTTTGCCCTCGCTGCGCTGGCGTGTTGTTGGCCCTGCAGGGCTGCTGGGTGAGCCTGGCCTTGCTGGGCTGTTGGGCATGATGGGTTCGATTTCCTGGTCCGGCATGGTGTCGTTGATCCTTCGGGTGTGTGTTGTGGGCTCGAAAAAGGTGGTGTCTGCTGTGGGTTGTTCAGGGCAGTCTGTGAACCGCAGCTTTGTTTGGTCCAGATGCTTTCTGCAAATTTGTCCATTGTCTAGTTTGACTACAAACACCCTATTCACTTCTTTAGCTATCACCGTGCCCGCGATCCACTTGGGACCATGTCCATAGTTTAGCACATACACAGGGTCATTCAGATCAATTTCCCGTGACACAGTGGCGCGACCATCGTTTACATTTTGTTGCTGCCGCCTGCTCTCTACCTGATCATGCAGGTTGGGGTGAACCAGCGAGAGTCTGCTTTTAAGTGTCCTTTTCATGAATAGCTCAGCTGGGGGCACCCCTGTGAGCGAGTGGGGTCTCGTGCGGTAGCTGAGCAGTACTCAGGACAGATGGGTTTGGAGTGAGCCTTCTGTGACTCGTTTAAGGCTCTGTTTGATGGTTTGTACTGCCCGCTCTGCCTGCCCATTGGAGGCTGGTTTAAACGGGGCCGAGGTGACATGTTTGATCCCATTGCGGGTCATGAATTCTTTAATGCGGCAATGGTGAAACATGGCCCGTTGTCACTGACCAGTATGTCAGGCAGGCTGTGGGTGACAAACATGGCCCTCAGGCTTTCAATGGTGGCGGTGGCAGTGCTTCCCGACATTATTTCACATTCAATCCATTTTGAAAAAGCATCCACCACCGCCAGGAACATTTTACTGAGAAACGGGCCCGCATAGTCGACATGGATCCTCGAACATGGTCTGGAGGCCAGGACCACAAACTTAGTGCTGCCTCTCTGGGCGCGTTGCTCAACTGAGCACACACGCTGCATTGCCGTACACAGGACTCTAAGTCAGAGTCGATACCGGGCCACCACACGTGGGATCTGGCTATCGCTTTCATCATTACTATACCCGGGTGTGTGCTGTGGAGATCCGAGATGAACGTCTCCCTGCCCTTTTTTGGTAGCACCACGCGGTTACCCCACAACAGACAGTCTGCCTGAATGGACAGCTCGTCCTTTCGCCTCTGGAACGGCTTGATTGGCTCTTGTATTTCAACGGGGATGCTGGCACAGCTCCCATGCAATACACAATTTTTTACTCGGGACAGCAGAGGAACTTGGCTGGTCCAAGTCGTAATCTGGCGGGCCGTGACAGGTGATTTATCATTTTCAAACACTTCCATGACCATCAACAAGTCTGTGGGCTGTGCCACCATCAACATGTTTGCAGGCTGTGCCATTTCCACCCCCGTGGTAGCCGACTGAGAGCATCTGCACAGTTCTCGGTGTCTGGCCTGTGGTGGATGGTATCGTTATACGCTGATAGCGCGAGTGCCCACCTTTGTATGCGGGCTGAGGCATTAATATTTATCCCCTTGTTTTCAGCAAACAGGGATGTGAGGGGCTTGTGATCGGTTTTCAGCTCAAATTTGAGGCCAAACCGGTACTGATGCATTTTCTTTACCCCGAACACACAAGCTAATGCATCTTTCTCAATCATGCTGTAGGCCCTCACGGCCTTAGACAAGCTTCTGGAGGCATCGGCGACAGGTTGCAACTTCCCCACAACGTTAGCTTGTTGTAATACACACCCGACTCCGTACGACGACATGTCACATGCTAGCACAAGTCTTTTACACGGGTTATACAATACACGCAGCTTGTTGGAGCATAAATTGTTTCTTGCTTTCTCAAAAGCAATTACTTGGTTTTTTTCCCCATACCCAGTTCTCACCTTTGCGCAATAACACATGTAGGGGCTCTAAAAGGTTGCTTAACCCCAGTAGGAAGTTACCAAAATAGTTGAGGAGTCCCAGGAACGACCGCAGCTTCGTAACGTTCTATGGCCTGGGCGCATTCCTGATAGCCTCTGTCTTGCCGTCCGCCGCGATCTTTCTCCCCAAAAACTCCACTTCTGTTGCCATGAAGACGCATTTTGACCTCTTCACCTGCAGCCCTACGTGATCCAGTCGCTGGAGGACCACCTCCAAGTTTTGTAGGTGCTCCGCGGTGTCCCGACCCGTGACCAATATGTCGTCCTGAAAAACCACCGTGTGTGGTACCGACTTGAGTAGGCTCTCCATGTTTCTCTGGAAGATCGCTGCAGCCGACCGAATTCCAAACGGGCATCTGGTGTTGATAAACAGTCCCTTGTGCGTGTTGATGCAGGTGAGGCCCTTCAAAGACTCCTCCAGCTCCTGCGTCATGTAGGCAGAAGTCAGGTCGATCTTGGTGAACGTCTTGCCTCCTGCCAGCATTGCAAATAGGTCGTCTGCCTTTGGTAGCAGGTATTGGTCCTGTAGCGAGAAACGATTAATAGTTACTTTATAATCGCTGCAAATGCTGACCGTGCCATCACTTTTGAGTACTGGAATAATCGGGCTGACCCACTCGCTGAATTCCACTGGAGAGATGATGCCCTCGCGTTGTAGCCTGTCCAGCTCAATTTCCACTCTCTCCCTCATCATGTGAGGTACCGCCTTGTGGTGAATGGGTCGTGCCTCTGGGACCAAATGGATCCGCACCTTCGCTCCGGAAAAGTTTCCAATGCCTGACTCAAAAAGGGAAGGAAATTTGTTCAGAACCTAGGTACATGTGGCCTCATCGACATGTGATAGCGCTCAGATGACATCTCAGTTCCTGCGGATTTTGCCCAGCCAGCTCCTTCCAAGCAGTGTAGGGCCATCGCCCGGGACAATCCAGAGTGGCAGTTCGTGCACCATGCCCTCGTAGGTGACCTTGACCATGGCGCTGCCCAGGACAGTGATACGCTCTTTGGTGTACATTCTCAGTTTCGTGTGGATGGGGCTCAGGGCTGGTCTAAGTGCCTTGTTGCACCACAGTCTCTCAAACATCTTTTTACTCATGATGGATTGGCTCGCGCCAGTGTCCAGTTCCATGGCTACGGGTAAGCTATTCAATTTTACATTTAGCATTATAAGTGGACATTTCGTCGAAAATGTGTGCACCCTGTGTACTTCAGCATCTGCCTCCTCTCTCTGAGGCTCACAATTGCTTTGATCCACCATTGACCGATCTTCCTCTGCCACATAGTGGTTAGCAGGTTTTGCAGAGCTTGCAGCTCGTTTGCAAGCTCATTGGAGGTGCCCCATTGTTCCACATACATTCTTGGAAACATACCCTTTGAAGCGGCATGAATAGGCTGAATGGAAGCCTCCACAACGCCAACAAGGTGTGAAATGCCTTGCATTCATCCTTTGTTGGGGACTCTGAGTCATCTGGGTCACCTGAAGCCTGCTGGCAGGTGCAGACTCGTGGGTTCTGCCCTGTACATTTCTGCTCGCAAACACAGTTCCAGTTAATTTATGAATATTGTTAGCACTTGTGTGCTGAGAGATTTGTTTGATGTTATCACTGGTGGACATAAACGCCTGTGCTATCGCCATGGCCTTACTGAGGATCGGTGTCTCGACAGTCAAAAGTTTTCATAGGATGGTCTCGTGGCCAATGCCTAATTCAAAAAAGTCTCTGAGCATTTGCTCCAGGTAGCCATCAAACTCACATTGTCCTGCAAGTCGTCTTAGCTCGGCGACGTAGCTCGCCGCTTCCTGACCTTCAGATCGCTGGCATGTGTAGAACCGATACCTCACCATCAGCACGCTCTCCCTCGGGTTAAGATGCTCCCGAACCAGTGTACACAGCTCCTCATATGACTTATCTGTGGGTTTCACCGGAGTCAGAAGGTTCTTCATGAGGCTGTAGGTCGGTGCTCCGCAGACTGTGAGGAGGACCGCTCTCCTTTTTGCAGCGCTTCCTTCTCCATCCAGCACGTTGGCTACAAAGTACTGGCCTAGCCGTTTGACATAGGATTCCCAGTCCTCATCCTCCAAAAACTTCTCCAGGATGCCCACAGTTTGCTGCATCTTTGCGTTGGATTCGTATTCTCGTTGCCAGTTATTGTGTTCCTAACACAGATGAGGCTGCACACAGGGAGGTTAAAGTAACAGTGACCTCAGTCTTTAATAAGACACTCCAGAGTGAGGAACAGGCCTTAGGGGCCGGCTTATATACAGTGCTCCCAAGGGATGCTGGGATCTCTTGGGACCTCAGGGGATGAGCTCCCTGGTGGCGGAACATGGGAGTGCATGCTTTACAGATACACAACATTCTCCCCGGTGTCCTGGCCAATATTTATCCCTCAATCAACATAACCAAAAAACAGATTATCTGACTATTATCACATTGCTGTATGTGGGAGCTTGCTGTGTGCAAATTGACTGTCGCGTTTCCTATTTTACAACAGTGACTGCACTCCAAATGCATTTAATTGGCTGGAAAGCGCTTTTAGATGTCCGGTGGTCGCTAAAGGCACTACATAAATCCAAGTCTTTCTTTCTTTAAAGCTTGTTGTTTGGAACTACTCAGGCCTGAATCAGGCAGAAGTAATTGTTGAAAGTGTTACTACATATGTAAACCTGTAAATACCTTGTTTAAACACCAGAGGGCTCATCCCCTGGAGTCCCAAGGGATCCCACAATCCCTTGGGAGCACCTCTACATAAGGAGGCCTCACAGGCTGGAGAGGCACTCTGGAGATCTGTAATAAAGGACTACGGTCACACCTTACTTTGAGCTCACAGTATCCGGTCAGACTCTTTATTCAATACATAACAGAAAGACTAACAACCTTACGTTGCGACAGTAACTGCGCAAAGAAATCTGCAAACCTATCCCATCACCTCTCTGAGGGTATGTGTGGCCATGGTTTTTTAAAAGAAAAGAAACAATGTAATGATGTAGTGTGTCAGCCAAGGCTCAGTGGTTAGCACCCTCTTAGGAAGAAGGTTGTGGGTTCAAGTCCCACTCCAGAGACTTGTACACAAAAATCTAGGCTGACACTCCAGTGCAGTGCTGAGGGAGTGTTGCACAGTTGGAGGTGTCGTCCTTCAGATGAGACGTTAAACCGAGGCCCTGTCTGCTCTCTCTGGTGGGTGTAAAAGATCCCATGGCACTATTTTGAAGAAGAGCAGGGAAGTTATCCCCAGTGTCCTGGCCAATAATTATGCCTCGATCAACATCACAAAAACAGATTATCTGGTCATTATCACATTACTGTTTGTGGGAGCTTGCTGTGCGCAAGTTGGTTTCTGCGTATCCTTTCTTTCAGACAACAAAATCTGTAATGACCGTCACTCTGTTAAAAAGAGCACAACGCATACTTATAAGAACTGATTGTTAATAGCAATGCCCATTATTTAAAACCAAGTCACTGCTTTACTGAGCACATTAAAGGAAGTCATTATAATAACTAAATGGTAGAAAAGGCTGCTTCATCTAGGCTCCAACCCCAATGGATCTTTTTGAATATTATACCATGTGTCCACATATCAAAATTTGAGATATTAGGAATAATGATAAGTCGAAACTTTGCCATGCCCTACATGTCAAATTGTACTGGATTTAATGTAAAAGTAGTATAATATCTTATTATATGCAAGCTGCATTGTCGATTCTTTACTTTTGTGACACATTAATGCAAAGCCAAGGGTCACTTGGTTATTTAGCAACATGTCATATTCTTCATCTTCGCTTCTTGGGCAGTCCCTCGAAGTGGAGGATGACTTGCTTCCACACTAATATGAGTTCTCAGGTGACTGATGAGCCCGATGCGGGACCTACAGTCTCTGTCACAGGTGGGGCAGACGGTGGTTGGAGGGACGGGTGGGAGGGGTGCTTGGGTTGTCGTACGCTCCTTCCGCTGTTTGCGCTTGGCTTCCGAGTGCTCCCGACGAAGAGGCTCAAAGCGTTTGACGCCTTTCTCGGATGCTTCTCCTCCACTTTGAGTGTCTTGGGCCAGGGATTCCCAGGTGTTGGTGGGGATGCGGCACTTTTTCAGGGAGGTTTTGAGGGTGTCGTTGAAGTGTTTGCTCTGCCCACCTGGGACCCGCTTGCCGTGACGTAGCT
Source organism: Pristiophorus japonicus (assembly GCF_044704955.1). Lineage (NCBI taxonomy): Eukaryota > Metazoa > Chordata > Chondrichthyes > Pristiophoridae > Pristiophorus > Pristiophorus japonicus. The sequence goes on from NC_091980.1 coordinate 19,375,587, forward strand.
CGGAGGAGAGCGCTTATTTGAGGAGATTAGTATCGTGCATGCGGACAATGTGGCCTGTCCATCGGAGCTGCTTCCAGCGGTAAGCACTTCCACCAGAATCGGCGTGGTGAAACAGCGGTAAAGTGGTTTCGGCCGCTTTGCTGTGGAACACGACACTGCTGGGCGAGGTCAATGGACTATTTCCGCCATCAGGGTGTGCACTGCTGCTACGCAGCCACGCCACCCATATTCAGATGTAAAAAGTGAGGGTTTTTTCCGGCAGTGACCCCGCCAGGTTGTGGTGTCGGTCCACTTTGCTGTGGAACACGACACTGCTGGACGAGGTCAATGGACTATTTCCGCGATCGGGGCGATTTATTGAGAGTTTTGCTGCTATTTATTTGCCTGCATTGAACCTGCTGAGTGGTGTTCAGATGTTTTGTGAGAGTTTTGAGGACTTTCAGATCTCAGTCTCTTTTGTAGGCCTGTAGGTCTCGTTCTGTGCACCAGAGGCCTGCTTGGCAGGGTGCAGCCTGAAAAAGAATGGGATCAGTTTTGGCAGGGGAACACCTGGTACACCTGGGCAGATGCAGGGCAGCATGCAGGAGAAGGCGTCGCCGTCAGCAATGTCTAGAGAGGCAGCGGGCAAGGGAGGCAGCAGCAATGGCTGCCCAACAGAGATAAGCACCTGCAGATGTGTGCAAACCTGCAACGAGAGAGGGTGCCCAGGAGGGAGATAGCAGCAGGAAGAGCAATTAGGTATGCTGACCCCTCCCCCACCAAATACTGGGCCAGGAGCCTTGCCAGCAACAGCTTCCAGAGGAGCCCGAGAATGAGTAGGACCAGGGAGATGGGCATCATCCAGCTGCCATGGGAGGTGGCCAACGCAGAGGTCGGGGGAAGGAGGCCCTACCCTCAAATGGTCCACAGACGTCAGTTCTCCTTTCTCCAGCTCAGTGATGAGCAATGAGCAGATTTAGAAAAGATGCACTCAGGGAGCTCTGCACTGTGCTACGTGAAGATCTCCAGCCTCACACAAAGTTGAAGACCACCCTGACCATAGAGACCAAGGTCACCATCGCATTGAATTTTTATGCCCAGGGTCTTTCCAGTCTGAGACATTGGCAACATCTTGCAATTCTCTGCACATCGGTGCATCAGGCAGACCATAGATGCACTCTACAGGAGAAGAGTGCAGTACATCTCCTTCTCCATGACAAGGGACAAACAGGTGGAGAGTCAGGCCGGATTTGCCCGAATTGCAGGCTTTCTGAGGGTGCAGGGTGCCTTTGACTGCAGACACGTTGGGCTGAGGGCGCCACAACATCACCCTGACATCTTTGTGAACCGCAAGGTGTTCCACTCGCTGAACGTGCAGCTCTTGTGTGACCACCAGCATCGGATCCTGGCAGTTGATGTGAGGTAGTTGTACTGCAGTTGTACAGGGCCTTAGTGAGGCCTTACCTGGAATATTGTGTTCGGTTTTGGTCTCCTAATCTGAGAAAGGACGTTCTTGCTATTGAGGGAGTGCAGCAAAGGTTCACCAGACTGATTCCAGGGATGGCTGGGCAGTCATATGAGGAGAGACTGGATCAACCGGGCCTTTATTCACTGGAGTTTAGAAGGATGAGAGGGGATCTCATAGAAACATATAAGATTCTGACGGGACTGGACAGGTTAGATGTGGGAAGAATGTTCCCGATGTTGGGGAAGTCCAGAACCAGGGGACATAGTCTTAGGATAAGGGGTAGACCATTTAGGACTGAGATGAGGAGAAACGTCTTCACTCATAGAGTTGTTAACCTGTGGAATTCCCTACCGCAGAGAGTTGTTGATGCCAGTCCACTGGATATATTCAAGAGGGATTTAGATATGGCTCTTACGGTTAAGGGGCTCAAGGGGTATGGAGAGAAAGCAAGAAAGGGGTACTGAAGGAATGATCAGACATGATCTTATTGAATGGCGGTGCAGGCTCGAAGGGCCGAATGGCCTACTCCTGCACCTATTTTTCTATGTTTCTATGTTTCTATATACCCAGGAAGCAGCCATGATTCCTTCATTCTGCGCCAGACTCGTTTGTCTGCCCTCTTCACCGGCCCAAATCAGGATTGCTGTTGGCTGCTTGGAGACAAGGGATTTCCCCTGTCCACTTGGCTGCTCACTCCACTGCAGAACCCCAGGACAGCACCAGAGCATGCATACAATGCCGCTCATTCCGCCACCGGGTGCATCATCGAGCACTGCATCGTCATCCTTAAGCAGAGATTCCGGTGCCTGGACCGATCTGGTGGCGCCTTGCAGTACTCTCCTCAACTGGTCTCCATAATCATCATGGTCTGCTACATGCTGCATAACCTGGCCCTCATGAGGGGCTAGCCGCTGGGGGTCGAGCCAGCAGTACCACCTGAGGGGGAGGAGGAGGAGGATCCATCGAGTTAGGAGGTGTCGTCCCCATAGCAACCCTGTAAGCGAGGTGCAGCTGCGTTTCATAGCTGCTCACTTCAGATAATCCCATCCACACATGACCTTCAGCTCCCACTTTCAATGGCCATCACAATGAGTGCCTTCTCGCACAATTGCCCACTTCAAAATGAAACATCTGGCCAGATATAAGTGCCAAAAATAAAGATTTATGAAAATATTCAATTCAGTGCAAAAACACAACATCAACAAAAAGTCTCCCATCAACTAACACCAATAATCATGTTTTACACTTGTGCATGTCTGTTAGATCTCTTAATTCTCAATGAGATGCGAATTCCGGTTGTAGATTTAAAATAACTTTATTCTGGCAGCTGCAACAAATTGCTGGCTGATTGCCAACCCTTTGTCCTTCTGAAACACATGGCAAAAAATGGCTGTACTTATCCTGGATCAATTTACAATCGTGAACTCGCCCCCTTTGACCTTATTGGCTCAAATGATGCAACAGTATGTGTTGTTGGCCCATAATTGGCTCCCAGCCTAAAGTCCTGAAATGTCAAGTTGATTGATGCTTCAGGCATCGTGCTATCTCTCACGTAGGCAGGGGTCTGTGACTGGGGTCTGTGTTTTCTCACAGACCCTTGTAGCCTGCTTGAATTCTCTATCAATGTCCTTGTAACACCTCTTACGCATGCCTGTGTCTCCCCTGTGGGTGCATCATTGTGTGAGGCTGGAGATCTTCGCGCAGAACTGTGCAGAGCTCCTTGAATAGGTTTTTCCTAAATCTTAGGCTGCTGTGGTTGTTGTGTGGAAGCTACAGCTGTCCTTCTTGGATGCCCTCGGGCTTGGAAGGGCCGGGTGTAGACTGGCTAGCAACCTCCTGGGAGGCTGCAGTCTGGCTTGGCTCTGGTGGAACCGTGTGTGGAATGGAAGGTCTGGGGCCAGGAATGCTGTTATCCTGAGAGAGCACATCATCAGGATCCTGGTCCGAGGAGCCTGCGTCGCTCCCAGGGGGCGGCACCTTATCACCAACACCAACCTGAGGGAGGTCAGGTCGGTGCTGTGGTGCCACGCAGAAGGTCCCCCGTGGCCCATGTTGGACCCAGTCGCGAATGCACCACAAAGGTATCTGGAGAGCATCCCAGAGTCTCAAATCCACCAGAGATGGCAGCAGTTTGATGCTCCATGGCTGCACTAAGATGCTCCGTGGCCTGTTGTCCAGAGAGCATAAGAGCATTCTGAGCTTCGAGAGCTGCGGCCATCCTCTTCAATCTAGCGCCGATGCGATCGTTTGCTCGCGCCTGTGCCAAAATGGCAGCTGCCACATCACCTGCAGGTTGTGGCATCACTGGTGGATCCGCATGGACACCCTGGGAGTCCAATATTGCCTGCACATTGACAAAGATGAGCTCCATGGTGTGCACAGAGCGGTCGACTATGCGGGAGGCAGACTCCTCCACACTCCTGACCACTTCCCCTCTCTGGCACCCTCGTCAGTGCCCCCAACATCTGGAAATGCATGGCCTGCACCCTTCTCTCGTAAGCCGCTAATTCGATGGCATCATTTGAGCCCTCATCATCAGGACTCCGGTGTTGAAGGAGAGTGTCGCAGATGCAAGGTCAGCAGTTGGTGGAAGAGGTAATCACTTTCATAAGCTGGATTATGTCGTGCAATCTCTTCTTGCACTGCACTGGAGTCCTCTGATAGATGGAGGTGCGATCTCAGTCCACGCATTGTTAATCACCTGCCTGCTTCCTCTCCTCACATCTGGAAACATCAGTCTACATCTATCCTCCACACCTTGCATCAGGGTGTTGAGCTCCAAATCTGCAAAGCGGTTCGTCCTCCTTCCTGCTCTCATGCCAGCCTTCCCTCAAACCAACTCCTTCCCTCCTCAGGGCCTAGCTGCAAACCCTGAGAAACACTTACTGCATGCAGAATTTCTCCGTGGGAATTCCGCTCCAATTAAGACAGCCACACCGCTGAAAACGACACTTTGGAAGAGCTCCTTAGCACTGGAACCCATTTTTTAACTTGTCGAGCTGAATATGGATCGGGCCACTGGCAAAACATTTTTGGCGGTAATGGCCCCAAAAAGTCGAGAGGAGCGCCAGCTTTCCAATGATGCTGAATTTCGGCCCCAAAGTGTAGGAGTGCTATACATTGAGCCTCAGCTGAGACCCTATGGGTCCCAAAGCTTTCCAACACAAGGGTTTTCCTCGCCTCACGTCTGCGATTCTTGCAGATTAATTATTGCCGATTGATTACGATGAATAGTCAACAACTCCATTATCATTGTATCGTGCGACTACCAGGTTGGTAGAAGGAGAATTAGAAAGCACGCAGCATTCGTAACGAAGTAGATGAGTTGACAGCACAAATAGACACAAATGGGTATGATCTGATAGTCATTACAGAAACCTGGTTTCAAGATGACCTGACTGGGAACTAAATATTCAGGGGTATATGAAAATTTGGAAGGTCAGACAGAAAGGAAAAGGAGGTGGAGTAGCACTGTTAATAAAGGATGGGATCAGTGCGTTGGTGAGAAACGATATTGGCTCAGAGGATCAAGATGTTGAATCAGTTTGGGTGGAGATAAGGAATAATTCATGGAAAAAGATGCTGGTGGGTGTTGTCTATAGGCCCCCTAACATTGGCTAGACTGTTGGACAGAGTATAAATCAAGAAATAATGAAGGCTTGTAAAAAAGGAATGGCAATAATCATGGACGGTTTTAACCTTCATATTGATTGGACAAAGCAAATTGGCCACGGGTAGCCTTGAAGAAGAGTTCATATGGTGTATCCGGGATAGTTTCCTTGAACAGTACATTGCGGAACCAACCAGGGAGCAGGCTATCTTAGATCTGGTACTGTGTAATGATACAGGATTAATAAATGATCTCGTAGTAAAAGATCCTCCAGGAATGAAACATAGAAACATAGAAAATAGGTGCAGGAGTAGACCATTCAATATGATCATGGCTGATCATGCAATGTCAGTACCCCATTCGTGCTTTCTCTCCATACCCCTTGATCCCTTTAACCATAAGGGTCACATTTAACTCCCTTTTGAATATATCTAACGAACTGGCCTCAACAACTTTCTATGGTAGAGAATTCCACAGGTTCACAATTCTCTGAGTGAAGAAGTTTCTCCTCATCTCGGTCCTAAATGGCTTACTCCTTATCATTAGACTGTGACCTCTGGTTCTGGACTTCCCCAACAACGGGAACATTCTTCCTGCATGTAACCTGTCCAATCCCGTCAGAATTTTATTTATTTCTTTGAGATCCCCTCTCATTCTAAATTCCAGTGAATATAACCCTAGTCGATCCAGTCTTTCTTCATATGTCAGTCCTGCCATCCCGGGAATCAGTCTGGTGAACCTTCGCTGCACTCCCTCAATAGCAAGAACGTCCTTCCTCAGATTAGGAGACCAAAACTGTACACAATATTGAAGGTGTGGCCTCACCAAGGCCCTGTACAACTGCAGTAAGACCTCCCTGCTCCTATACTCAAATCCCCTAGCTATGAAGGCCAACATGTCATTTGCCTTCTTCACTGCCTGCTGTACCTGCATGCTAACTTTCAATGACTGATGTACCATGACACCCAGGTCTCGTTGAACCTCTACTTTTCCTAATCTGTCACCATTCAGATAATATTCTGCCTTCCTGTTTTGCCACCAAAGTGGATAACCTCACATTTATCCACATTATACTGCATCTGCCATGCATTTGCCCACTCACCTAATCTGTCCAAGTCACCCTGCAGCCTCTTAGCATCCTCCTTACAGCTCACACTGCCACCCAGTTTAGTGTCATCTGCAAACTCGGAGATATTACATTCAATTCCTTTGTCTAAATTGTTATGTATATTGTAAATAACGGGGGTCCCAACACTGAACCTTGCGGTACTCCGCTAGTCACTGCCTGCCATTCTGAAAAGGATTCGTTTATTCCTACTCTTTGCTTCCTGTCTCCCAACCAGTTCTCTATCCACGTCAATACATTACCCCCAATACCATGTGCTTTAATTTTGCACACTAATCTCTTTTGGGGGATCTTGTCAAAAGCCTTTTGAAAGTCTAAATACATCACATCCACTGGTTCTCCCTTGTCCACTGTATTAGTTACATCCTCAAAAAATTCTAGAAGATTTGTCAAGCATGATTTCCCTTTCATAAATCCATGCTGACTTGGACCGATCCTGTCACGGCTTTACAAATGCGCTGCTATTACATCTTTAAAAATTGATTCCAACATTTTACCCACTACCGATGTCAGGTTGACCGGTCTATAATTCCCTGTTTTCTCTCTCCCCCCTTTTTTAAAAAGTGGGTTACATTAGCTACCCTCCAATCCATAGGAACTGATCCAGTGTCTATAGAATTTTGGAAAATGACCACCAATGCATCCACTATTTCTAGGGCCACTTCCTTAAGTGCTCTGGGATGCAGACTATCAGGCTCTGGGGATTTATCGGCCTTCAATGCCATCAATTTCCCTAACACAATTTCCTGACTAATAAGGATTTCCTTCAGTTCCTTCTTCTCGTTAGACCCTCGGTCCCCTATCATTTCCGAAAGGTTAATTGTGTCTTCCTTCGTGAAGACAGAACCAAAGTATTTGTTCAACTGGTCTGCCATTCCTTTGTTCCCAATTATAAATTCACTTGATTCTGACTGCAAGGGACCGACATTTGTCTTCACTAATCTTTTTCTCTTCACATATCTATAGAAGCTTTTGCAATCAGTTTGATGTTCCCTGCAAACTTACTCTCATACTGTATTTTCTCCCTCCTGATTAAACTCTTTGTCCTCCTCTGCTGAATTCTAAATTTCTCCCAGTCCTCAGGTTTGCTGCTTTTTCTGGCCAATTTATATGCCTCTTCCTTGGATTTAACACTATTCCTAATTTTTCTTGTTAGCCACGGTTGAGCCACCTTCCCCATTTTATTTTTACTCCAGACAGGAATGTACAATTGTTGAATGAGTGACCATAACATGGTTGAATTTCAAATTCAGTTGGAGGGTGAGAAATTTGGATCTGAAACCAGTGTCCTAAGCTTAAATAAAGGCGTCTACAAAGGTATGAAGGCAGAGTTGGCTAAAGTGGACTGAGAAAATAGATTAAAGTATGGGACGGTTGATGAGCAGTGGGGGATATTTCATAACTCTCAACAAAAATATATCCCAATGAGAAGGAAAGACTGTAAGAGAAGAGATAACCATCTGCGGCTAACTGAGGAAATAAGAGATTGGATCAAATTGAAAACAAGGGCATACAATGTGGCCAAGATTAGTGGGATGCCAGAGGATTGGAAAACTTTTAAAAGACAGCAAAGAATGTTTAAAAAAATGATAGAGAGGAAGTTAGATTATGAAAGTAAACTAGCAGGAAATATAAAAACAGATAGTAAGAGTTTCTACAGATACATAAAAAGGAAAAGAGTGGCTAAAGTAAATGTTGGTCCCCTAGAGGATGAGACTGGGGAATAAATAATGGAGAACAGGGAAATGGCAGAGACGTTGAACAAATATTTTGTATCGGTCTTCATGGTAGAAGATACTAAAAACATTGCAATAGTGGATAATCAAGAGGCCAAAGGGAGGGAGGAACTTAATATAATCACTATCACTAAAGAACTAGTGCTCAGTAAAATAATGGGATTAAAGGAGGACAAGTCGCCTTGACCTGATGGCTTGCATCCTAGGGTCTTAAAAGAAGTGGCTGCGGAGATAGTGGATACAATGGTTGTGACTTACCAAAGTTCCCTGAATTCTGGAGCGGTCACTGCAGATTGGAAAACCGCAAATGTAACGCCCCTATTTAAAAAAGGAGGCAGACAAAAAGCAGGCAACTATAGACCAGTTAGCCTAAGATCTGTCATTGGGAAAATGCTGGAGTCCATTATTAAGGAAGCAGTAGCGGGACATTTGGAAAAACATAATTCAATTAGGCAGAGTCAGCATGGTTTTATGAGGGGGAAATCATGTTTGACAAATTTGACGGAGTTCTTTGAGAATGTAACAAGCAGGGTGGATAAGGGGGAACCAGTGGATGTGGTGTATTTGGATTTCCAGAAGACAATCAATAATGTGCCACATAAAAGGTTACTGCACAAGATAAAAGTTCACAGGGTAATATATTATGGACAGATGATTGGCTAGCTAAAAGAAAACAGAGAGTTGGGATAAATGGATCATTTTCCAGTTGGCAAATAGTAACCAGTGGTGTGCCGCAGGGATCAGTGCTAGGGCCTCAACTATTTACAGTTATATTAATGACTTGGATGAAGGGACCAAGTGTCATGTAGCCAAGTTTGCTGATGATACAAAGATGGGTTGGAAAGCAAATTGTGAGGAGCACACAAAAAATCTCCAAAGGAATATAGACAGGCTAAGTGAGTGGGCAAAAATTTGACAGATGGAGTATAATATGGGACAGAAAAAATAGAAAAGAAAATTATAATTTAAATGAAGAAAAATTGCAAAGTGCTGCCGTACAGAGGGACCTGGGGGTCCTTGTGCATGAAACACAAAAAGTTAGTATGCAGGTACAGCAAATCATCAGGAAGGCAAATGGAATGTTGGTCTTTATTGCAAGGGGGATTGAGTATAAAAGCAGAGAAGTCCTGCTACAACTGTACAGGGTAGTTGTGAGGCCACACCTGGAGTACTGCATGCAGTTTTGGTCTCCGTATTTATGGAAGGATATACTTGCATTGGAGACTGTTCAGAGAAGGTTCACTCGGTTGATTTCGGAGATGAGGGGATTGACTTATGAAGGTAGGTTGAGTAGGTTGTGCCTATACTCATTGGCATTCAGAAGAATGAGAGGAGTTCTCATTATACAGTACCAGATCCAGGATAGCCTGCACCCTGGTTGGTTCCGTAACATACTGTTCATGGAAACCATCCCGGATACATTCTATGAACTCTTCCTCAAGGCTACCTTGGCCAACTTGATTTGTCCAATCAATATGAAAATTTAAATCGTCCATGATTATTGCCGTACCTTTCTTACAAGCCTTCAATATCTCGTGATTTATATTCTGTCTAACAGTGTAGCTGCTATTAGGGACCTATAGACTGCGCCCACCAGTGACTTTTTCCCTTTATTATTTCTTATCTCCACCCATTTCTTATTCAACTTATTCAACATCTTGATCTTCTGAATCAATATAATTTCTCATTACTGCACTGATCTCAACCTTTATTAACAGGGCTCCTTTTCCCTTCTGTCTATCCTTCCGAATTGTCAAGTTGTGTGTGTTACAAGTGCTGCGTGAGAGCATTGGAAAAATCACAGCTGCAGCAATACAAGATGTAACGCAGTGCAAGGACCAGGAATTTCTTACAGGAAGAAGTGGAGGCACTAGTTACTGATTGAGAACAGATGGCAGGAGCTGGACACCAGCAGAAATCATATAAAATTTCCACCAAAAGAAATGAAGAAACGCTGGAACCAAGTTGCAGAAGATTACTGTGCAATGGTGAACACCACGAGATCTGGAGGCCAGTGTAAAAAGAAATGGTAGGACCTTGGTCAACTAGTTAGTGGAAGTAATATTTTCATTTATTCAATGCAATTGTAAATGTGACCAGCTGCATGTGTCCCACCCAGCAGAAAGACTCCTTCTCTAAAAAATTAAATTTTCAACTTTATAGAGGAAGATGGCACATAATAAAAGGGAAAGAACTCGAACAAGAGGAGGCCCGGCAAGTCTGGCACCCTTGGAAGAGAGGGTCGCTGCTTTGATGGGTCCTGCCTGGAAAAAAGCAACCACCACTGCACAAGCTGGGTCCACACTTGAGGGAGAGGGTAAGTCCTGCAAATTCATCATGGTCCCTCAAATCAGCCTGTTTCCTGGCCTGCGATGTGTGAGCCTACTCATGCCACCTAACCTGCTCCCTCCTCTGCTGCTAATCATGACTGTTCTGTTAAATCTCCGATAAATCCCCAGGGCCTGATGGACTGCATCCCAGAGTACTTAAGGAGGTGGCCTTGGAAATAGCGGATGCATTGACAGTCATTTTCCAACATTCCATTGACTCTGGATCAGTTCCTATGGAGTGGAGGGTAGCCAATGTAACCCCACTTTTTAAAAAAGGAGGGAGAGAGAAAACAATGAATTATAGACCGGTCAGCCTGACATCGGTAGTGGGTAAAATGATGGAATCAATTATTAAGGATGTCATAGCAGTGCATTTGGAAAGAGGTGACATGATAGGTCCAAGTCAGCATGGATTTGTGAAAGGGAAATCATGTTTGACAAATCTTCTGGAATTTTTTGAGGATGTTTCCAGGAGAGTGGACAAGGGAGAACCAGTTGATGTGGTATATTTGGACTTTCAGAAGGCTTTCGACAAGGTCCCACACAAGAGATTAATGTGCAAAGTTAAAGCACATGGGATTGGGGGTAGTGTGCTGACATGGATTGAGAACTGGTTGTCAGACAGGAAGCCAAGAGTAGGAGTAAATGGGTACTTTTCAGAATGGCAGGCAGTGACTAGTGGGGTACCGCAAGGTTCTGTGCTGGGGCCCCAGCTGTTTACACTGTGCATTAATGATTTAGACGAGGGGATTAAATGTAGTATCTCCAAATTTGCGGATGACACTAAGTTAGGTGGCAGTGTGAGCTGCGAGGAGGATGCTATGAGGCTGCAGAGCGACTTGGATAGGTTAGGTGAGTGGGCAAATGCATGGCAGATGAAGTATAATGTGGATAAATGTGAGGTTATCCACTTTGGTGGTAAAAACAGAGAGACAGACTATTATCTGAATGGTGACAGATTCGGAAAAGGGGAGGTGCAACGAGACCTGGGTGTCATGGTACATCAGTCATTGAAGGGTGGCATGCAGGTACAGCAGGCGGTTAAGAAAGCAAATGGCATGTTGGCCTTCATAGCGAGGGGATTTGAGTACAGGGGCAGAGAGGTGTTGGCACAGTTGTACAGGGCCTTGGTGAGGCCACACCTGGAGTATTGTGTACAGTTTTGGTCTCCTAACCTGAGGAAGGACATTCTTGCTATTGAGGGAGTGCAGCGAAGGTTCACCAGACTGATTCCCGGGATGGCGGGACTGACCTATCAAGAAAGACTGGATCAACTGGGCTTGTATTCACTGGAGTTCAGAAGAATGAGAGGGGACCTCATAGAAACGTTTAAAATTCTGATGGGTTTAGACAGGTTAGATGCAGGAAGAATGTTCCCAATGTTGGGGAAGTCCAGAACCAGGAGACACAGTCTAAGGATAAGGGGTAAGCCATTTAGGACCGAGATGAGGAGAAACTTTTTCACCCAGAGAGTGGTGAACCTGTGGAATTCTCTACCACAGAAGGTTGTTGAGGCCAATTCACTCAATATATTCAAAAAGGAGTGAGATGAAGTCCTTACTATTAGGGGGATCAAGGGATATGGCGATAAAGCAGGAATGGGGTACTGAAATTGCATGTTCAGCCATGAACTCATTGAATGGCGGTGCAGGCTAGAAGGGCCGAATGGCCTACTCCTGCACCTATTTTCTATGTTTCTATGTTATATTTTGCAGAACTTGAGTCCAACCCTGACGATGCAGAAGAAATTTCAGATGCGGACGAGCCTGAAGAGGAGAACATCTTCCAATCCATCCATGGGGGTGAGGGGAAGGGGATGGAGCTGGATGAAGCTCCCACTATTGTACTGACTTTGGAGGAGCTGCCGCTCATGAAGGTGGCGGCCCCTTCCATAACTAGTGGTTTGAGTGTTGGTGGAACGTTCCTTGGTTTCTCACCGTCCGAGGTTGCAGCTCCCAGTGGTGTGGTGCAGCGAGGCACACCCAGGTCCCCACTGTCCCAGGCTGAGGGTCCCAGTGTTGGGGTGCGAGCCACACCCAGGGTGAGGAGAGGAAGGAGAGCTCGACCGCGCTCTCCTGAGGTGCAGGATCGAACAGATGTGGTTCAGATGATGTAATTGAGTGCAGAGAGCATTGATCTTACCCAATCACTCGTGGACATCATCAGTGGGGTGAGTGATGAGGTAGTGGGACTGTCGGGAGAAGTAACAGCAATGACATGAGAAATGGAAACGATATCCGGGACCATCAGTGAGGGAATAAGTGGCCATGAGGGAGGGAATGTCAGGGGTAGTGCAAACCACATCACTGACCATGAGGGAGGGAATGTTGCAGGTAGTTCAGACAGTTTTGCTCAACATGAGGGAGGGAATGTTGCAGGTCACCGAGACACTGTCAGGGCACATGAGGGATGGCATGTCGGAGTTAGCTGCTGCAATAAGGGAACACGCCCAGACCCCGCGCTCATTGACAGAATCAACTGTCACTCCCCTCCAATCCCCATCAGCCGGGCTCTCCAACTTGCTGCCTGGGCCCTCCAACTTATCGCCTGATGCTGACGCACCCCAATGATATGAACACCCTTCCCCCTCACAATGTACTGCAGCCACTCAGTGTCATCCTTGACCCTGGCCCCAGACAGGCAACATACCATCCTGGAGTCACATCTGTGGCTGCAAAAATGCCTGTCTCTTCCCCTAACCATCGAATCCCCTACCACTATTTCTCTTCCGCTCTTCTTCCTCCCCGCTGTGCAGCTGAGCCACCTGTGGTGCCGTGGTCTTGGCTCTGGCTGCACTTCCTAGTAACACCATCGCTCCCACCAGTACTCAGAACAGAATACTGGTTGGAGAGCGAGATGGACTCAGGGGATTCCTGCACTAACTGCCTGGACCTCCTCTTCTGTCTGGTAGTCACCCATTCCCTCTCTGCCTGCACACTCTAAAGCTGCGGGGTGACCACCCCTAGAAACGAGCTATCCACGAAGTTCTCAGCCTCGCGGATGCACCGCAGTGACTCCAGCCGCCGCTCAAGATGTTTGAAGGAATAAGCTTGGTACCAAGTCCAAAAACACTGCGCCACCTCCTGCGGGCAGGGGTGGTGGAGAGTCTCAGAGCAAGCGCAGCGGGTGGTCTTCGAATAAGGGGAATGAAAGATGGCTGATGTTGTTGTTGTTATTATTGTTACTGTTGCAACTGTTCTCAAATTAAATGTTTTTTGTAAGTTATGTAAATTTACAAGTTTATAAGTGATCTTAAAGAGTCATATCAAAGTAAAGTTTGATACAAGAATAATTTTATTGAAGTTAAGTTAAGTACATTGTAAACTTTTGAATAAAATATGTTTTACATTAAAACTGAATCATGTTCCATTAACACAACACAACATTACGGAACAGCTCCAAGCATTAAACATGGTCCATGTGGAATAGTTGTCTCTGAGCCCTCAGGCATCAGTAAAGCGTTCACGGATGAGCTGCTGGCGCAAGGCTTGAGCAATCTTTAAAGGGGAACGATGGCCCGTCCTTCCCCGCCGTCGTACTCCGGCCTCAGGCACTTGCATGGCTTCCTCATCCTCATCATTAACCTCCTCCTCCTCCTCCTCCTGCTCATCACCTGCATCGTCCACATCATTATCATCAGCCACTCTCACCGCAGGTGGGTCTTCCATGACCAGGTGCTGCTGTCTCATGATGCTAAGTTATGCAGCATGCAGCACACAGCAGTGAAGTAACCGACAATCTCAGAGAAGTACAGCAAGAAGCCTCTGGAATGGTCCAGGCATTGGAAACGCTGTTTCAATATGCCAATGGTCCTCTCGATGAAGCTGCACGTCGCAATGTGTGACATGTTGTATTGACGGTCAGCTTCCGTCCAGGTTACACGTAGGGGCGTCAAAAAAAACTGGCCTAGAAAAATTGTAACTAAGTCAGATATGGCCAGCGCAGATCACAGGGGGAAACTTGGAAAAAAATAAATACACCAGAAAAAACGGCACGTGCCAAAAAAACGGCGCAAATGACCGGGGAAAATTGAGCCCTAAGCCCTAAGTATTCGATTTGCCAGGACCCTAGTTCCAGCATGGTTTAAGTGGAGCCCATCCCAATGGAACAGCTGCCTCTTACCCCAGTACTGGTGCCAGTGTCCCAGGAATCAAAACCCATTTCTCTCACACCTGTCTTTGAGCCACGTGTTTAACTCTCTGATCCTATTAACCCTATGCAAATTTGCTCGTGGCTCAGGTAGTAATCCAGAGATTATTACCTTTGAGGTTCTGCTTTTTAATTTAGCCCCTAGCTGCTCATACTCATTCAGCAGAACCTCTTTCTTTGTCCTATCTATGTCGCTGGTACCTACGTGGACCACGGCAACTGGATCTTTCTCCTCCCACTCCCAAGTTCCTCTCCAGCACTGAGGAGATGTCCTTAACCCTGGCACCGGGCAGGCAACACAACCTTTGTGACTCATGCTCTCGGCTGCAGAGAACAGTATCTATCCCCCTAATGATACTGTCTCCTAATCACTACAACATTTCTTTTTACTCCCCCCACTTGAATGGCCCCCTGTCCCATGGTGCTGTGATCAGTTTGCTCATTCTCCCTGCAGTCCCTGCTCTTGTCCACACAGGGAGTAAGAGCCTCAAACCTGTTGGACAAGAGCAAGGCCCGAGGCTCCTCCATCACTACCTCCTGGATCCCCATACTTGCCTCACTTGTAGTCACACCCTCCTATCCCTGACTACAGACCAAATTTGACTTAATTAATCTTAAGGGGTGTGACTGCCTCCTGGAACACAACATCCAGATAACTCTTCCCCTCCCTGATGTGTCGTAGTGTCTGCAGCTCGGACACCAGCTCATCAACACGGAGCCAAAGTTTCTTGAGGAGCAGACACTTACTGCAGGTTTGTTTGCCGTGGACCTCAATGGGGTCCACCAGCTCCCACATGCAACAGCAGAATCACATCGCCTGCCCGCCATCTCTAATGTATTTAATGAATTAAGTTTTCAGTTATGAACGTTGAGTTTTTAATCCCAGATCTTAATTTAAACCAATGCCGAAGAAGAGAGAAAAATTGACCAACCAATCACTTCCCTGCTTTCCTGTGATGCCACACGTTGATTCTTTTAACTTCTTATCTTCGCAGGTCAGTTGATGCTGGTTGGGCTGCATGCTCGACTCTCTCTCACCCTCACCGAAATCCCAATGCTCGGCTCTCTCTCGTCCTCCCCGAACTCCCGCTGCTCGACTCTCTCTCGTCCTCCCCGAACTTCCGCTGCTCGACTCTCTCTCGTCCTCCCCGAACTCCCGCTGCTCGGCTCTCTCTCGTCCTCTCCGAACTCCCGCTGCTCGACTCTCTCTCGTCCTCCCCGAACTCCCGCTGCTCGACTCTCTCTCGTCCTCCCCGAACTTCCGCTGCTCGACTCTCTCTCGTCCTCCCCGAACTCCCGCTGCTCGACTCTCTCTCGTCCTCCCCGAACTCCCGCTGCTCGACTCTCTCTCGTCCTCTCCGAACTCCCGCTGCTCGACTCTCTCTCGTCCTCCCTGAACTCCCGCTGCTCGACTCTCTCTCGTCCTCCCCGAACTCCCGCTGCTCGACTCTCTCTCGTCCTCCCCGAACTCCCACTGCTCGACTCTCTCGCGACATTTGTAGGGTTGCTGCTGGTCCCGCTCTCAAGACAAGACAAAACAGATAAATTTGACACTGCATCACAAAAGAAGAAATTAAAGCAGATGACCAAAAGCTTGGTCAAAGAAGTAGGTTTAAAGGAGTGTCTTAAAGGAGGAAGGAGAGGTAGAGAAGCAGTGAGGTTTAGGGAGGGAATTCCAGAGCTTGGGGACCAGGCAGCTGAAGGCATGGCCGCCAATGGTTGAGCAGTTATAATGAGGGATCTTCAAGAGGGCAGAAGTTGAGGAGCGCAGACATCTTGTGGGGTTATGAGGCTGAAAAACACCACACACAAGAGCTCTACTCAAATGAGGCATTAGCAATGGTGAACAAACGGTTCAGATTTTCTCATAACATTAGAAGAGGGCGGCATTGTGCAAACGTGCCTAAGCACACTACAGACTGTTAAAAAATAAATGAACACGGAGGAATGCCAGAAGGCAAGCAAAGATAATTGACTTTTTTGATTAGAAGTTTGCCCTACCTACTGTTGTACTGTAAATATGCTGTTAATGTTTAAATCTGTTTCATCTGTTTCTGTCTGCAGTTACGACACTTTAGATAACCCACTTACAGTATGCTGTTACTGCACAGTGCTGTAGAATCAGAAATTAGAACACAGTTAATCAAAGCTGTGCCTGTGCCAACCACCGAACTGGAGGTATCAAAGATATTCCTATTTCATGTTATATATTGCACAGACTGCTTAGACATGTTTATGCAAACAGTTTATTTTGTTACACATAGTACAAGTTTAACCTCCCTTATCTAGAACTCCCTTATCCGGAACCACCCCTCGTCCAGAACCATTCCCGGCCACAGGGTGGAGCATGTGCAGAACTCCGACATGAACAAATTAAACAAATTGAAGTTCTTCCTCGCTGCTGACTCCGGAAATCACTGGCCTGACCCCGGGATCCACTGCCGCCCCCCCCCCCCCTCTACCCCCATGATCTCTCTGCCGCACTCCCAACAGCAAGCCAGCGAGCTCCCATATCCCCTTGCTCAGTACCTGTACCATTCAATCAAATGTGACCACCCTCATCCGGAAAAATCCCTTATCTGGAACAGGCCAGGTCCCGAGGGCTCCAGATAAAGGGAGGTTCAACCTGTATAGCGAGCTCTTTTTTAGTTCGGATATTCAGCCTGTAATTATTTTAGCCGATCAGCTCCAAGGTTGAATCGAGTAGCTGGGAAGACGAGATATATGAAGAAGTAGTGGTTCAAAGTTGGCTTATAAATGCATTTAGATTGTCGAAGAAAGTGAAAACCTAGGGAGCTGAGCAGTGCCTCGGTGTTGAAGTTGTCCGAAAGACTTAGGGGGAGAAATTTGGGTCGTTTGCGCCTCCAGTTTGCACCCTCGGGAGGGGGCGCTAATGGGGTGCAAATGACTTTTCGCCCGGGTGTGGTGCCGGTAAAGACGCCCGCTAAATTTGGCGGGAGTTTAGCGGCAGCGCCCCGTTTTCGCCCCAGTCCCGACCCATCCGCCCCATTCGCGCCCCAGAGAGGAAGTGGAGTGTGTTTCTTTGCGTTCAACTTCCTCCCAGGGGAGGGCGATAACTCCAATTTTAGGAGCAGGGCTGACTTCTGCGCCGGGCACAAAAAGTCCCCCCTCGTGGAATTTCTCGGCCTTAGATTAGAAGATTTTAATGAGTCTTGATTGCGTAGACTTAGGGGTGACCAGATAGAGGTCTGTAAAATAATCCAAGGGCCGTCTAGCCTGCCTGTTGAGAGATTATTGCAGTTTAACAGATTGGGGAGGACTGGATTTTGGGCAGTGAGCCTCGGAAATACATTGCCGGCTGGTGTGGTAGGTGCTGACTCTCTGTACACCTTCAAGGGGGAGCTGGATGTAATGTGTCTTTATCGGTAACACTTACTCCGTGGGATCTCCAGGACTGGCTTTGGTCGCCTGAGGGGGTCAGAGAGGAGTTTTTCCCTTATTGCCCCTGGATTTCTTCTCCGTATTTTAGCCCTTCCAAGGAGGTTAGGTGGCTGTGGGGAAGACGGGCTGTGGTGGGGAGGAGGGGGAAATGGGAGGACGGTAGTGGGAAGTGTCCAGTGATGATGCTTCAGCCATCATGGTGTGTGGGAGAAGGCTCAATGGACCAACTGGCTTTTTCTTGCCCGTCAATTTTGTTTGCGATTCAGGGAGAAGGGAGAGTGTGAAGGCTAATGGGGGCCCATTGCGGTTTCCCGTTGGGAATTAGACAGTGCGGGAGCAGCAGCCGCCCACAGGAAAGCGCGGAGACTTGTCCCAGTTCCCAGGTCACCCCTCATTTTCATGACGGAGGCATGCTGGCAGCATTCAGCGCCCTCCCCTTAGGTAGCTTGCCGATTGGGGGGGGTGGGAAATCAGGCACTGCTGTAGTGTCTCAAGGGCTTTAAGGGCTGAAAATGTCTTTGGGTCACATGAGTTCCCACAAGACCCCAGTGCCTTCAGATGCAGCCGTGGAGATTCTGGTGGAGCAGCTGACCAACTGAAAGGAGGTCATCATCCCCATCAATTGTGGATGGCTATTGTGGCAAATTGGTAAACTGGCATGGTGAGGGTTGGCCAACACATGACTGTCAACAGTATTTTCACCAGGAACCTGGCTGCAGTGCCGATAGAAATTTAATGATCTCACCAGGACCCCTAAGGTGCAAACTTGATCTCACATCTCTCATACTTTCTACGCAGCCCGTCCAGGACCCTAATTGCGCCTCAGCACTGTCAATCCCAGTAGCAGGGGCAGTTGTGCAATGGGAATGGTTAGCGTGATGCCATCTCTCATGATGCTCACACATCTGGACTTTCGCCAATGCCCACCCTGGTATCAGAAAGGCAGCTGGCTGCACTGCCCTGGCGTATGCCGAGTTATTACAGTCTGCAGCTGGGTCCTCTCCGGCCTGAGCTGCTCGAGGTTACTGACCAGGAGTTTCTCTCAGGGCCCTTGAATGAGCCTTTACAGCCTCCATCCTCCCACATTCTAACCACTGGAGACAGCAACTCATAGAAGCACCAGAGCACAGTTCCACTTTCTCAGGTCTCTCGTCTTAACTATTGTTTCCCATTCCTGGGGATTCCTCCTTCACATCTGTTACACAGGACAAAACCATAACCAGATATTGTGAGAATATGAATTCCGAGATGCTTCAAAATCTTGTCAGTACGAAATTTGAACGTAACTGCTTGTATTCATCAAAAATACTTCACCAGATGTCAACCGGGAAAGTGAAATATTTCATTTGTTATCAATCTTGGTCGCAAACACTGTAACTATGGCAACTGTTCAGGACACAATTTCACTGATTCTGACATAGGGGTTCCTGTGCCGGTGACAGATATGCGGCAGTGACTTGTTGTTCAGGATCTAAGAGTGATCACTGTTCAGGAATTAATTCTGCGGTGTGACAGGGTAGACGCAGGGAGGATGCTTCCCCTGGCTGGGCAGTCGAGGACCAGTCTCAGAATAATGGGTCGGCCATTTAGGACTGAGATGAGAAGAAACTTCTTCACTGAGAAGGTGGTGAACCTTTGGAATTCTCTACTCTAGAGGGCTGTGGATGTTCAGTCGTTGAGTATATTCAAGACAGAGGCCAGGATCAGATCAGCCATGACCTTATTGAATGACGGAGCAGGCTCAAGGGACCAAATGTCCTACTCCTGCTTAAATGTTTCATGTTCTTATGATAGATTTTTTGGATATTAAGGGAACCAAGGAATATTGGGATAGAGCAGAAAAGTGGAGTTGAGATAGAAGATCAGCCTTGATCTTACTGAATGGCGGAGCAGGCTTGAGGGGCCGAATGGCCTAATCCTGTTCCTAGTTCTTATTGTTCTTATTTTCTTATGAAAGGCTCTCCTTTATACAGCGCTGATCATGTCGCTCAGAAACATCCCAAAATAATTCACGTACAAAGAATGACTTTGAAGTGGCATGACTGTTGTGGTATCATCAAATGTGGCAGCTATTTTGCATACCGTGAAATCCCACAAATACCAATGAGATGAAAAATGAAAAAAGAAAGTCTTGCACAAATATAACGTCTTTCACGTCCCAATGCACTTCACAGCCAATGAAGCATATTTGAGGCGTCGTCACTGTAGGAAACACGGCAGCCATTTTGCACACAGCAAGCTCCCACAAAAGCAATGAGATAATCACCAAATAATCTGTTTTGGTGATGTTGATTTTCCAGGACACCTGGGAGAACTCCCCTGCTCTTCTTCAAAATCGTGTCATGTCGTCTTTACATCCACCTGAGAGGGCAGACGGGGCCTCTGTTTAATGTCTCGTCCAAAAAACGGCAACTGCAACAGCGTAACATTCTCTCAGTACTTCAACTGGAGTGCCAGCTTAGATTATGTCTCTGGAGTGGGACTATGAACCCACGGCCTTCTGGCTCAGAGGCGAGAGTGCTACCAACTGAGCCACGGCTGACACAGGAGTGGCCAGCAATTCAGGTTTTGGTGCTATTGGTGGGGGAAAGAGCGTTGGCCTGGGAGAATTCACTGGGCCTTCCTCTTCATATCATCGAGACGTTTTCAAACTGGCATGCGCAAGGCTCAATAAAGAGGCTCCGTGAAGTCATTAGACTTTAATATTTTATAATGAACGGCACTCAGGCAATGCGCTTTACAACAACAACAACTTGCATTTATAGATAGCGCCTTTAACGTAGTAAAACTTCCCAAGGTGTAATCAAAAAATTAACACTGAGGCACATAAGGAAATGCTAGGACATAGAATCATAGGGCCCAAGTTTCGGGCTGAGCCTAAAACAGCGCAGCCTGGACCTAGACGCCCGTTTTTCGTGCCAGAAAGTGCACCTAAAAAAAAACTTAACGATTCTCCGGCTCCCTGCAGGTCCTCTGGAGCTGGGCGCGGCGCAGCACGAGCTGTTGGGGGCGGAGCCAGGTCCCTGCGCTGAAAACAGTGCCGGGACCTCTGCACATGCGCGCGACAGTGGCCGCGCATGTACAGTAGCTCCAGGCACCCAAAACTGTGGGAGGGGCCCGAAGAACGCAGCCCCTAGCCCTGGCCGAATGGCCTCACTGGGCTGCCTGAATAAGGCTCCTCCCACCCAATCCGATCCCGCTCCCCGACCTCCGCTCCACCGCCCCCCCCCCCACCCCTGGACCTCCGTGACTCTCTCTCTCCCCCCCCCCCCCCCGGACCTCTGAGACTCTCCCCCCCCCCCACCCCCCGGACATCCACGACACCCGCCCCCCCCGAGACCCGACAGCACCTACCTGTAAATCCAGCCCGAGGTCTTGGGCCCGGCCGTTCAGCCTCCTTCTCTCCCACCCCCTCCCTCCTTCCCTCCCTCCTCTCTCCTTCCCTCCCTCCTTCCCTCCCACCCTCCCTCCTCTCTCCTTCCCTCCCCTCCCTCCCTCCTCTCTCCTTCCCTCCCTCCCTCCTCTCTCCTTCCCTCCCTCTCTCCTCTCTCCTTCCTTCCCTCCCTCCTCTCTCCTTCCCTCCTCCCTCCTCTCTCCTTCCCTCCTCCCTCCCTCCTCTCTCCTTCCTTCCTCCCTCCCTCCTCTGTCCTTCCCTCCTCCCTCCCTCCTCTCTCCTTCCCTCCCTCCTCTCTCCTGCCCTCCCTCCCTCCTCTCTCCTTCCCTCCCTACATCCTCTCTCCTTCCCTCCCTACATCCTCTCTCCTTCCATCCTTACATCCCCCCCTTCTCCCTCTCTCCCCCCTTCTCCCCCTCTCCCCCCCTTCTCCCCCTCTCCCCCCCTTTTGCCCCTCTCTCCCCCCTTCTCCCCCTCTCTCCTCCCCCTTCTCCCCCTCCCCCCCACCCCCTTCTCCCCCCCCACCTCCCTTCTCCCCCTCGCTGTCAGAAACACAGACACTGACAGACAGGGAGTGAGAGACACACACACAGACAGACAGAGAGATAGAGACACTGACAGAGACACACTGGGGGGGCCGTCCCAGCACGCTGTTGGAGGACTCCCGGTGCTGCAGTTGGTAAGTAGAAAATGTTTTATTTATTGATTTTTTAATTTTTTAAAAATGTTTTATTAATTTTTTATGATTGATTTATTGGTTGATTTATTGATGTATTTATCATTTATTATTGATGATGGCTCTTTATTTGTAAAATTGAAGTGTTTAATGTTTGTAAACTTCCCTTTAAACACCACCCCCCCCCATTCCCTACGCCCAATTTGTAACCTACGCCTGATTTTCTAAAGTGTAGACAAGGTTTTTTCGAATGTACAAAAATCTTCACTTACTCCATTCTAAGTTAGTTTGGAGTAAGTTTTCACTGCCGAAACTTTGAAAACAGGCGTAAGTGGCCGGACACGCCCCCTTTTGAAAATAAAATTCTGTTCCAAAGTGAAACTGTTCTAACTGACTAGAACTGGAGCAAACTAAGTGCCGAGAATTCAAATTTCTAAGATACTCCATTCTAAACCAGTTGCTCCAAAAAACAGGAGCAACTCAGGCCGAAACTTGGCCCCATAGAATGGTTAAAGCACAGAAGGAAGTAATTCAGCCCGTTGAGCCTGTGCCGGCTCTCTGCAAGAGCACTTCAGCTAATTCCAATCACCAGCCCTTTCTCCATACCCCTGCAATTTTTTTTCTTTCAAGTACTTATCTAATTCCCTTTTGAAAGCCACATTTGAATCTACCTCCACCACCCTTTCAGGCACTACATTCCAGATCCTAACCACTCATCACGTAAAAACGTTTTTCCCCATATCGCCTTTGGTTTTTCTGCCAATCATCTTAACTCTGTGTCCTCTGGTTCTCCACCCTTCTGCAAATGAGAAACAGTTTCTCTCTATCTACTCTGTCCAGATCACTCATGATTTTGAACACCCCTGTCAAATCTCTTCTCAATCTTCTCTGCTCTAAGGAGAACAGCCCCAGTCTACCCACGTAACAGAAGTCCCTTATCCCTGGAATCACTCTTGTAAATCTTTTCTGCCCCCTCGCTAAAGCCTTCACATTCTTCCTAAAGTGCGGTTACCAAAAGCTTGGTCAAAGAGGTAGTTTTAAGGAGCTTCTTAATGGAGAAGAGAGATGTCAAAGAAAGAAAGACTTGCATTTATATTGTGCCTTTCATGATGTCAAGACGTCCCAAGATCGCTTTAAAACCAATGACATACTTTTGAAGTGTTGTAATGAGAGAGATGTAGCAAGGCGGAGAGGTTGAGGGAGGGAATTTTAGAGTTGGGGTCCAGACAGCTGGAGGCATGGCCGCCAATGGTGGGCAAAAGAGATCGGGAAGCTCAGGAGGCCAGAGTTTCAGATGCTGGCGGACCTGTTGAGCTGGTTCTGCTTTCAATCAGATTTCCAGCGTTAACAGTTTTATTTTTACAAAGTGAAAATTGACACCACTGTGTCAGCCAATGAGTTGGAGCTATGGTGGGACTTAAATGCAACTTATCTCTTTCACTCTCTCTCTTTCTCTCTCTCTTTCTCTCCATTTCTTTCTCACTCTCTCTCTCTCTCTCTTTATTTCTCTCTGTCTCTTTCTTTCTCTCTCTATCTTTTTCTTTTCTGCTTCAGTTCTTTCTCTCTTTATCTCCCTGTTTCTTTCTCTTGTTCTCTTCTTTCTGTCCTCTATCGCTTTTTTCTCTCTCTCTTTCACTCTTTCTCTCGGCCTTTTTCTTTCTCTCTTTCTCTCTCTCTCTCTTTCTCTTTTTTTCTCTCTCTTTCTCTCTTTTTCTCTTGCTCTCTCTTTCTCTCTCTCTCTTTCTCTCTTTCAATTTCTCTCCTTGTTTCTCTCTCTCTTTTTCTATTTCTTTATCTTTCTTTCTTTCCCTTTCTTTTGCTCTTACTGCAACATCAATCCCAGATTTAAAAGAAAATGCCGTTGCCAGCACACATTTTCTCTGGACTTTAACAACCTGATAAAACAAACATAAAAAAAAGAATCCCTGGAGCAGTTTTCCTTTTTAAACAGTAAATTCAATTTCAATAACTTTTTAATCTGATTTTCAAAATCTAATAATCTACGTGGTATAGCATTTGATCTTTCCCTTGCTCCTTTGCTTCAATCGTATTTCGCATTAGATTTATCAATTTGTTTGTATTTCTTCAATACCTTGTTTATACTTTATTTATTCGATGATGGTGTTTTGTAGGTTCTGATGAAAGGTCACCGACCTGAAATGTTAACTCCGCTTCTCTCTCTACACCTGCTGAGTCTTTCCAGTGTTTTCTGTTTTTATTTCAGATTTCCAGCATCCGCAGTATATTACCTTTGTGTTGTGTTATACATTGTCCCCCAGCAAGAGACGAGATCCACGAGGCAACCCAGTTATGCTATCCTTTCCGATTTGACCAATTCAGAAAAGGTTGATTTTCTGTTATTAGCATTATAATTGTAAAAAAACAACAGGAGGTCATTTTATAATGTAGAGAGCCTTGTGCCGGGGGGCAGTGGAGACAGGAAGGGAAGAGAAGGGATGGGAAGAGAAGGAGAGAAGGGGAGGGAAGGGAAGGGGAGGGAAGGGACAGGAAGGGAAGGGCAGGGGAGGGAAGCAGAGGGAAGGGGAGGAAAGGGAAGGCAAGGAATGGGAAGGGGAGGGAAGGGAAGTGAAGGGAAGGAGAGAAGGGGAGGGAAGGGGAGGGGAGGGTATGGGAGGGAAGGAAGGAAGGAGAGGGAAGGGGAGGGAAGGGAAGGGACATGAAGGGAAGGGAAGGAGAGAAGGGGAGGGAAGGGAAAGGGGAGGGAAGGGATAGGAAGGGAAGGGGAGGGGAGGGAAGCAGAGGGGAGGGGAGGAAAGGGAAGGGAAGGAGAGAAGGGGAGGGAAGGGAAGGGGAGGGAAGGGAAGGGAAGGAGAGAAGGGGAGGGAAGGGAAGGGGAGGGTATGGGAGGGAAGGAGGGAAGGAGAGGGAAGGGAAGGGGAGAGAAGAGGAGGGAAGGGACGGGAAGGGGAGAGAAGAGGAGGGAAGGGACGGGAAGGGGAGGGAAGGGGATCGTAGGGGAGGGAAGGGGATGGAAGGGACGGGAAGGAGAAGGGATGGGAAGGAAGGGATGCAGAGAAGGGGTGGGAAGGGGAGGGGAGGGGAGGGGAGGCAAGGTAAGGAGGGAAGGGAAGGGAAGGGAAGAGAAGAGGTGGTGAGGGAAGGGACGGAAAGGGAAGGGATGGGAAGGGAAGGGATGGGAAGGGAAAGAAAGGGACAGGAAGGGAAGGGGAAGGGGCAAGGTTTCCAATTTTTCAGTGGGAAATTTCCTGCATTAAAAGCAGATTGTCTCAATAATAAACGTACAGGATAAATGTGAATAGATTTAATTTTTAAAGGGAGCAATAATCAGAAAAAAACATTGATACAATGGTAATTTTTTAGCAACTCTCACAGATGCAGCATTCTTACATGGATCTCATTTACATTCAGCACTTGGACCCTGGCTCAGGCTTAACATCAACCTCTATTGGACAAACATCCATTGAGTAGATTATGTGCCAAATTGCTGCTAGATTTTAATCAGACCTGCCTGAGGGTAGGTTTCATGGCTCTGTTAATTGAGACCTTGCCAATATAAGCTGTATGTGGAATTATTGTTGAATTAACCTTACCTTCAGTTGACCTTGCCAATGGCTCAGTTGATTATTATACTGTGAACTTTGGAACTATTAACCAGCAAAGTCCCAGATTTAACTCCTGGCTGTGTCCAGTTAACTAATCTCAGTCAGGCTTGCAGTAGGGGGTATCGCATCCGAGTCTGATGGTTCTGGGTTGAAGTCCCACTCCAGAGACTTGAGCACAAAAATCTAGGCTGACCCCCCAGTGGAGGCCTGCACTGTTGGAGGTGCCATCTTTCAGATGAGACTTTAAACCGAGGTCCCGTCTACTCTCTCAAGTGGACGTAAAAGATCCCACAGCACTATTTTGAAAAAGAGCAGGGAAGTTATGCCCGGTGTCCTGGCCAATATTTACCCGTCAATCAACAATACAAAAAAACAGATTATCTGGTCATTATCACCTTGCTGTTTGTGAGAGTTTGCTTGTATGCAAATTGGCTGCCGCGTTTCCCACATTACAAAATTCCAAAAGTACTTCGTTGGCTATAAACTGCTTTGAGACGTCCGGTGGTCATGAAAGGCGCTATATAAATCCAAGTCTTTCTTTTTTTTCTTTTAAACACCCTCTGCAGTGGCTCTGACTGTCTGTCTCTGCACACGTCGTTTTCCAAGTCACAGTACAAACTTTCTAGCGCAGCTGCATAGGTGAAAGTTAGTTATTTGAATCAAACCTGAAGTGATCGGATATTTCCACCATCTGTTATGATTGTTCTGCTGGTTTGTCTTAACCTTAGATTTGTTCTCTGTTGGAATAAATGAGGAGATGCTCATAAAATAATTCTCTGCTAGTTTTCGATGCATCAGGACTGCTCTGAATGCTATTACTTTCCTCAGCGTTTGACGTCCTAAATGAGGTCTCCCAACCTGCTGAGTAAGATTGTCAGAAAATCCAATTATTCGCAGTTTTTTCTTTTCAAGCGTAGAGTTACGAGTCTCTTATGGTATTTCTGACCTTCTTTTCTAATATTTAATGTAATTAAGACACCCAGCTAGAGGGCCAAGGCTCATAGTTTGAGACACCGCCGAGCTTGAAAGGAACTGGGGAGAAGAAGTAAATCAAGAAGTTATCTTAAGTCTGGGTTTCAAAATCTTGTAATTTGAGGAGGGAGTGAGGGATGAGGATAGCTAAAGTTGCGCAGTTTTAAGGCCCTGGAAAATAATGGCCCTGAAATTGCAGCCTCGCCGTTTGAGTACGGTGCGCACACACACCCGAAGCAATGCTCATGCGCCGAGAACCGGCACTTGCAATCTGTCAAAGTTTCTTTTGACAGATCACAAGCATTCCCGGGAGAAGGAGATTCGCGGGTGGAGATTTGGGCTATTTGCCCAACTCCTGCCCAGCGAATGTGTACAACCTGCTTTCTCAGTGTAAGGGCTAGACTTTGCATTAGTCTCCAGATCGCCCAAAAGTGTGGGGCATTTCCAGCGTTAGCGTCTATACTGTTTGTTGTGATCGCCGGAATATCGCCCATTTGAATTGACCACAATATGATTAAATGGTTGTTCAGATTTTAAAACCACCCTAAAAGCACTCACAAATTGTTATGTATGAATAAAGAGTCTGACCAGATACTGTGAGCTCAAAGTAAAGTGTGACATAAGTCTTTTATTACAGGTCTCCAGAGTGCCTCTCCAACCTGTGAGGCCTCCTTAAGGGATTGTGGGATCTCTTGGGACTCCAAGGGATGAGCCCTCTGGTGGTTACACAAGGTATTTACAGGTTTACATATATAACACAAATTCATTCACAACTCCCAGAATTTGAAGCAGCCTTTTATATGAAAAGTCCTCCGATTAACAAAATGGCTTCCATACCGTTGGGTTAAGGTCAGGTGAGTGCAGCTTTTTTTCAGCGCTTTTTTTGGGTGAGCGATGTTTTCGGTGATAAATGGGCGAGATGTTGACAGTAACGCTCGGTGATATTCTGGGCGGTTTCTGGGCGTTTGTTTCCTTTAAAAACTGTATTCTGGGCGTTGGCATCATAAAAGTATGGGTGGGCAGTTTTATTCATTCTTGGCGTTAACTTTATGCTGAAACTAATGCTGCCGATAAATGGGCGACAAATGGGCGTTAGTTTCTATTTTTAGGGAAAATGGGCAATAAATGGGCGTTAGACTTAATCTCAGCGGTTAAATGAGCAGTAAGTGGGCGGTAGCAAGGCAAAACTGATGGAAAGTCTTGCCCTGAGAGTTTTAAAAGATAGAAAAATAAAATGTTAGCAATAATTTTTATATTTAAAACCCTGTCGATTAAGGTAAGTTTATTTTTACCCCCATTAAAACATATAAAAAAAAATAATTTTTTTTTTTTTCTAAATCATTTAATTAAATTCAATTTTAATTCATTTTAAATATGTGAGGTGTTTTTATTATTTATTTTAAATATTTGTGTGTTTTTGGGGGTCTCCCCATTCATAGAAATGGCGATCTCCGTCCAAACAGAACTCACAATTAGTGTGAATTGGGATACGTCATTTTCATTGCTTGGTCCGGCCCACGTGATTCCAGACTGCACATACGCTCCTGGAATACATGGGCCCCCACGGTGGGCTGCAAATGGTGTTCTTGGAGCTCAAATCTACGTTCCTTCGGGACCATCACTTACTTTCGTAAAAAATATTTTGGTCGGAGGCATCCGCCCACAGGAAGCCTCCGACCGCAATTTCTGGGACAACGTGTTCGGAGGAGATGGTGCAACATGTGGGTAGATATTTCATCATCATCATAGATAGTCCCTCGAATCAAGGATAACTTACATCCACGTCAAAAAGTTCATAGGTGTTTCAATGATAGACCTAAAATTCCAGGTCCGAACTAAATCTTGAAGGGTGGAAGATGCCTGTGCGTGGATTTGTTTAACGTGTTGTGAAAGTTGTACACCAGTCACCACACTGACTTGACAGAGCTAGGTCTTGGTCCAGTAGCAAGGATTAACCAAGATGACTGGAGACCAGCTCTGCTTCACGGACTTAGTGCGCTCACATATTGCAGCGTAGGCTGGCCCGTGCTGCCCCTGGGCCCTCGCCTCTTCTGGGCCCCGAACTCACGCCTTTCCTGGGCCCCGGTCACATCCCTCTACAATCTCTCGCTGCTCCTTCGCCCCGACCGCGCCGCTCCTGCTGTACCTGCCCACGCTCCAATCACCGACCTGGATCTTGGTGACGTCCTTTTTCGCTGCCGTTGCTCTCCTGCTCCAGCACGTGCTGCCACCCTGGAGTGGTACGCTGCCACACTGCTCCTTCCGCTCCCCGACCTGCTCCGATGGTGCCCGCAGGCCGAGGGCCGCGCAGGCTGCTGGGTCAGGCCGCCACGCTGCTCATTCCGCTCCCCGCCTGCTCCGATAAATATTTTCTATCTACACGATAGTGTATAGCGAGTCAGCAATCCGTTTTACATCTCAACATCATTTTTATTTCCGTTGACATCAACGGAAAAAGGAATGAGAATTTTATAATCAAGGCATTGCTGGAACGCGAGCCAATGTAGGTCAGCGACCAAAGAGGCGATGGGTGAACGGGAACTTGGTGCGAGTTAGGATAAGGGAGGCAGAGTTTTGGATGAGCTCAAGTTTGCGGAGGGTGGAAGATGGGAGGCCGGCAAGGAGAGCGTTGGAATAGTCGAGTCTGGGGGTAACAAAAGCACGGTTGCAGCAACTGCAATATCTGCCCTCATGTTCCGATATCCCACACTAGTTATTCTGCGCCATCTTGGGGTGATATGCTCAGTTAGCGCTGAATTAATGTAGTTCTGTGCTCAGCTGGTACAGAACCCTTGGAGGTGGAGAATTCTACAGGTTAACAACTCCCTGAGTGAAGAAGTTTCTCCTCATCTCAGTCCTAAATGGCCTGCCCCTTATACTTAGACTGTGACCCCTGGTTCTGGACTTCCCCAATATCGGGAACATTCTTCCAGCATCTAACCTGTCCAGTCCTGTCAGAATTTTATATGTTTCTATGAGATCCCCTCTCATTCTTCTAAATTCCAGTGAATACAGGCCCAGTCGATCCAGTCTCTCCTCATATGACAGTCCTGCCATCCCGGGAATCAGTCTGGTGAACCTTCGCTGCACTCCCTCAATAACAAGAAGGTCCTTCCTCAGATTAGGAGACCAAAACTGAACACAATATTCCAGGTGAGGCCTCACCAAGGCCCTTACAACTGCAGTGAGACCTCCCTGCTCCTATACTCAACTTCCCTAGCTATGAAGGCCAACATGCCATTTGCCTTCTTCACCGCCTGCTGTACCTGCATGCCAACTTTCAATGACTGATATACCATGACACCCATGTCTCATTGCACCTCCCCTTTTCCTAATCTGCCGCCATTCAGATAATATTCTGCCTTTGTGATTTTGCCACCATACTGGATAACCTCACATTTATCCACATTATACTGCATCTGCCATGCATTTGCCCACTCACCTAACCTGTCCAAGTCACCCTGCAGCCTCTTAGTGTCCTCCTCACAGCTCACACCACCACCGAGCTTAGTGTCATCTGCAAACTTGGAGATATTGCACTCAATTCCTTCATCTAAATCATTAATGTATATTGTAAATAGCTGGGGTCCCAGCACTGATCCCTGCAGCACCCCACTAGTCACTGCCTGCCATTCTGAAAAGGACCCGTTTATCCTGACTCTCTGCTTCCTGTCTGCCAACCAGTTCTCTATCCACGTCAGTACATTACCCCCAATACCACGTGCTTTAATTTTGCACACCAGAGAGGTGGAGAGATTTGGGGAGGGAGTTCCAGAGCTCAGGGCCTCGGCAGCTGAAGGCACGGTCACCAATGGTTGAGCGATTATAATCAGGGATGCTCAAGAGGGCAGCATTTGAAGAGTGCAGACATCTTGGTGGGGGGGGGGGGTCGAGGGTTTGTGGGGCTGGAGGAAATTACAGAGATAGGGAGGGACAAGGCCATGGAGAGACTTGTGCACAAGGATGAGAATTTTGAAATCGAGGAGTTGCTTGACCGGGACCCAGCATTGGCAAACCGGAGTGGAAAGGTCAGAGGAGCTATGACCACAGTGATATCAATCAAAAAGGGAAGAGTCAGGAAAGTTTCCTAATGTGAGAAACTGGTGAGAAGAGATGAGAAAATGTCTGCAACCGGAAGAAGCTTTTTTTTTGCATCCTACCCAGGAATGCAAGCGAGCTGCAAGAGGAAAATCTTCATAAATGGAAGCAGTATTCAAGTCCTGGCCAGACTTGGGTCTCACTGAGATTCCGAGACACATAGAATGTAACCACACAGCAGGAGGTTATTCGGCTCGTCATGACTGTGCCGGATCTTTGAAAGATCTGGCCAATTTAATCCCACACTCATAGCCCTGCAAATTAGTCCTCTTCAAGTGTATGTCCAATTGGCTTTCGAAAGTACAGAATCTGCTTCCACCACCCTTTCAGGTAATGTGTTCCAGATCTTAACAACTGTTTATGTGAAAAAAATTCTCCTAATTTCCTCTCTACGTCTGACAATTATTTTAAATCTATAACCGCTTGTTATCAATCCACTTGCCAGAGAAAACAATTTCTCCCTTCTATCAAAACCTCAATTTTTAATACCCCTATTACATTTACCATGAACTACCTTGGCTCGAAGGAGAACAATCCCAGCTTCTCCAATCTCGTCACATAATTGAAATCCGACATCCATGATCTCATCCTAGTTGTTACGTATGCAAACATTGTAACCGTATAAGACATGCCACCAGAGGGCGCAGCTGTTGGAGGCCCAAGGGTCACCTGCACAACTCGTGCACGAGAGTATAAAAGGTTGTCTGCCATGCTGCTTAGGCACTCTGGAGTTGTTTTAAAGAAACTAAGGTCACATCAGTTTTAGCTCACAGTACTCAGTCTTGTGGAGTTCTTCCATACTTAATAATTGGCGACGAGTAACAGATTACGAACTTTCACGCAGTCATGGCTGCCATTGGTATTTTAGAGAGATTTGTAGAGTGTGATGATTGGGAAGCCTTCGCTGAGCATCTCGACCAGTACTTGGTTGCCAAAGAGCTGGATGGGGACGATAAAGTGATCAAGCGCAGGACGATTCTCCTCACCGTGTATGGGTCCACAATATATGGCCTCATCACGAATCTGCTAGCACCAGAGAAACCAGTGGAGAAGACATATACAGAGTTGTGTACGCTGGTTTGGAACTACCTCAAGCCGAAGGAGAGCGTCTTAATGGCCAGGTATCACTTCTACACGCACCACTTTTCCGAGGGCCAGGATGTGGTGAGTTATGTCGTCGACCTGAGACGCCATGCGGGAACTTGCGAATTTGCTGATTTGGGGGGGAAATGCTGCGGGACTTTTATGTGCTTGGCATCAGCCACGAGGTCATTCTTCGCAAGCTGCTGTCCGCTGAATCCCTAGACCTGAGCAAGGCCATCGCGATAGCCCAGGCATTCATATCCACGAGCGATAATACCAGACAGATATCTTCTGTCTACAAGATAATGATCAACCGAGTCTCGTTACAAGACCAGTTCCCGCTACGTAAGGGTGACGACTTGGTTTGGGGTAGATCTCAAGAGACAGGCTTTGAGAAGGCCAGAAATCACTTTGTTCGAATAAGTTACTTGTACTGTAGGACATGTGTAAATGATTAGTGCTAGCTTGTGATGCATCTTTCTACGGGGTCCGCTGTGTGTTACAGCAAACCAATGTAACGGGCAAACTTCAACCAGTTGCAGACACATCTAGAAGTCTGTCTAAGGCTGAAAGAGCCTACAGTATGGTCGAGAAAGAAGCATTAGCATGCGTACATGGGGTTAAGAAAATGCACCAATACCTACTTGGACTTCGGTTTGAGCTTGAAACCAACCACAAACCGCTCATTTTGCTGTTTTCAGAAAGCAAAGGTATCAACACCAACGCTTCGTCCTGCATCCAAAGATGGGCACTAACATTGCCTGCCTATGACTGTGTTATCCACCATAGACCAGGCATGGAGAACTGTGCTGATGCCCTCAGTTGGCTACCATTGCCCACGACCGGGGTGGAAATGGCGCAGCCCACCGACATGCCTCTGGTTATGGATGCTTTTGAGAGAGAAGGGTCACCCATCACTGCTCGCCAGATCAGGACCTGGACCAGCCAGGATCCTGTGCTATCATTAGTAAAAAGTTGCATCCTGAATGGGAGCTGGTCGGCCGTTCCCGGGGAGATGCAAGATGAAATTAAGCCGTTTCACTGACGCAAAGATGAAATGTCCATCCAGTCGGATTGTCTCTTATGGGGTAATCGTCTGGACTTGCCAAAAAAAGGCAGGGAAATGTTTATATGCGACCTACACAATACCCACCCAGGCATAGTCATGATGAAGGCTACAGCCAGGTCGCATGTTTGGTGGCCCGGCATTGACTCGGACTTAGAGTCATGCGTACACCAGTGTAACACGTACTCACAACTGAGCAATGCACCAAGGGAGGCTCCATTGAATCTATGGTCATGGACCTCCAAACCGTGGTCCAGGATCCACGTAGATTTTGGTAGCCCCTTTCTCGGAAAGTTTTTTAGTTGTAGTGGACGCTTACTCTAAATAGATTGAACGTGTAATCATGTCATCCAGCACATCCACTGCCACCATTGAAAGCCTCCGGGCTATGTTTGGCACCCATGACTTGCCCGACATCTTTGTCAGTGACAATGGACCGTGCTTCACCAGCTCGGAATTCAACGAGTTTATGACCAGCAATGGCATCAAGCATGTCAGTCTGCCACGTTTAAGCCCGCATCCAATGGTCAAGCGGAATGGACAGTCCAAACTATCAAGCAGAGCTTGAAACGCATGACGGAAGGCTCCTTGCAGACCCACTTATCTCAGGTTCTGCTCAGCTACCGGACACGACCCCACTCACTCACTTGGGTTCCCCCTGCAGAATTGTTAATGAAGAGAGTTCGAGCGAGTCCGGGGTGCGTGGAGAGGCCTATAAAGGCCCAACGTCGGAGGAGGAGCGGCAGCTCGAGCAGCGTGAGTCCGGGGTGTGTGGTGAGACCTATAAAGGCCCAACTTGTACAGCTCCAGCTGGGAGAAAAAGAAAAAAGAAGTAGAAAGGAATCAAAAGGTGATGTCACAGCCAAAGGGGTAAGTGATTGGCTGGTGATTGGTGAGTAGCTTTTCTTTTTCCTTTTTATATCAGTAAGTAAGCCGTTAACATTGTTGTCGCCAAATTAAGCGTATCTAAGGGTTAATCATGGCAGGAGAGTTCGGTCACGTGATATGCTCCTCCTGTACCATGTGGGAATTCAGGGACACTTTCGGTGTCCCTGACGACTACGTGTGCGGGAAGTATATCTGCCTCCAGCTCCTGATGGACCGCGTTGTGGATTTGGAGCTGAGGGTGGATTCACTCTGGAGCATCCACGATGCTGAGAATGACATGTGTAGCGAGTTGGTTTTAACGCAGGTGAAGGGTCCACAGCCAGCTAGGGAATGGAAGACCAGCAGGAAGAGCAGTGCAAGGAAGGTAGTGCAGGGGTCCCCTGCAGTCATCCCCCTGCAAAACAGATACACTGCTTTGAGTACTGTTGAAGGGGATTACTCATCAGGGGAGGACAGCAGCAGCCAAGTTCATGGTAACGTGCCTGGCTCTGTTACACAGGAGGGCAGGAAAAAAGAGTGGGATAGCGATAGTGACAGGGGATTCAATTGTAAGGGGAATAGATAGGCGTCTCTGCGGCCGCAACCGAGACTCCAGGATGGTAAGTTGCCTCCCTGGTGCAAGGGTCAAGGATGTCTCGGAGCGGGTGCAGGACATTCTGAAAAGGGAGGGAGAACAGCCAGTTGTCGTGGTGCACATTGGTACCAACGACAAAGGTAAAAAAAGGGATGAGGTCCTGCGAGACAAATTTAAGGAGCTAGGAGCTAAATTAAAAAGTAGGACCTCAAAATTAGTAATCTCGGGATTGCTACCAGTGCCACATGTTAGTCAGAGTAGGAATCGCAGGATAGCTCAGATGAATACGTGGCTTGAGCAGTGGTGCAGCAGGGAGGGAGTCAAATTCCTGGGGCATTGGAACCGGTTCTGGGGGAGGTGGGACCAGTACAAGCCGGACGGTCTGCACCTGGGCAGGACCGGAACCAATCTCTGAGGGGGAGTGTTTGCTAGTGCTGTTGGGGAGGATTAAACTAATATGGCAGGGGGATGGGAACCAATGCAGGGAGACAGAGGGAAACAAAATGAAGACAGAAGCAAAAGACAGAAATGAGATGAGTAAAAGTGGAGGGCAGAGAAACCCAAGGCAATAAACAAAAAGGGCCAATGTACAGCAAAATTCTAAAGGGACAAAGTGTAATAAAAAGGCAAGCCTGAACGCTCGGTGCCTCAATGCAAGGAGTATTCGGAACCCAGGAGAGGGCTCTAGTTAGAGTGGGTAAGATCGCAGATGAACAGGACCCAAAGAAAGAATGCAAAAGTCAGGATGCAACAGGGAAGAGTAGCACTGGGGTAAGTGTAAACCACAAGGTGATAGGAAGGGACAATATGTATGAATATAAAGGGGCTGCAGGAGGGGTCAAAACTAAAAATCATGGTTTAAAAACTAGTATTAAAACACTTTACCTAAACGCACGCAGCATTCGAAATAAAGTAAATGAGTTGACGGCACAAATCATTACAAATGGGTATGATTTGGTGGTCATTACAGAAACGTGGTTGCAGGGTGGCCAAGACTGGGAATTAAACATACAGGGGTATCTGACAATTCGGAAGGAAAGACAAGAAGGGAAAGGAGGTGGGGTAGCTCTGTTAATAAAGGATGATATCAGGGCAGTTGTGAGAAATGATATTGGCTCTAATGAACAAAATGTTGAATCATTGTGGGTGGAGATTAGAGATAGTAAGGGGAAAAAGTCACTGGTGGGCGTAGTTTATAGGCCCCCAAATAATAACTTCACGGTGGGGCAGACAATAATCAAGGGAATAATAGAGGCATGTGAAAAAGGAATGGCAGTAATCATGGGGGATTTTAACCTACATATCGATTGGTCAAATCAAATTGCACAGGGTAGCCTGGAGGAGGAATTCATAGAATGCATACGGGATTGTTTCTTAGAACAGTATGTTACAGAACCTACAAGGGAGCAAGCTATCTTAGATCTGGTCCTGTGTAATGAGACAGGAATAATAAACGATCTCCTAGTAAAAGATCCTCTCGGAATGAGTGATCACAGTATGGTTGAATTTATAATACAGATTGAGGGTGAGGAAGTAGTATCTCAAACGAGCGTACTATGCTTAAACAAAGGGGACTACAGTGGGATGAGGGCAGAGTTAGCTAAAGTAGACTGGGAACACAGACTAAACGGTGGCACAATTGAGGATAGTGGAGGACTTTTAAGGAGCTCTTTCATAGTGCTCAACAAAAATATATTCCAGTGAAAAAGAAGGGCGGTAAGAGAAGGGATAACCAGCCGTGGATAACCAAGGAAATAAAGGAGAGTGTCAAATTAAAAACCAATGCGTATAAGGTGGCCAAGGTTAGTGGGGAACTAGAAGATTGGGAAAATTTTAAACAACAGCAAAGAATGACTAAGAAAGCAATAAAGAAAGGAAAGATAGATTACGAAAGTAAACTTGCGCAAAACATAAAAACAGATAGTAAAAGCTTTTACCGATATATAAAACGGAAGAGAGTGACCAGAGTAAATGTTGGTCCCTGAGAAGATGAGAAGGGGGATTTAATAATGGGAAATGTGGAAATGGCTGAGACCTTAAACAATTATTTTGCTTCGGTCTTCACAGTGGAAGACACAAAAACCATGCCAAAAATTGCTGGTCATGGGAATGTGGGATGGGAGGACCTTGAGACAATCACTGTCACTAGGGAGGTAGTGCTGGACAGGCTAATGGGACTCAAGGTAGACAAGTCCCCTGGTCCTGATGAAATGCATCCCAGGGTATTAAAAGAGATGGCGGAAATTATAGCAGATGCATTCGTTATAATCTACCAAAATTCTCTGGACTCTGGGGAGGTACCATCGGATTGGAAAGCAGCTAATGTAATGCCTCTGTTTAAAAAAGGGGCAGACAAAAGGCAGGTAACTATAGGCCGGTTATCATTAAGGAAGAAATAGCGGGACATCTAGATAGGAGTAGTGTAATCAAGCAGACGCAACATGGATTCATGAAGGGGAAATCATGTTTAACTAATTTACTGGAATTCTTTGAGGATATAACGAGCATGGTGGATAGAGGTGTACCGATGAATGTGGTGTATTTAGATTTCCAAAAGGCATTCGATAAGGTGCCACACAAAAGGTTACTGCAGAAGATAAAGGTACGCGGAGTCAGAGGAAATGTATTAGCATGGATAGAGAATTGGCTGGCTAACAGAAAGCAGAGGGTCGGGATAAATGGGTCCTTTTCGGGTTGGAAATCGGTGGTTAGTGGTGTGCCACAGGGATCGGTGCTGGGACCAAAACTGTTTACAATATACATAGATGACCTGGAAGAGGGGACAGAGTGTTGTGTAACAAAATTTGCAGATGACACGAAGATTAGTGGGAAAGCGTGTTGTGTAGAGGACACAGAGAGGTTGCAAAGAGATTTAGATAGGTTAAGCGAATGGGCTAAGGTTTGGCAGATGGAATACAATGTTGGAAAGTGTGAGGTCATCCACCTTGGGAAACAAAACAGTAAAAAGGAATATTATTTGAATGGGGAGAAATTATAACATGCTGCGGTGCAGAGGGACCTGGGGGTCCTTGTGCATGAATCCCAAAAAGTTAGTTTACAGGTGCAGCAGGTAATCAGGAAGGCAAATGGAATGTTGGCCTTCATTGCGAGAGGGATGGAGTACAAAAGCAGGGAAGTCCTGCTGCAACTGTACAGGGTTATGGTGAGGCCGCACCTGGAGTACTGCGTGCAGTTTTGGTCACCTTACTTAAGGAAGGATATACTAGCCTTGGAGGGGGTACAGAGACTATTCACTAGGCCGATTCCCGAGATGAGGGGGTTACCTTATGATGATAGATTGAGTAGACTGGGTCTTTACTCGTTGGAGTTCAGAAGGATGAGGGGTGATCTTATAGAAACATTTAAAATAATGAAAGGGATAGACAAGATAGAGGCAGAGAGGTTGTTTCCACTGGTCGGGGAGACTAGAACTAGGGGGCACAGCCTCGAAATACGGGGGAGCCAATTTAAAACCGAGTTGAGAAGAAATTTCTTCTCCCAGAGGGTTGTGAATCTGTGGAATTCTCTGCCCAATGAAGCAGTTGTGGCTAGCTCATTGAATGTATTCAAATCACAGATAGATAGATTTTTAACCAATAATGGAATTAAGGGTTATGGGGAGCGGGCGGGTAAGTGGAGCTGAGTCCACGGCCAGATCAGCCATGATCTTTTTGAATGGCGGAGCAGGCTCGAGGGGCTAGATGGCCTACTCCTGTTCCTAATTCTTATGTTATGTTCTTATGTTATGTTATGAGAGCACTCAAAACCATGCTCTCCCTAGTTTACCCGGATCTCAATGATCAATTCATGCTAGGTGGTAGTGTGAGCTGTGAGGAGGATGCTAAGAGGCTGCAGGGTGACTTGGACAGGTTAGGTGAGTGGGCAAATGCATGGCAGATGCAGTATAATGTAAATAAATGTGAGGTTATCCACTTTGGTGGCAAAAACAGGGAGGCAGATTATTATCTGAATGGTGACAGATTAGGAAAAGGGGAGGTGCAACGAGATCTGGTTTCATGGTACATCAGTCATTGAAAGTTGGCTTGCAGGTACAGCAGGCGGTGAAGAAGGCAAATGGCATGTTAGCCTTCATAGCGAGAGGAATTTATCGGAGCTGGGAGGTCTTACTGCAGGTGTACAGGGCCTTGGTGAGGCCACACCTTGAATATTATGTACAGTTTTGGTTTCCTAATCTGAGGAGTGATATTCTTGCTATTGAGGCAGTGCAGCGAAGGTTCACCAAACTGATTCCCGGGATGGCAGGACTGACATATGAAGAAAGACTGGATCGACTAGGCTTATATTCACTGGAATTTAGAAGAATGAGAGGGGATCTCAAAGAAACATATAAAATTCTGACGGGATTGGACAGGTTACATGCAGCAAGAATGTTCCCGATGTTGGGGAAGTCCAGAACCAGGGGTCACAGTCTAAGGATAAGGGGTAAGCCATTTAGGATCGAGATGAGGAGAAACTTCTTCACTCAGAGAATTTTGTACCTGTGGAATTCTCTGCCACAGAAAGTTGTTGAGGCCAGTTCGTTAAATATATTCAAAAGGGAGTTAGATGTGGCCCTTACGGCTAAAGGGATCAAGGGGTATGGAGAGAAAGCAGGAATTGGGTACTGAGGTTGCATGATCAGCCATGATCATATTGAATGTGGTGCAGGCTCGAAGGGCCGAATGTCCTACTCCTGCACCTATTTTCTATGTTTCTATGGGCCCAAGTTTCCACACGAAAAAAAACGGGCGCCCCTCCGAGCTGGGCGCCCGTTTTTCACACCTAAAACGGCGCCTAAAAAAAAAATCGCGATTCTGGAGCGTTCTGCAGCTCCTTGTCTGCCTGGCGCGGTGCCCAGGGGGCGGAGCCTACACTCGCACCGATTCTGTAAGTGGGAGGGGGAGGGTA
Organism: Pristiophorus japonicus; assembly: GCF_044704955.1. Classification (NCBI taxonomy): domain Eukaryota; kingdom Metazoa; phylum Chordata; class Chondrichthyes; family Pristiophoridae; genus Pristiophorus; species Pristiophorus japonicus. Next base: position 19,414,630 of record NC_091980.1, read on the forward strand.
CTATTTAAATTAGTTTTTTCCCTGCCGGCAACGCTGCACGTGCGCGTTGGAGCGTTCGCGCACGCGCAGTGTGAAAAAAACATTGGCACGCGGCCATTTTAGAAAGTGCTGCAGAAAACGTGAAGATTTGTTCTTGGACCCCTGCAAAGGCTTGTATTTTAATTTTATTGATATTTCTGTGTGTGAGGGAGTGCTTTTAGCAGCACTGCTGAAGAAATCACCTGCTGAAATCAGTGAGTTCAGCTTTTCACTGCTAACCTTGCAGTACCTGTGCCTGCAAATTAAGGACTGTGTTTGGAGAAAAAAATGTGCCAATTCAACTTTGCAATGGATCAACCTCTACCAAGAAAAAATAATTTCTTACATGAGGAAGTTGAGATATTAGTCAACGTAATTGAGCAGAGATGGCAGGAGCTGAATACCAGCAACAGAGGTCGCATAAAAGTGCCACCAAAAGAAATGAAGAAACGCTGGAACCAAGTTGCAGAAGATTACTGCGCAGTGGTGCATAACCAGGAGATCTGGAAGTCAGTGTAAAAAGAAATGGCACGACCTTGGTCAAGTAGTTAGTGTAAGTAGTATTTCCCATTTTTAATTTAATCGTAATTGTAACCTGGCTATCTGTATGTCCCACCTTGCAGACTGACACACTCTGTAAAAAGTTATATTTTACTCTTTGCAGAAGAAATTGGCCCACAACAAAAGGGAAGCAACTCGGACAGGAGGAGGCGTGCCCAATCTGTATCCACTGACACCTTGGAACAGAGGGTAGCTGCTATGATGAGTCGGACATAGAGAAAAGCAATCAGTACAGCACAAGCTGGACCCGCACGCGAGGAAGAGGGTAAGTCCTGAAAATGCATCATGGCCCTTTAAATCAACCTGCTGCCTGGCCTGCTATGTGTGAGAGTACTCATGCCACCCACCCGGCCCCCTCTCTTGCTGTTAAGCATTTGACTGTTCTGATGTATTTTGCAGAACATGATGATGATGATGATGATGATGCTGCCAACCCTGAGGATCCTGAGGGTACAGATCAAGGACCAGTACAACCAGCTGCGGACAATCCAGACTGGATGATGGCAGCGATGACTGAAATGTCTGCAGCGGGGAGCTTCCAATTTAATGTTTATGAGCCCCCATCAAGGGGCATCAGAGTTTCAACCCCTAGCATAGGTCTTGGTTCCACCTTCCATGGTTTCGCTTCCGATGTTGCGGGTCCCAGTGGTGCTGCTGGTATAATGCAGCATTCTACAGTCAGTGCACTACCGTCCCAGCCTACGCCTCCCTCTCGCATAGGTTCTGGTTCCACCTGCTATGGTTTCGATTGCGACGCTTCGGGTCCCAGTGTTGTTGCTGATATCATCGAGCAGTTTACACCCATTCGTCCAACCTCCCAGCCCATGACTCGCACTCGAATGCTGTCGTCTGGAACACCGAGCGTCCTACCGTTCCAGCCCGAGCCTCTCCCTCTAGTTCAGCTGTCTGGAACACAGAGCGTCCCACAGTCCCAGCCCGCGCCTCCCAGTGTAGTGGTGCCATGAGGCAGACCCAGGCAGAGAAGAAGATTGGAGACACGCTCTCCTGAGATGCAGCGTGCAACAGATGCGACTCAGGTTGTGGCATTGGGTATGGAGACCAATGAGCTTACCCGATCACTCATCGGTGGCGTCAATGCAGTAGGTGACGAGTTAACGGGCCTGACGGGAGAAATAGCAGTAATGACACGGGAACTTAGGGAGGGAATGTCCGAGGGAGTGCAATCGACGGCACAGGCCGTCAGGGAGGGCATGCAAGTGTCGGCACAGGCCGTCAGGGAGGGCCTGGTTGAGGTAGCTGCTGCAATAAGGGCACACAGCCCAGCCAATCAAATGACACCCCCATGAGGAAGTGAACATTCACTGAGATGTGGATGAGACATGGTTGCAGCCTTTCTTTGCTGCTTTTGTTCTTGTTCTTGATGTAGCTGTAGTTGCGTTTTTCAAATTGAAATTGTTTTGTAAGTTTTGTTACGTTACAACTTATAAGGGATCTTATGGTTTTTAAGTGATCTTATAGTGTAAATGCTCTCACATTGTTTTGTATCTTATTTAATTTTGCACCTAAAAAGTGATCCTGAAGTTTAAAAGTGTTCTTCAGAGTGAAAGATTTTTCAAATTGAAATTGTTTTGTAAGTTTTGTAACTTTACAACTTATAAGTGATCTCAGGGTTTTCAAGCGATCTTATAGTGTAAATGCTCGCACATTCTGTAAATTATTTAATTTTGCATCTAAAAAGTGATCTTGAAGTTTAAGTGATCTTAGAGTGTAAAATTTTTCACATAGAAAGTGTTTTGTAAGTTTTGTAACTTTACAAGTTTATAAGTGATCTTAAAGTTTTTAAGTGATCTTCAAGAGTCATATTCCATTAACACAACACAACGTAGGAACAACTGCAAAGAATAAACATGCCCATATGCAAAAGTGGTCGCAGAGCCCTCAGGCATCAGTAGTTGAAGCGTTCACGGATGAGCTGCTGGCGCAAGGCTCGAGCAATCATTAAAGGGGCACGATGGACGGCCCTCCTCCGACCTCGTGCTCCGGCATCAGGCACTTGCATGCTTTCCTGATTGTCGTTATCATCCACATCCTGGTCTTCTGTAATACTATCATCATGCACTGGACCCTTACGTGGGTCTTCGGGTTCCACTACCAGCTCCTGCTGCCTCATGATGGCTAAGTTATGAAGCACGCAGCACACAACAGTGAAGTGACCGACCATCTCAGGAGAGTATTGCAACTGTCCTCCGGAATGGTCCAGGCATCGAAATCGCTGTTTCAATATGCCAATGGCCCTCTCAATGATGCTGCGCGTCGTAATGTGCGCCATGTTGTATTGACGGTCACTTTCTGTCCATGTCACGCGTAGAGGTGTCATGAGCCAGGTGGTCAGGCCGTACCCTTTGTCTCCCAGTAGCCAGCTCTGCCCTTCTGGCTGCTGCTCAAACATGTCAGATAGAACGCTGTCGCGTAGGATGAATGCATCATGGGTGCTGCCAGGGTATCTCGCATCGACTGACATGATGCGCTGCTTGTCGTCACACACGAGCTGCACATTGATAGAGTGGAAACCTTTTCTATTCCTGTACTGCTCGGAATCCTCCACAGGTGCTCGCAAGGCTACGTGGGTACAATCAATGCAGCCCTGTACCTTTGGGAAGCCGGCAATCCTGAAGAAGCCCACAGCCTTCTCATGGATCGCTTGTGCGGTCATTGGGAAATTGATGAAGTCATTCCTTCGCGCATAAAGTGCAGCCGTGACCTGGTAAACGCAGGCATGTATTGCACGTTGAGAGATGGCACACACATCTCCAGTTGTAGCCTGAAACGATCCCGAGGCATAGAAAGAAAGTGCAGCTGTTACCTTCACTTCAACAGACAAGGCAGTTGTCCTTCTGCTTCTGGGCTGCAAATCTGCTCTCACCATATCACAGATCTCAGTGACAACTTCTCTGCGAAAACACAGCCTTTTGACACAATCAGCCTCGCTCATGTCCAGGTATGAGCGCCTGGTTCGATATTGTCGACGTGGGTAAGGCCTCCTGCCCATCAACCTACGGGCTACGACGTTCCTGTTTCGGTGAGCTCTAATCAATTCTCTCCTATGCAGTGAATTGATGGCGAACCATTGCATAATACGTGGTGTTGACAATGCAGCACCCATTCTGCAAATGTAAATATAAAACTGTCGATGTGGCTGCCTCTCCCTGTCCAAATGGCCTCAGTCCCCCTCACAGCTCGAAGCCTGCTGCTGTATCTTTGGCTGCCTGCCTGCCTGCCCCTCCCTCCCCTCCCTCCCGTTCGCGGGAACATCGCTGAGCTGACTTAGGCTTCCACCTCAAGTGGAAAGCTGTTTGCTGCCTCGTTACTGCCTGCCTGCCTGCCCCTCCCTCCCGTTCGCGAGAACATCGCTGAGCTGCCTGAAGCACTTTCACACAGGTAGGAAGATGGTTTATTTAATCTTTTCTTTGCTTATAAATGTTTATTCAGGTTGGATTTATTTGCATAATATTTGTAGAAGTATAAATAAGGATTTATTGTCGAATTTAATGACTTCCCTTTCCCCCCACCTCCCCCCCCCACCTCGTTCTGGACGCCTAATTTGTAACCTGCGCCTGATTTTTTAATGTGTAGAACAGGTTTTTTCAGTTCTACAAAAATCTTCACTTGCTCCATTCTACTTTAGTTTGGAGTACGTTTTCACTGTGGAAACTTTCAAATCAGGCGTCAGTGGCCGGACACGCCCCCTTTTGAAGAAAAATTTCTGTTCCAAAGTAGAACTGTTCTACCTGACTAGAACTGCAAAAAAAAAAATGTGGAGAATTGCGATTTCTAAGATAGTCCGTTCTCCACCAGTTGCTCCTAAAAATCAGGCGCAAATCATGTGGAAACTTGGGCCCTATGTTTCTATCATGTGGAAACCTGGCGTCACCGGCAAAACATGTACTATGATTGCGCGGCTGTATCGCGTGACATTGATGTTAAAGATACTGTGTGTGTCCTTAATTACGTTCATGGTCCCAAATGGGTTACTGGCACTGTCTTGGCCAAGGAGGGGAATAGAGTGTTTATAGTCAAACTATTGACTGGACAAACGTGCAGAAAGCATTTGGATCAGACCAAGTTGTGGTTCACCGACAACCAGGAACAACCTGAAGAGGACATAACCATCATCGATCCACCAACACACACCCAACCAGCAATTGACCTTGCTGTCAATCAAGAGGATGAACCCATCTTTCCCAACAGTCCTGTCAGACCAGCCATGATGCAGTGCAGCAATGGTCCAATCAACTCACCCATGGCAGAGTTTGAACTCAAGACGGTCAACCAGGGAGCATAGGGCCCCGGATCGTCTCAACTTTTTGATAATTTGTATCAAATACTTTGCGGGGGGCGGGGGAGTGATGTTATGTATGCAAACGTTGTAACTGTGTAAGATTTGCCACCAGAGGGCGCAACTGTTGGAGGCGCAAGGGTCACATGCACACCTCATGCAAGGGTGTACAAAAGGTTGTCTGCCAAGCTGTTTAGGCACTCTGGAGTTGTATTAAAGAGACTAAGACCACATCAGTTTTAGCTCACAGTACTCAGTCTTGTGGAGTTCTTCCATACTTAACACTAGCAAAATCCTGGAGTGTCAGCTGTGGCTCAGGCGGTAACATTCTCTCCTCTGAGTCAGAAGATTGAGGGTTCAAGTCCCACTCCAGTGATTTCAGCACACAAATCCAGAATAACACTTCAGTGCAGTACTGAGGGAGTGCGGAACTATTGGAGGTGTTGTCTTTTGCATGAGGTGTTAAACTGTGGGCCTCTCTGCCCTCTCAGGTGGAAGTAACGGATCCCATGGCACTATTTTGAAGAAGAGCAGGGGAGTTATCCCTGGTGTCCTGACCAATATTTATCCCTCAATCAACATCACTAAAACAGATCATTTAGTCATTATCATACTGCTGTTTGTGGGAGCTTGCTGTGCGCAGATTGACAGTCGGGTTTCCTACATTACAACACGTGATTAGACTTCACAATTACTTAATTGGCCATAAGGTGCTTTGGGATGTCCTGAAGTCAAGAAAGGCGCTACAAAGTTGCAAGTCTTTCTTTCTTAAACCTCCTCTCCTTGAGAGTTAAATTATCCATTTTCTTCCTTTTCATTTTAGTCAAGTTTACATTCTGCACACAGTTCTGACTGAGAGTGGAATCTTTAAACATTTGGATGCTGTGAGCTGAAGAAGCGCTGTTGAAGGTTCATTCTTTCTTGCTGGGCTAGCATGGATCCCGTGACCTTGCTCATCTCATTTGATCCTGAGAATCGTTTAATGTCTGAGGCATTTTATTTCCTTCCAAGAAAAACTTGGACTGCGACCTCCTCCTGTGACTTCAGCAGACAATCATCAGAGATCCCAATAAAATCGGCATTCACGTAATCTTTCTGGGATTTATGCCAAAGGTGATGCCAGGAGATCAGGAGGAACCCTATGGAAATTCCAGGCACATATGTTTGCATTTTGAGGGGATTTTTAAAATGTATTCATTCACAAGGAGTGACCATCGCTGGCAAGGCCAGCATTTATTTGGGTTTGAGTAAAGATGTCTTACTGCATCTGCACTGCAGGGCCCTGATGAGACAGCACCTGAAGTATTGTGTTCAGTTTTGGTCTCCTTACCTAAGGAAGGATGTACTTGCCATATAGGGAGTGCAACGAAGGTTCACCAGACTGATTTTTGGAATGGGGGGGATTGTCCTCTGAGGAGAGATTGAGTAGATTCGGCCTATATTCTCTAGAGTTTAGAAGAATGAGAGATGATCACATTGAAACATACAACATTCATACAGGGCTTGACAGGGTAGATGCAGGGAGGATGTTTGGGGAGTCTCGAACCTGGGGGTCACAATCTCAGAATAAAGGGTCAGCCATTTAGGACTGAGATGAGGCGAAACTTCTTCACTCAGTGGGTGGTGAATCTTTGGAATTCTCTACCCAGAGGGCTGCAGAGGCTCCATCATTGAGTATATTCAAGACAGAGAACGATAGATTTTTGGATATTAAGGGAATCAAGAGATATGGGGATAGTGCAGGAAAGTGGAGTTGAGGTAGAAGGTTAGCCATGATCTCATTGAATGGTGGAGCAGGCTCACGGGCCGAATGGCCTTCTCCTGCTCCTATTTCTTATGTTCTTATGTTCCTCTGTTATTGCCCGTCCCTATTGAGAAGGTGGTGGTGAGCTGCCTTTTTGAACTACTAAGATCCTTGTGGTGAAGATAATCCCACAGTGCTATTAGGGAGAGAGTGTCAGCAACGATGAAGGATCAGCCGATATATTTCCATGTCAGGATGGTGTGTGACTCGGAGGGGAACACGGGGTTGATGGTGTTCCCATTGTGTATGTGTGTGTGTGTTTGTTTTGGGAGCGGAGGTGGACATCTTAACATGTTTGGATCAGCCTATTAAAGCACAGACTATTAAAGCATAAGAATATTTAGGAACAAGAAAAAGCCACTGTGCTCAAGAAGTTTGTCAATTCCAACAACCCACCTTCTCACCATATCCCTTCAATCATTCTGTCTCTTGCACATTTATACTGTTTGCGTCAATATAAATTCTCTTTTTTGAAACTCTTAATTAGGTGGTCAAAAAAATTGCATCTGATAAATCTATTTTATCTATAGATACACATTCACATGTACTTGCAATGGCTATTTTACAATTAGGTGTACATTCATCTCAGCATTTTGTGAAATTATTGTATATTTAACTTCAATCACACCCATTTATGCGTGCACATTTCCATAACTAGTTTATGACGTCACTGTTCAATGTCCTTCTGTGGTAATTTATTCCACAACTCTGTTACACATTTTACACCGTATTTAGCACACTGGTTAACACACATGTACCTTTCTTATATGCATTATTTTAGCCAATTTACTTTGATCCTTGTTTGTTTTTTAACCTAAGTTCATAGTCTTAAACTTGGTATTTGAAATGTTCATGCTAGCAAGCTATTATCTTGGTTTGACCACTCTCGGAGTACTGCTCACAATTCTGGTCGCCATATTATAAAAAGGATATAGAAGCACTGGAGAGGGTGCAAAAACGATTTACAAGGATGATTCCAGAAATGCGAGGGTATGCCGATCAGGAAAGAATGAACAGGCTGGGTCTCTTTTCTCTTTTAAAGAGAAAACTGAGAGGTGACTTAGTGGACTACTGTGGGAATGCATCCATTGCTGTTTACAGCAATAAAGAGGAGACATGTCACCTGACAGGTTCCTGAAGTTATAAGCCATCTTAGAGCCTGTGTGTTTGTGAGTTCGTGCAGAAGATATCACATTGGCGATGAAGGATAGGATTCCCTAGTTGAAATTTCTGTTGGTGGATGATTCAGCCAACCGACAGAGAGATTTTGAGGGCTTCTTTGTTTTGATTAGCAGCTAAAAATCCAAGGTAAATTACAAGCACACGTGTCTGAACTGCCCGAATCCAGATGGTCACGCCCATGCGAATAATAGGGCACTTGGGTGAGTTTCAACGCGAACGTGAGACTTTCGGAGCATATGTAGAGCGGCTAGAAATGTTTTTCACTGCGAATAGTATAATCGGAGTCCCCGATGATGAAAACCGCAACCGGGTGGTGGTGGAAAGAAAATGGGCTATTTTCTTAACTGAAGCAGGGCACGAGATGTAATAAACCCTGAAAAAGGTGCTTGTGCCTGTCAAACCTAAGGACACGTCACTTAAGTAGATTCTAATTAAGTTGGAACAGCACTACAGTCCTGAGCTCTTGGAAATTGCTGTAAGTTATCATTTCAGAATAGGAGATTAATTTATTGACGATAGTATCAGTGAGTACATTGTAGCATTAAAGGGCTCATGTTTCGGCTTGAGTTGCTCCTATTTTTTAGGAGCTACTAGTTTAGTATGGAACATCTTAGAAATTGCAATTCTCAGCATTTAGTTTGCTCCAATTCTAGTGAGTTAGAATAGTTTCATTTTAGAACAGTTATTTTTTTTCAAAAGGGGGCGTTAACAGCCACCTACACCTGTTTTACAAGTTTAGGCAGCAAAGACTGACTCCAAACTAACTTAGAATGGAGTAAGTGTAGATTTTTGTACGCTCAGAAAAGCCTTGCTTACATTTTAGGAATTAGGCGCAGGGAGTGAGAGATGGAGGCGGGGGTGGGGGGGAAGGGAAGTTAGAGTGAAGTCAGGGAATTTTACAAGCATTAAACACTTCATTTTTACCAATAAAGAGCCATCATCAATAATAAATGATAAATAAATCAATAAATCAATAAATCAGCCGATAAATCAATCAAAAAAAATTTAAAAATTAAAAATAAAAAAATGAATAAAAAATCAATGAATAAATAAAAAATTAAAAGTTTCTACTCATCTACTGCAGCACCACGAGCACTCCAACAGCCTGCTGAAGAGCTGCTCGGGCAGGGCCCGCCCCCGAGGAGATGCCAGGCGGGCGGGCCCCACCGCCGACGAGGACTTCGGGCAGGGTTCGCCGCCATCGACATGCCAAGCGGGCGGGCACCACTGCTGACGAGGAGTTTGGGTGGGGACGCCCCTAGTGAGATACCGAGCGGGCAGGCCCCACCACCGACAAGGACTTCAGGCGGAGCCTGCCCCCAGGAGATGCCAGGCAGGCCCGCCGCGGGAGAGGTAAGAACAGTCAGGTCACTCGGCCCGGGATAGGGGCGACGTCCCTTTGGCCACGGATAGGGTCGTCACCTGGAGCCAGGACACGCTGAGAGGGCCAGGAGCTACTGCGCATGCGCGCAGCCTCCATTGCACACGCGCACAGCTGCCGGCACTCTTTTTGGCGCCGGGCTGTAGCTCTGCCCACAGCAGCTTCTGCTGCACCACGCCGAGCTGGAAACGGGCCGACAGATATCGGAGAATCGCGAGGTGAGTATTCGGCAGAATTTCTGTTCCACAAATTAGGCGGGCCTCTCCGACGTTCGCCGTTCTAGCGGGGGTCCGAAACTTGAGCCCAAAGAAGCTTTTTATTCACTGTCATTTCGGAAACTTTCAGGACCGAGCATTAGGTGACCGCTTTGTTTGTGGGATGAAAAATGATGCGACAGAAGAAAGTTTTTGAAAATTCCTGACTTGACTTTTGATTTAGCTTGCTAGACGGCTATATAAATGTACATGGCCGACCAATATTCCAGAGAATTTCGTACCATTTCCAGTCGTCAGACAACCGAGGTGAATCGCCTGCAGGTGAAAAGTAAAAGGCAGTTGGGCCCCAAGATTTCAGCAACTGGCAAAGGTAACAGAGCATTGAAGTCATACTATCAGTGCCTGGGACAGCACATTGCTCAAAGTTGTCGACAAATGAAGGCAGAGTGTTTCTTCTGCATGAAACCTGGGCATCTTACGAAGACATGCCAACTGAAGAGTAACCAAGCTTATGGTCTACAGGGCTGTAGTGATACCCGCTCTCCTGTATAGCTCAGTGACGTGGCCCATATACAGTAGACACCTCAAATCGCTGGAGAAATACCACCAACAATGTAGCCGCAAGATCCTGCAAATCCCCTGTACACACCAACGTCAGTGTTCTTGATCAGGCCAACATCCTCAGCATCGAAGCACTGACCACACTCGACCAGCTCTGTTGGATGGGCCACATTGTTCACATGTCCGACATGAGACTCCCAAAGCAAGCGCTCTACTAGGAACTCCTACACGGCAAGTGATCCCCTGGTGGGCAGAGGAAACATTTCAAAGACACCCTCAAAGCCTCCTTGATAAATTGCAACATCCCGACCAACACCTGGGAGTCCCTGGCCATTGACCGTCCTAAGTGGAGGAAGAGCATCCGAGAGGGCGCTGTGTACCTTGAGTCTCATCGCCGAGAGCATGCAGTAAACAAGTGCAGTCAGCGGAAGGAGTGTGCGGCAAACTAGATTCCCCACCCACCCTTTCCTCCAACGACTGTCCCAACTGTGACAGAGACTGTAATCCCCGTATAGGACTGTTCAGTCACCTGAGAACTAACTTTTAGAGTGGAACCAAATTTTCCTTGATTTTGAGGGACTGTCTATGATGATGGTGATGAATCCAACGTTCAAGGCGGTAAGTAGAAATTCCCAGAGACTATAAGCAACAGGATGAAGTGATACACATCATCAGGAGCACGAGGCTATCTAACAGCGATTCGAAAAGTATCATTATCCAATTATCATTGGAAAGTAAGGGCCGATTTATATCGGTGGAGGGTCTATTACAAGGTGACATAGTTTTAAGGTGGGTTGGTGGAAGGTTTAGAGGGGATTTGAGGGGGGGCTTCTTTACGTAGAGGGTTGTGGGGATCTGGAACTCACTGCCTGGAAGAGTGGTGGAGGCAGAAGCCTTCACCACTGTAATGTCTGTAAGCTTGTAATGTTTGTAGCTCCGCACTGTGGAGCAACTGCAGAGATAATAATAAACAGAACCAGGCAGATTCCGGAGGTTTCCGAGAGAGCTGCCTGCCATGTTAGGAGCTGTGTGTGCTTGTGCTCTGTGAATATATCATATTTGGCGGCGAGATGGGACATTTCGGATGAATTAAAGCTTAAATTTTGTTGGGGAAGGATTCAGCCAGCCGACAGAGAGATTTTGGAAGTTTCTGTCTTTGGAAAAAAGCTACACAATCCGAGGTAAAATACGGTGTGAACAGCTAGAGATTAAAATGGCATGTGCAATCGGACATTTGGGGGAATATAGACACGACTGGGAATGTTTTAAAGAGTATGTGGATCGGCTAGAAATGTATTTAACTGCAAGTAACATAATAGAAGTTCCAGATAATTCAGTCCAGAACCGGGCTATGTTGGAATGTAAGAAAGCGATCTTCTTATCGGAGGCGGGTCCGGCATTGTACGAAACCCTTGTAAATCTGCTTGTGCCTGATGAGCCAAAGGACACAACGCTTAAAGAGATTTTAACGAAGCTAGAGCAGCACTATAACCCCAAACCATTAGATATTGCTGAAAGCTATCGTTTTGGGATTCAGAATCAAAAGGCTGATGAGATATCAGTAATTACATCGTAGTATTAAAAAAGCTATCGATGCACTGTAATTTTGGAAACTTTCAAAACCGAACATTATGGGATTGTTTTGTTTGTGGGGTGAAAAATAATGCGATCAGAAGGAAGTTATTGATGATAGATGACTTGACTTTTGAGATTGCTTGTCAGACAGCGAGGTCCATGGGCATGGCCGAACAATATTCCCGAGAATTAAATAATAATTACGGTCGTTAGTCAACCGAGGTAAATCACCTGCAGGTTCAAAGTAAAAGATGGTGAGGGCCCAAAGTCTCAGAAACTGGAAATTCGAACAACATCGAAGTCATGCTATAGGTGCCTGGGACAACACATTGCTCAAAGTTGTCCATACGTGAAGGCAGAGCATTTCTTCTGCAGAAAGACTGGGCATCTTGCAAAGACATGCCGACTGAAGGGTAAATCAGCATTCAAAGCTATGAGGCCAGCATTCAATGCTATGAGTAGAAATCCCAAGAGATTAGATAGCATGGAAGAACAACAACAGGACGAGAAGATGTTAGAATTACACGTCATCAAGAACACGAGGTTAACGGACAGCGATTCGGAAAGTATCAAAATCCAAATAGCTGTTGTGGGATTCAAGATACCAATGGAAATTGACACAGGTGCATCCGTGAGTGTAGTACCAGAGTCACTGTACCGTGACAAATTGCGTGATTTCCAACTGGAGAAATCCAAGAGAGAGCTGCGAGGCTACTCGGGAGAGAAAATTCCTGTGGTAGGTCGTATCACCATACCGGTGAAATATAAAGATCAATTTCAGAACTTGCCTCTAATAGTAGTGAAAGGAGACAAGTCTTCCTTACGAGGAAGAAATTGGTTGAGCTCACTGAAGCTGGAATGGAGTAAGATTTTCTGTGTGGAAGCGAGATTTTCATCAACGGATGAGGTTATCAAGAAGCATCCGAAGGTGTTCTGTGAAACGGGCAGTCCGATCCAAGGCTTAAGGCGAATGTCAGGGTACAGAAGGGCGCTAGATCGGTTTACTACAAGCCACGTTCCGTACCATATGCACTCAAGGAGAAAGTTGAGAAAGAACTCAAAAGACTAGAGACTGAGAACATTATTTGTAAGATATTTCAATGCAATTGGGCTACACCCATTGTTGTTGTACCTAAGTCCGATGGTAAGGTAAGATTGTGTGGCGATTATAAAGTAACCGTAAACCAGGTTCTAGAGGGTAATGTCCCCAATACATTGCCGAATATAGAAGATTTGTTCACAACACTGCCAGGTGGTCAGAAATTTTCAAAACTGGATCTTACGAATGCCTACTTACAGCTTGAACTAGATGAGGAGTCCAAGTCATGTTTGACTATAAATACTCATCTAGGCTTATATCAATTTAATAGGCTACCGTTTGGAGTGGATTCTGCCCCTGCCATATTCCAAGCAGTGATGAACCAGATTTTGCAAGGTATTGAAGGGGTAGTATGTTATTTGGATGACATACTAATTTCAGCACCAAATAGGCAAATTCATAATAACATAATGAATGAAGTCCTCAAACGGCTAGTGAAGCACAGAGTACGTGTGTCTGCTTGTAAGTGTGAGTTATTTAATAACTCAGTGGAGTACTTAGGGTACAGAGTAGACAAAGATGGTTTACATCCAACCATGGAAAAATTGGATGCAATTAGAAATGCAATCACTCCCAGGAATGCCACTGAACTTCGTTCATTCTTGGGTCTTTTGAACTATTATGGGAAGTTCCTACCAAATTTGGCTACAGTATTACATCCACTGAATGAACTTTTGAAAAAACAGGTCCATTGGAAGTGGTCAAAAGAATGCGATACAGCATTCAAGGAGTGTAAAAGCAAATTGGTAGGGAGCATCATGTTAGTTCACTATGACATATCTAAGGAGATTAAGCTAGCATGTGATGCCTCTCCACATGGAGTTGGGGCAGTGATCTCTCATGTATCATGTAGTGGGAAGGAGAGACCAATTGCTTTTGCTTCACGCACTCTCAGCGCCAGTGAGTGTAATTATGCGCAAATTGAAAGGGAAGCTTTGGCATTAATTTTTGGGTTCCAGAAGTTTCACAAATATTTGTATGGTCGTAAGTTCACCATCGTTACAGACCATGAGCCCCTAACAGCAATCCTCCATCCAAAATCCCCAGTTCCAACATTAGCTGCAGCCCGAATGCAGAGATGGGCTTTGATTTTGTCAGCATATACATATGATATTGAATACAGACAATCAGCCGATCACAGTAATGCTGATGCAATGTCTAGATTGCATTGCCCATCACAAGTTACACTCGATAGGGAAGAAGTGTTCTATTTTTCATACATTGATGAACTGCCAGTCACAGCTGAAGAGATTGGTAGAGCAACCAAACGTGACCCAGTGATGTCAAAGGTGTGTGAGTATATTGCAAATGGATGGCCAAACCAGGTAACAGACAAAGATACACATCCATTCTTCCTTGATAGGAATAAATTATCAGTATATAAAGATTGTATCATGTGGTTATACCAAATTAATTCAGGTCCAAATTACTAGGAGACCTCCATGATCAGCACCTGGGAATGTGCTTGACCAAGAGTTTTGCACGCAGTTATTTATAGTGGCTAGGTCTTGATAAGGATATAGAGTACATCATGAGTCATTGTACGACATATCAATCGGTAAGCAAGCAACCACCACTAATACCATTACAGCCATGGAAATGGCCTCCCAGGGTGTGGCAAAGGCTACATATTGATTTTGCTGAGTTAGAAGGACAACAGTTGTTCATTGTGATTGATAGCCATTCGAAGTGGGTTGAGGTGTTTCCAATGTGGAAAATAACAAGAAGTAAAACATTGGACATTTTACGAAAATTATTTTCTTAATTTGGCCTCCCTGAAGAGATTGTTTCAGATAATGGACCACAATTTCATTCAGAAGAATTTGCACAATTCACGAGCAAAAATGGTGTGAAACATACCAAGGTTCCACCATACCTCCCTGCTTCAAATGGTGCAGCAGAGCGCACTGTACAAATTGTAAAACATGCCCTCATAAAACAAATGTTAGATCCAAATCCAAGGAAACGACAGTTGTCATTGGATCACAAATTGGCTAATTTTTTGATGACATATCAAAATACTCCTCATACAACTACTGGTAAGACACCAGCAGAGTTGTTTCTCAAACGACTGCCACGAACCAGATTCTCGTTGTTAAAACCAAATTTGGCACAGTCCGTAGAAGAGACACAATTAAGACAGAAAGAGATTCATGATAGAGGTCGAGTAAAAGAGAGAAGTGTGAAATTAAATGAGAAGGTGAGAGTGAAGAACCATCACCATAAATGGTTAAAGTGGTTACCAGGAAGAGTGGTGAAGATATGTGGTCCTTGCACATATTTGGTAAAGCTGTTTGATAATGGACAAGTTAGGTTTGTTCATATTTTACCTACAGACATGGAAAGAGTTGAAGGTGGGAATGATTCAATTATTTCTGACTCATCAGATAGTTTTGATATACCAGTAGCAAATCCTAAATCCAATGTACTGGAAACAAATCCAGGAGAGAATCAGAATAAAAGTCTGAGTCTGAGTCAGGAAAACAAAGAGCCTGAAGTTAGAGTGAGTTCAAATGAAAACCAAGGAAATTCCGTGGAGGAAAACATTCCTCAGGATGAGCCTCGAATGAGTTTAGATTCAACTTCATGTTTGGAAGGTTCTGTTCGAGAGCGAAGGTATCCTCTACGAAACAGAAAACAAGTGGTAAAGTTAAATTTGTAAATATGGAAAAAAAAATAAGTTTATATCCTGTGTTATGTATAAACATGAAAGTTATGTATGATGTTTGTTATAATAACTTCTTCATTAAGGAGGGAGATGTGTAATGTCTGTAAGCTTGTAATGTTTGTAGCTCCACACTGTGGATGTGGACGTATTGTGTACTGCAACTGCAGAGTTAATAATGAACAGAACCAGGCAGATTCCGGAGGCTTCCAAGAGAGCTGCCTGCCATGTTAGGAGCTGCATGTGCTTGTGCTCTGTGAATATATCACAACCATTTTTAAGAGATGGTTGGATGGGCAATTAAAAATTCTGTAACCTGCAGGGTTACGGATCTAGAGCTGGTAATTGGGATTAGTTTGGATGACCTTTGGTTGGCTTCTGCAGATATAATGGTAAGTACTACAGGGAATCGAATACAGCCAGGGTGACCTCCTGATCGCCTGGATGGGTCGAAGAGGAATTTTCCCAAGTTTTTTTTCTCCCTAAATTAGCCTGGGTTTTTGTCTGGTTTTTGCCTCTCCCAGAAGATCACATGGCTCCGGTTGGGGTGGAGTGTAGAATGTTTCAGTTTAAAGGGTGTCACAGTTGTGTGAGGCAGACTGGTTGGGCTGGCTGCTCTTTGCCTTTCCGTCATTGTTCATAGGTTTATATGTAACCTTCAGGCCTGCTGACTGAGGACCGTGCGGCTCTTTGTTTGCCGGCGTGGACACGATGGGCCGAAATGGCCTCCTTCTATGCTGTAAATTTCTATGTTTCTATGTTTCTAAGTAGATGTTGCAGGAAACAAGATACCCTTTGAAGTCAACACTGGTGCATCCGAGAGTGTAGTACCGGAATCGCTATATCTCAACAAATTGCGTAACTTCCCATTGGAGAAATCCAAGATAGAGCTGCGCGGCTACTTGGGAGAGAACATTTCTGTGGTAGTTCATATCACCGTACCGTAAACATACAAGGATCAATTTCAGAGCTTGCTTCTCTTAGTAGTGGCAGGAGACAAGCCTGCCTTACTCGGTAGAAATTGGTTGGGATCACTGAAGCTGGCTTGGAGTGAGATTTTTCACGTTGAAATGAGATTTGCATCAAAGGATGATGTCATCAAGAAGAATCTGAAGGTGTTCTGTGAAAGAGGCAGTCTGATCCAAGGCTTCAAGGCCAGTGTCAGGGTACAGAAGGACGCTAGATAGGTTGCATATGCACTCAAGGAGAAAGTTGAGCAAGAACTCAAAAGACTTGAGACTGAGAACATTATCTCTAAGATAGATCTATGTAATTTTTGTTGTACCTAAGACAGATGATAAGGTAAGGTTGTGTGGTGATTATAAAGTAACCATAAACCAGGTTCTAGAGGGTAATCTCCCCAATACATTGCCAAATGTAGAAGATTTGTTCACAACACTGACAGATGGTCAGATCTTCTCAAAGTTGAATCTTACAAACACCTCCTTACAGCTTGAACAGGATGAGGAGTCCAAATCATGCTTTACAATAAATACTCATCTTGACCTATATCAATTGAATAGGCTACCAATTTGAGTGTCTTCCGCCCCTGCCCTATTTCAAAGGGTGATGAACCAGATTTTACAAGGCATTGAAGGGGTCGTATGTTATTTGGATGACATTCTAATTTCAGCATCAAATAGGGAAATTCATAATAACATATTGAATGAAATCCTCAAACGGCTCGAGAAGCACAGAGTACAAGTGACTGCTCGCAAGTGTGAATTATTTCAAAACTCAGTGCAGTACTTAGGGCACAGAGTAGAGAAAGATGGTTTACATCCAACCAAGGGAAAGCTGGATGCAATTAGAAATGCACCCACTCCCATTGAATGTCACTGAACTTTGATCATTTTTGGGTCTTTTGAGCTATTATGGGAAGTTCCTACAAAATTTGGCTACATTGTTACATTCACTGAATGACCTGTTGAAAAAACAGGTCGATTGGAAGTGGTCAGAAGAATGTGACGCAGCATACAAGGAGTGTAAAAGCCAATTGGTAGAGAGCACCATGTTAGTTCTTTATAATGTATTGAAGGAGATCAAGCTTGCATGTAACACCTCTCCGTATGGAGTTGGGACAGTGTACTACATAGTAGGGAGGAGAGACCACTTGCTTTTGCTTCACCCACTCTCAGTGCCAGTGAGCGTAATTATTCGCAAATCGAAAAGAAAGCTTTGGCATAAATTTTTGGGGTCAAGAAGTTCCACAAATACTGGTATGGTCATAAGTTTGCCATCGTTACGCACCATAAGCCCCTGACAGCAATCTTCCATCCAAAGTCCCCAGTTCCAACCTAAGCTGCAGCCGAATGCTTTGATTTTGTCAGTGAATACATATGATATTGAATACAGATGATCAGCTAATCACAGTAATGTTGAGGCTATGTCTAAATTGCCTTCCCCATCACAAGTTACACCCGATAGGGAAGAAGTGTTCTATTTTTCATACATTGATGAAATGCTGAAGAGATTGGTAGAGCAACCAACTGTGACACAGTCATGACAAAGGTGTATGATTACATCGCAAATGGCTGGCCAAACCAGGTCTGAGAGAAAGATATTCATCCATACTTTGTTCATAGGAATTAATTATCGGTGGATAAAGATTAAATCATGTGGGGTACAAGTTTGAATATACCAAATAAATTCAGGTCTAATTGATTAGGAGATCTTCATGACCAGCACCTGGGAATGTGCTTGACCAAGAGTTTTGCACGCAGTTACTTATGGTGGCCAGCTTTAGATATGGATATTGGGCTCAATTTTCCACGAAGCATTTTGTTGGCGTACTTGAAGAGTTACGCGAGATTTTTTTGGGCCCAAGTATGCAAAAAAAAAAAATTCTAAGTTTCCCCATTGGATTTCTTCATTTTGGCGTGACGTAACCTGACCTTTAGTTTTGGGGGTGGAGCCTTGAGCTGCGCCAAAAAAATCGGCCTGCCATGGTAACAAGGGACACAATGCGAGCTGAGGCTGCAAAGTGAAGTACACAGCCAGTTCCCAACACATTAAAAGAATTGAAAAAACACATCGCAGCAACTTATCTCCAACTGCACCTGAAGGGCTTGCCGGTCTGGCCCCATTCTTGGTCCCCATTTTCCCGGTCCGGTCTCATTCTCGGTCCCCGGACTTTTTCATTTTTCTTTCATTCTCTCTCTCTCTCTCTCTCTGAGGGGTTGGAGGTAAGTTGCTGCTATGTGTTTTTAAATTCTATTAGTGTGTCCGGGCATCTGCTGCACCAATTTCCTTACCTGCGACGATTTCCTTAACTCTCTGGAAGATTTCTCTACAGAGGCCACATACGCTGGCCTAAGCACAACTGGAGTAACTCTCAGCTGGCCAACCTTCCCGAAATTGCCAGAATTGGCGTCGGTGACTGGTTACGTCCCCTTTGGATGAAAAAAAAAACTGACCTAAAAAAATCGTAACTAACTGAGTTACACTGGTGCAAATTGATTGGGGAAACTGTGGTTTTCCAACTTCAGCCAAAAAGAGCAGCCTGCTCCAGAAAAATAGTGCAAATCACTGGGGAAAATTGAGCACATAGAGTACATCGTCAATTAATGTACTACATGTCAATCGGTAAGCATGAAACCACCATCATTACCATTACAGCCATGGAAATAGCCTCCCAGGTTATGGCAAAGGTTACATATCAATTTTGCTGAGCTAGAAGGACAGCAATTGTTCATTGTGATTGATATTTATTCGAAGTGGGTAGAAGTGATTCCAGTGCGGAAAATAACAAGAAGTAAAACACGAGAACATTTACGAAGATTAATTTCTTCACATGGCCTCCCAGAAAAATTGTGTCTGATAATGGACCACAATTTTGTTCAGAAGAGCTTTTACTGTTCACAGGCAAAAATAGTGAAACATACCAAAGTTCCACATTACTACCCTGCTTCAAATAGTGCAGCAGAGCACAAAATAAATATTGTAAAATGTGCCCTCATCGAACAGATGTTGGATCCAAATCCAAAGAAATGACATTTGTCATTGGACCACAAACTGGCTAATTTTCTAATTATGTATCGTAATACTCCTCATACAACGACTGGTATAACACCAACAGAGTTGTTTCTCAAATGACAGCCACAAACCAGATTCTCATTGTTAAAACCAAACTTGGCACAGTCCGTAGAATAGAAACAATTAAGACAGAAAGCAAATCATGATAGAGGTAGAGTAAAAGAGAGAAGTGTGAAATTAAACCAGAAGGTGAGAAGAACCAATACCATAAATGGTTAAAGTTGTTACCAGGAAGAGTGGTGAAGACATGTGGTACTCGCACATATTTGGTCAAGATGTTTAATCATGGACAGGTTAAGTTTGTTCACATTGATCATATTTTACCAACAGATGTGGATTGAAGGTTGGAATGGTTCAATTATTTCTGACTCATCAGATAGTTTTGATACAAATAGAGTACAAGTAGCATATCCTACATCAAACATACAGGAAACAAGTCCAAGAGAAAGTTAGAATTTATGTCTGAGTCCAAGTCAGGCAGACAGTCTGAAGTTGTGGAGAGTTCAAATGTAAATCAAGGGCATCCCTTGGAGTAAAACTTTCCTCAGGATCAGCCTAGAATGAGTCTAATTTCGACAGCATGTTTGAAAGGTTCTGTTGGAGGGTGAAGGTATCCTTTTCGAAACAGAAAACAAGTGGTTAAGCTAGATATGTAAATATGGCAAATAAGTCCATATCCTTTGTTATGTATAACCATGCAAGTTATGTAGGATGATTATTTTTATAATTACTTCTTCATTAAGGAGGGAGAAGTGTAATATATATAGTTCCACCGAATGGACTACTGTGGTAATGCAACCATTGCTGTTTACAACACTAAAAATGGAACAGGTCACCTGGCAGATTCCGAAGTTAGCAGCCATCTGAGAGCTTGTGTGTTTGTGAGGTCGTACGGAAGATATCACACTAATAGAGGTCTTTAAAATTATGAAAGATTTTGATAGAGTGGATGCAGAGAGAGTGTTTCCACTTATGGGGAAGAGCATAACTAGAAGCCATCAATATAAGATAGTCACCAAGAAATCAAATGGGGAATTCAGAAGAAACCTCTTTACCCAGAGAGTGGTGGGAATATGGAACTTGCTACCCCAGGGAGTGGTTGAATCAAATAGCATAGATGTATTTAAGGGGAGTCTGGACAAGCAAATGAGGGAAAAGGGAATAGAGGGTTATGCTGATAGAGTTAGATGAGGAAAGACGGGAGGAGGCTCGAGCGGAGCATAAATGCTGGCATGGGCTGGCTAAGCCGAATAGCCTGTTTCTGTACTGCATATCCTATGTAATCCTGAATGAACTATGTCATCCTGTTTCCAAATCGGGCAGTCTATATAATCTCATGTGCAGTAATCATGCTTGTCAGACCAAAAAGAATCATAGGAACATAGGAACAGGAGGAGGCCCTTCAGTCATTCGAGCCTGTTTTGCCATTAAATTAGATCATGGCTGATCTATATCCTAACTCCATCTACCCTGCTCAATTCCGGAACCCTAAATACCCTTTGTTATGTATCTGGACTTGTATATACTCTGTAGAGCCACCAGAGGGCTCATTCCCCAGAGTCCCAAGGTGGAGAGGCACTCTGGAGACCTGCAATTAAAGACTAAGGTCACACTTTACTTTGAGCTCACAGTGTTCAGTCTGACTCTTTCTCCATACACTACAACTGGCGACGAGATACAGAGTGCGAACGCAAAGATGCAGAGAATGGTGGGCACCCTGGAGAAATTTTCGGAGGGAGATGATTGGGAAACTTTAGTGGAGCGACTTGACCAATACTTTGTGGCCAACGAGCTAGATGGGGAAGAGAGCGCTGCCAAACGTAGAGCGATCCTCCTCACCGTCTGTGGGGCACCAACGTATGGCATCATGAAGAATCTGCTGACTCCAGCGAAATCCACGGAGAAATCGTACAACGATTTGTGCACACTAGTCTGAGAGCATTTGAACCCGAAGGAAAGCGTTCTGATGGCGAGATACCGGTTCGACACCTACAAAAGATCTGAAGGCCAGGAAGTGGCGAGTTACGTCTTGCAGGATATTGCGAATTTGAAGGACATTTGGAGCACATGTTCAGAGACTTTTTCATACTTGGCATTGGCCATGAAACCATACTTCGCAAACTTTTGACGGTAGAGACCCCAACCTTGAATAAGGCCATAGTGATAGCCCAGGCGTTCATTGCCACCAGTGACAATACGAAGCAAATCTCTCAGCTCACAAGTGCTGCTACAAGTACAGTGAACAAAGTGATGTTGTTTTTGAATCGTAACAGACAGGGCAGGTCACACATACCTGCAGCTACACGTCCACAGAACGCTCAGAATCCACCATCAAGGGTGAGGAATGCAAGGCCATTAACATTTTGTTGGCGCTGCGGGGGTGATCATCGTTTCCATTCATGCAGATTCAAAGGATACATTTGCAAGGGCTGTGAAACAATGGGACACCTCCAACGAGTGTGCAGGCGAGCTGCTAGGCCTGCTAATCCTGCAAACCACACGTTGCAGAGGAGGATAGATCCATGGAGAATCACAATGAAACAGAACCTCTGATAGAGGAGGCAGGGGTACATGGAGTGCACACATTCACCATGAATTGTCCCCCGATAATGCTGAAGGTTGAACTAAATGGACTCCCAGTATCAATGGAGCTGGACACGGGCGCGAGCCAGTACATCGTGGGCAAAAAGACTTTCGAAAGTTTCTGGTGCAACAAGGCCTCAAGGCCAGTCTTAACTCCAATTCGCACAAAACTAAGAACTTACACGAAAGAACTGATTCCTGTAATCGGCAGTGCTACCGTAAAGGTCACCTACGATGGAGTGGTGCACAAGCTACTACTGTGGGTGGTACCAGGCGATTGTCCCACGCTGCTCAGCAGGAGCTGGCTGGGAAAGATACGCTGGAACTGAGAAGACATCCGAGTGCTATCGCCTGCTGACGACACTTCGTGTGCACAGGTCTTAAACAAGTTTCCTTCGCTGTTCGAACCAGGCATCGGGAAAGTCCAAGGAGCAAAAGTGCAGATGACCTAATTCCGGGGGCGCAACCCATCCATCACAAGGCAACAGCAGTACCGTACATAATGGGAGAAAGGGTAGAGATCAAGCTAGACCGGCTGCAAAGAGAGGGCATCATTTCACCGATCGAGTTCAGCGAGTGGGCCAGTCCTATTGTCCCAGTCCTCAAGGAGACGGCACTGTCAAAATCTGTGGCGATTACAAAGTAGCTATCAATCGCTTCTCCCTGCAAGACCAATGCCCACTACCAAAGGTCGACGACCTCTTTGCAATGCTGGCGGGAAGAAAGACGTTAACGAAGCTGGATCTGACTGCCGCCTACATGACGCAGGAATGGGAGGAATCATCGAAGGCCCTAACCTGCATCAACTCGCACAAGGGTCTTTTTATTTTTAACAGATGCCCGTTCAGAATCCGATCAGCGGCGGCGATATTCCAGGGAAACATGGACAGTTTACTGAAGTCAGTCCCGCACACCGCGGTCTTCCAGAACGGCATCTTGGTCACAAGTCGGAACACAGTCGAGCATCTGCAGAACCTGGAGGAGTTTCTTAGTCAGCTCAACCGCGTGGGGCTCAGGTTATAATGCTTGATGTACGTTTTCCTGGCACGTGAAGTGGAGTTCTTGGGAAGGAGGATTGTGATGGACAGCATCAGGCCCACCAATGTGAAGACGGAAGCAATCGAGAACGCACCGAGGCGCAGAACGTGACGGAGCTGCGGTCGTTTCTGGGACTCCTGAGCTACTTTGGTAAGTTCTTACCTGGTCTCAGCACACTGTTAGAACCACTGCATATCTTACTACAAAAAGGGGACGAATGGGTTTGGGGAAAAGCCAAGAAAATGCCTTTGTAAGAGCGAGAAAATTGTTATGCTCAAACAAATTGCTTGTGTTGTATGATCATGTAAGTGTTTGGTACTAGCATGTGATGTGTCGTCATATGGTGTCGGGTGTGTATTGCAACAAGCTAATGATTTCGGGAAATTGCAACCAGTTGCTTATGCATCCAGGAGTCTGTCTAAGGCCGACAGAGCCTACAGCATGATTAAAAAAGAAGCATTAGCGTGTGTGTATGGGGTAAAGAAAATGCATCAATACCTGTTTGGGCTAAAATTCGAATTGGAAACTAACCATAAGCCGCTTATATCCCTGTTTTCCGAGAGCAAAGGGATAAATACCAACGCATTGACCCGCATACAGAGATGGGTGCTCATGTTGTCTGCATACAACTACGCCATCCGCCACAGGCCAGGCCCAGAAAACTGCGCCGATGCTCTCAGTAGGCTGCCATTGCCCACCACGGGGATGGAAATGAAGCAGCCCGCAGATCTAGCCATGGTTATGGAAGCATTTGAGATTGAGCAATCACCCGTCACTGCCCGGCTGATCAAAACCTGGACAAGCCAGGACCCCTTATTATCTCTAGTCAAAAGCTGTGTGCTTCACGGGAGCTGGTCCAGTGTCCCAGTGGAAGTGCAGGAAGAGATAAAGCCGTTCCACCGGTGCAAAGATGAAATGTCTATTCAGGCAGACTGCCTTCTGTGGGACAATCGCGTAGTGGTCCCCAAGAATGGCAGAGACATCTTCATCAATGACCTCCACAGTACCCACCCAGGCATCGTAATGATGAACGCGATAGCCAGATCCCATATGTGGTGGCCTGGCATTGATAAGGACTTAGAGTCCTGTGTTCACAGATGTAATACACGCTTGCAATTAAGCAATGTACCCAGGGAGGCGCCGCTAAGTTTATGGTCTTGGCCCTTCAAACAGTGGCTAGGGTACACGTCGACTATGCAGGCCTGTTCTTGGGTAAAATGATCCTTGTGGTTGTAGACGAATACGCCAAGTCGATTGAATGTGAGATAATGTCGGCTAGCACGTCCGCTGCCACCACTGAAAGCCTGCGGGCCATGTTTGCCACACATGGCTTACCCGATGTCCTGGTGAGCGACACGGGACCATGTTTTACCAGTGCTGAGTTCAAAGAATTTATGACCCGTAACGGAATCAAACATGTCACATCTGCCCCGTTTAAACCAGCGTCCAATGGTCAGGCAGAGAGAGAAGTGTAAATATTCAAGCAAGGCTTGAAGAGGGTAACTGAAGGCTCACTGCAGACTCGCCAATCCCAAGTCCTGCTTAGCTATTGCATGAGACCATACTCACTCACTGGGATCCCACCTGCTGAACTGCTCATGACAAGAGCACTTAAGATAAAGCTCTCATTAGTTCACCCTGATCTACATGAACAGGTAGAGAGCAGGCAGCTTCAGCAAAGTGCATACCATGATAGCGCAAATGTGTCACGTGAGATTGAAGTCAATGATCTGTATTTGTATTAAAATGTGGACAAGGTCCCAAGTGGCTTCCCGGCACTGCAGTGGCCAAAGAAGGGAGCAGGGTGTTTCGGATCAAACTTTCAAATGGACTCATTCACTGGAAACACTTGGACCAAATCAAACGCAGATTCACGGACTACCTTGAGCAACCCACCTTGGACCCTACCTTTTTTGATCCCCCAACACACACACCAGTGGCAACCGACAACACGGTTGACCACAAAGCAGAACCCATCATCCACAGCAGCCCTGCAGGGCCCAACACACCAGGCAGCCCAGCAAGGTCAGCTGCACAGCAGCCCATCGAGGGCACAGCAGGCCATCGAGGGGCCAACAAATGACTCAACAACACCAGCCTTCACACCGAGACGATCAACCAGGGCAAGAAGGGCCCCAGATCGACTCATATTGTAAATAGTTACACTATTGACTTTGCGGGGGAATGTTGCTATATATGTGGACTTGTCTATACTCTGTACAGCCACCAGAGGCTCATTCCCTGGAGTCCCAAGAGATCTCATAATCCCTTTGGAGCACAGGTATTTAAGAGTGCTTTACAGATTGGAGAGGCACTCTGGAGACCTGCAATAAAAGACTACGGTCACACTTTACTTTGAGCTAACAGTGTTCAGTCTGACTCTTTCTCCATACACTGCACCCTTGCCTGACAAAAACTTACTAAAAATCTCCGTTTTGACATTTTCAATTGACCCTCAGCCTCAACAGCTTTTTGGGTGGGATAAAGTTCCAGATTTCCACTACCCGTGTGTGAAGTGCTTCCTGATTTCACCCCTCAACGGCCTGGCTCTAATGTTAAGGTTGTGCCTTCTTTCAAAGTTAAAAAGGAACATGCAAATAATTTTCCTTTAGTTCATGGGAAGCCTCGGAACAAAGTACAGAATATTTCTCTGCCTCTCTCACCTTGTGCTCATCTTAAAACTTTGGGTGTTAATACTACGGTCTTTGATTAAAATGCAGTTTCATGCACTTTTCCTCACAGCTATTGTCCAATATTTATTTGTAATGTATTGATGTGTTCCTGTGAATTGTTGGTGCTCCAGTTATATCTTGATGCTGATGAATTCCTCGCCTGTATTTTCGAAGTACCCAATCAATATGACATGGATGGTCTTATTGATTTGAAACGCTCACACAATACCGATGGACTAGGCACTTGAATAGAGCTGTGAGATCCCACTGACTAAAAAGGCATGGGGATTGAATGCCACGGAGTGCGCGGTCACAAGTTCGAATCTCCTCAACCTCCGTCAAACTCTTCACAATTTAAAAATTTTACTGAGAGCCTCAGACTGAGCTATGTGTCCACAAACCCCTATCCAAAGCGGAAAGAAATAAATTGCATTTCTAGAGCACATTTTATGACGTCAGGACGTCTTAAAGCACTTTACAGCCAACTTTTTTGAAGTGCAGCCACTGTTGTAATGTTGGATTCACAGCAGCTAATTTGTGCACAGCAAGCTCCCATAAGCAGCAATGTGATAATGACCAGATAATCTGTGTTTATGATGTTGGTGGAGGGATAAATATTTACCAGGACACCAGGAGACCTTTTTTTGCTTTTTTTAATTTAATCCTTTCTGTCTCTTTTCTCTCTCTCTCTCTTAATCTAATCTTTCTTTCCATCTCTTTATTTCTCTTTCTGTACCTGATTTGACATTGATTTCACCCACTCTAATTTATTCTTACTTCTCAGCCTTTGCACTGTTCATTTCACAATCTATATCAATGATTTGGATGAGGGGACCAAATGTAGTATATCCAGATTTGCTGATGATACAAAGCTAGGTGGAAATGTAAGTAGTGAGGTGGATGCAAAGAGATTTAAGGGGATATAGACAGACTAAGTGAGTGGGCAAGAACATGGCAAATGGAATCTTGGGCTCAATTATGGCCCACCCCTTTTTTCGGCGCACTTACCGGAGATGGGGCGCTTTTCTTTGTTCAGAAGTGCACTGAAAAAAATCCTCCCCACTTTGGCCGCTGTCCAGCCTTTCACCGGTCGTCGTGCACTGTGGCCAGTCGATTCAGGGGTGGAGCCATCGTCCTGCACTGAAAACAGTACCGGGACATCTGCATGTGCGCATTGGAGTCGGGTCGCGATGTTGCCTAAATGGGCAGAGCTGGCGTAGATGGCTGGTGAAGCCACTTTTTGAGAAAAAAAAACAAAACTAAAAAAATCGTAACTAACTCACTTACACTAGTGCAAATTGAATGTGCAAAATGGGGAGTTTTAAGATACTCCAGAAAAATCAACTTATTCCTAAAAAGACGGAGCAATTCCTGGCCAAAATTGAGCCCACAGTGTGGAGAAACTATGTGAGCCCACGTTAGTGGGAGTTGTGTACAGACCTCCAAACAGTAGTAGTGATGTTGGGGAGGGCATCAAACAGGAAATTAGGGGTGCATGCAATAAAGGTGCAGCAGTTATCATGGGTGACTTTAATATGCATTTCGATTGGGCTAACCAAACTGGAAGCAATACGGTGGAGGAGGATTTCCTGGAGTGCATAAGGGATGGTTTTCGAGACCAATATGTCGAGGAACCAACTAGGGGGGAGGCCATCTTAGACTGGATGTTGAGTAATGAGAGGATTAATTAGCAATCTCGTTGTGCGAGGCCCTTTGGGGAAGAGTGACCATAATATGGTGGAATTCTACATTAGACTGGAGAATGAAACAGTTAATTCAGAGACCATGGTCCATAATTTAAAGAAGGGTAACTTTGAAGGTATGAGGTGTGAATTGTCTAGGATAGATTGGCAAATGATACTTAAGGGGTTGACAGTGGATGGGCAATGGCAGACATTTAGAGACTGCATGGATGAACTACAACAATTGTACATCCCTGTCTGGCGTAAAAATAAAAAAGGGAAGGTGGCTCAACCGTGGCTATCAAGGGAAATCAGGGATAGTATTAAAGCCAAGGAAGTGGCATACAAATTGGTCAGAAATAGCAGCAAACCTGGGGACTGGGAGAAATTTAGAACTCAGCAGAGGAGGACAAAGGGTTTGATTAGGGCAGGGAAATTATAGTACGAGAGGAAGCTTGCAGGGATCATTAAGACGGAATGCAAATGCTTATATAGATATGTAAAGAGAAAAAGGTTAGTAAAGGCAAACATCGGTCCCCTGCAGTCAGAATCAGGGGAAGTCTTAACTGGGAACAAAGAAATGGCAGACCAATTGAACAAGTACTTTGGTTCGGTATTCACTAAGGAGGTCACAAACAACCTTCCGGATATAAAAGGGGTCAGAGGGTCGAGCAAGAAGGAGGAACTGAGGGAAATCCTTATTAGTCGGGAAATTGTGTTGGGGAAATTGATGGGATTGAAGGCCGATAAATCCCCAGGGCCTGATGGTCTGCATCCCAGAGTACTTCAGGAGGTGGCCTTGGAAATAGCGGATGCATTGACAGTCATTTTCCAACATTCCATAGACTCTGGATCAGTTCCTATCGAGTGGAGGGTAGCCAATGTAACCCCACTTTTTAAAAAAGGAGGGAGAGAGAAAACAGGGAAATATAGACCGGTCAGCCTGACCTCAGTAGTGGGTAAAATGATGGAATCAATTATTAAGGATGTCATAGCAGCGCATTTGGAAAGAGGTGACATGATAGGTCCAAGTCAGCATGCATTTGTGAAAGGGAAATCATGCTTGACAAATCTTCTGGAATTTTTGAGGATGTTTCCTGTAGAGTGGACAAGGGAGAACCAGTTGATGTGGTGTATTTGGACTTTCAGAAGGCTTTCGACAAGGTCCCACACAAGAGAGTAATGTGCAAAGTTAAAGCACATGGGATTGGGGGTAGTGTGCTGACATGGATTGAGAACTGGTTGTCAGACAGGAAGCAAAGAGTGGGAGTAAATGGGGACTTTTCAGAATGGCAGGCAGTGACTAGTGGGGTACCGCAAGGTTCTATGCTAGGGCCCCAGCTGTTTACATTGTACATTAGACGAGGGGATTAAATGTAGTATCTCCAAATTTGCGGGTGACACTAAGTTGGGTGGCAGTGTGAGCTGCGAGGAGGATGCTATGAGGCTGCAGAGTGACTAGGATAGGTTGGGTGAGTGAGCAAATGCATGGCAGATGAAGTATAATGTGGATAAATGTGAGATTATCCACTTTGGTTGTAAAAACAGAGAGACAGACTATTATCTGAATGGTGACAGATTAGGAAAAGGGGAGGTGCAACGAGACCTGGGTGTCATGGTACATCAGTCATTGAAGGTTGGCATGCAGGTACAGCAGGCGGTTAAGAAAGAAAATGGCATGTTGGCCTTCATAGCGAGAGGATTTGAGTACAGGGACAGGGAGGTGTTACTACAGTTGTACAGGGCCTTGGTGAGGCCATATCTGGAGTATTGTGCACAGTTTTGGTCTCCTAACTTGAGGAAGGACATTCTTTCTATTGAGGAGTGCAGCGAAGGTTCACCAGATTGATTCCCGGGATGGCAGGACTGACATATCAAGAAAGACTAGATCAACTGGGCTTGTATTCACTGGAGTTCAGAAGAATGAGAGGGGATCTCATAGAAACATTTAAATTTCTGACAGGTTTAGACAGGTTAGATGCAGGAAGAATGTTCCCAATGTTGGGGAAGTCCAGAACCAGTGGTCACAGTCTAAGGATAGGGGGTAAGCCATTTAGGACCGAGATGAGGAGAAACTTCTTCACCCAGAGAGTGGTGAACCTGTGGAATTCTCTACCACAGAAAGTTGTTGAGGCCAATTCACTAAATATATTCAAAAAGGAGTTAGATGTAGTCCTTACTACTCGGGGGATCAAGGGGTATGGCGAGAAAGCAGGAATGGGGTACTGAAGTTGCATGTTCAGCCATGAATTCATTGAATGGCGGTGCAGGCTCGAAGGGCCGAATGGCCTACTCCTGCATCTATTTTCTATGTTTCTATGTTTCTATGAAATGTGAAGTTATCAACTTTGGTAGGAAAAATAGAAAAACAGAGTATTTTTGAAACGGTGAGAGATTGGGAAATGTTGGTATTCAGAGGGACCTGGGTGTCCTTGTACACGAATCATTGAATGTTAACATGCAGGTACAGCAAGCAATTAAGAAAGCAAATGGTATGTTGGCCTTTATTACAAGAGGAGTAAAAACATCTTACTGCAATTATATAGGGCTCTGGTGAGACCACACCCGGAATATTGTATACAGTTTTGGTCTCATGGCTAAGGAAGGATGCACATTGAAAGAGTGCAACAAAGGTTCACCTGACTGATTCCTAGGATGGGGGGATTGTCCTATGAGGAGAGATTGAGTGGACTAGCCTACTTTCCCTAAAGTTTAGAAGAATGAGAGGTAATCGCTTGAAACATACAAAATTCTTACAGGGCTTGACAGGGTAGATGCAGGGAGGATGTTTTCCCGGGCTGGGGAGTGTTGAACCAGAGGTCACAATCTCAGAATAAGGGGTCAGCCATTTAGGACTGAGATGAGGAGAAACTTCTTCACTCAGAGGGTGGTGAACCTTTGGAATTCTCAACCCCAAAGGGCTGTGGAGGCTTAGCCTTTGAGTATATTCAAGTCAGAGAGTGATAGATTTTTGGATATTAAGGGAATCAAGGGATATATGGATAGTGCAGGAAAGTGGAGTTCAGGTCGAAGATCAGCCATGATCTCATTGAATTTTGGTGCAAGCTCGAGGGGCTGAATGGACTACACCTGCTTCTATTTCTTATGTTCTTATAATTCTTCAATCTGATTTGTTGAAGAGATACCCTGTTGCTTGACCTGCTCAATCAGGTCCTAGATGCCCAGTTTCCCTCACTGTGCTGTTATTAGTTTGTACTTTCAGCAACTTGCCACCAAAATAATTTTTAAAAACTTAAATGTTCAAGGGCAAGTCTGACTAATGACAGAAGCTGTTAGATGCCCCACAGTAGCAAATTATGGCCTGGTAAAGATGAGCGCACAAGAAGTAAAAGTTTCTCCATGGTTATTTTTATCACATTCTCAGATTGTTGACCTTAGAGCAAAGAAGTTTTGGGGAATTTTCATAGAGGTGTTCAAAATTATGAGGGTTTTGATTGAGTAGGTAAGGATAATTTGTTTCCACGGGCAGGTCAAAGATTTAAGATAATTGGCAAAGGAACGGTGGGGGGATTGAGGAGACATTTTGTTTTTACACAGTGAGTTGTTATGATCTGAAATGCGCTGCCTGAAAGGGCGGTGGAAGCAGATTCAATCGTAACTTTCAAAAGCGAATTGGATAAATAATTGAAAAGGAATTAAAAATTGCAGGGCTATCGAGAAAGAGCAGGGGAGTGGGACGAATTGGATCGCTCTTTCAAAGGAGCTGGCACAGGCACGATGGGTCGAATAGCCTCCTTCTGCGCTGTAAGATTCTCGGATACTCGGTTCAAAGACATATAATCACCTTTGATCTTTAGAATATGAAATGTCCTTCATGTTGAAGAATAAATGTGATTGGGAGGAGGTAATAAATCCTAAATTTATTTTACATCATTAGTATTGCAATCTTAGCTTGGAATAAATTGATAAAGAAACAAAATAAGGCAGGCAGAGATGCTGTCAAGTGTAAAGGAACAAGCTACATGTCAACAGAAAACCTAATCCTCCAATGACAGTAATGTATGTCAGGATACTAAGGTGCATATTAACAACATGAATTGAAACATATATTTTTTTTAATTATAAATTATTATTCAATTATTTGCCTACCAACATATCTTGTCTCCTGTAGGAAAAAAAGTATCTTCTAACGTATTGCAAAGAAGTTAATCTTTGATTATATTGATAGAGCTCTTTTAGCGTTATTGAGAGACACTTTTAACATATATGGGCAACTGTAAACACATTTGGGTTGGCATCTCTCCGGTTGGCACAAAGAGAATAGTTGTCAAGGCTTTCAATGAATTTTCAATGCAGTAAAGACATTTTGAAAGCAAACCAATGGTGCCTACCCACTCCCAACACAGGCTTTGTTCTGTGTGGGACTTGGCAAAAGATGGCACTGCTGTAACCTGAATGATCCCAGTGCTGGATGTAAAACAGTTCACCTCAATAGAACGAAAGAGCTTGCATTTGTATATTGCACCATCCGTGACCATAGAACGTCCCAAAGGGCTTCACAACCAATGAAGTACTTTTGATGAGTAGTCACTATTGCAACGTAGGCCAGTGCTGTCCAGCACAAAGCTGTGGATAATTGTATTTCTGATTAGCAAATAAAATAATGATTAATAGACTCCTTGGGGATAGGCTCTCAATGCGCTTATTTGAAGGGTGTCTGCATGTGTACTTTAACCTCTTTGTATGTTTGTTGGTTAAATGATAACACATAAAAGCAGAGTGTGTGAATGCTTTACTTCCTTGGTTACTGAATGGTGCTAGATGTTTGCTAAGTAAATATATACATGTGAAGTACATTTACCTGTATTGTGTGAGTGTGTGTAAGGTACTTTCTACCACAATTAGTGCATGTAGCTAAAACAGTCTTGCCATAGCAATCTTTGGCTAGTCAACAATTTCTATTGAACAACACTGATGCAGGAAATGGCAGTCGCGAATATGCAGTCTCCAGAGAATACAACCGCTTCAGGACCGGCGTGGACACGATGGGCCGAAATGGCCTCCTTCCATGCTGTAAATTTCTATGATCCTATCATTCTACACCAGAAAAGACATGCCGATCCAGGCCAACTTGAACAACCTACCACCAACCCATCTCAAATCCAGAAGGCCACTTTGGACCGTCACCGAAGGCTCTTCAGCGATCTCCCGTCATCATTGATGACCGATGGCAAAATGCTTGGAAGAACTGCGACATACGGAATGGATTTCTTGCAGAGGACTCCACAGTAACAACCTGAAGGATCAAACCTTCCTCGCAAACAGTGGACAACCATCAACCGCATCAGAACCGGTCATGGTAGATGCTGCCACCTCCTCCATAGGTGGAAGATTAAAGCATCCCCATCATGCAACTGTGGAGCTCCCAATCAGACCCTGGAGCACATCACTGATCACTGCCCGCAGAGGAAATTTGCAGGTAGCCTACAATATAGCCACGCTGTTACACCGGAAGCTTTGGCCTGGATATCTGACTTAGATATTGACGTTTGATTTGCTTTGCTACGACCATACAGAAGAAGAAGGGAAATGTCACAGCCAATTGGCATACAGAGATATCACTCTGTAGTTAACTTATACGATAGAAAAGTGAAAGGAAGAGACTTGCATTTATATAGCACCTTTCATGACCTCAGGATATCCCAAAGTGCTTTGCAACCAATGAAATACTTTTTGAAGTATAGTCACTGTTGTAATATAGGAAACGTGGCAGATAATCTGCAAGTAAGGTCCCACAAACAACAATGAGATAATGATCAGATCATTTGTTTTAGTGATGTTGGTTAAGGGATCACTATTGGTCAATACACCATGGAAAATTTCCCTGCTCTTTGAATCGTGCCATGGGAATTTTTATGTCTGTCTAAGCGGGCTAATGGGGTCTCTGTTTCATGTCTCATCGAAAGACATGGGGGTGGAAATTGCCCTCCGCCCGAAATGGGGTGCTCTCAGCCCATTTCGATGGATTTTACCACAGCTGTGGTTCAGGTTGTCTCTTGAGCGACATTTTGGCTATTTGTTTTTTTTTTGTTTTGATCCGGAGGTCGGTCTTAATGGGGGCGGTGACAACACTTGAGGGGCAGAAACACAGCGGTGACAACAACTGAGAGGCGGAAACTGGGTGTAGAGTCACCGCCGCGATGATGTCATCACGGCGCTGCAACCACGCTGTTAGTTGGCCGACAAAAAAAAACATGGCGGCAGCGACAGTGCAGCCTCCACTTTAAAGGGAAACCGAACCACCACTGCAGAAGGCCACAGCCTCATTGGACCAACGGGAAAAAAAACAGGTTTTGGCATCGCCGGTTGGGCCAAAGATTTTCAGAGGGTAATGTCGCCGTTAGATCGGCGGTGCGGACAGTGATGACACACTTACCGCGGATCGGCAGCAGCGGAGTGGTAACACAGGGATCGGGGTATTGCCAGGAAAACTCGGAAGGGCAACTCAGCAGCCATTTCCCCAAAATTCGGAGGCCACTCCACTCCGCAGCGTGGTCGCCGATTTTCGGGGATAACAGGCATTAAGGAAAGGGGCAATTTCGGCCCCATGGCACCTCTGACAGTGCAGCACTCCCTCAATTCTTGCATTGAATTGTCAGCTTCGATTATGTGGTCACGACTCTGGAGACTTGAACCCACAACCTTCCCACTCAGAGGCAACAGTGCTACTCACTGAGCCAGAGCTGGACACCGCATTGATAATATTCTTCATATATAACCATTCTGCTCTTTGAATACAGCATTCAGTGGCATGAAACAGAACTCCTCGCCTTGTGATTATGAGCTGCAGCTTGGGGCACCACTATTTTTGCTCGTAATTGTAAGGGAGAGCAGAAAGCCCAATTATGGTGATGCATTTTGGACTCTGGGAGCGATCTTTTCCGAGATGATTGGCAAAAGGCTCCTCCATATCACAAATTATGACAACTCTTGATATGTCCATATGCTGTCCTGATACTTAGAAAAGCTTTGTGCTTGTAAAATTAGCTTTAGCACTTTAACTTTACAAGATATTTTAAAACCTTTCAAACCACAATAACGACAGCAGTGAAAGGCAACCTTTTTTCATACTTCGATTTCATCGCATTTCTGTTCTGCTTTCACTAATGCTGAAGTACAGTACCTTGATTCGAGGCAATTTACTGAGGATGTCATTGCTTTTGAAAAGCAAGATATCCTCTTACATCCTCCACTATTCAAATTGATGCAGATGTTTCTTTTTGTCCTTGGTTGTTTTCTCCCTCGACTGTCTCATGGTTTTATCCTCCCTCAGGCACCTTCCCTCGGCGACCATTCTTCATTCGTAAAGCCAGATGTTGACTTGTTGGCAGGCTGGTTGGAACAGGAAAGGCACATCAACCGAGTCTAATTCTCTCCTCGTCCAACGTCCTCACACGCACACCAAAGCAGAGCTCAGCAGCCGGATCAAGGCTGAGCGTTTTATCTTCTCACCGGCCAAGGGCTGCTGTGGCCAATTTTAGCTCCCCATCCGCTGGACTGTTTGAGATCAGTAGACATCAGCTCAAGCTATGGGTCGAGCCCTTGGGGGGTCCGAAATCGCCCCCCACCGAAAAGGCGCTGCACTTACCCTGTTTCAGTTATTTTTACCGGCGCGGTGGATGTGAGCGAAATTCCGCTCTTGAGCCATTTTTTTCCAGTGGACCGGAAGTCGGTCTTAATGGGGGTGGACATGAGGCAGTGTGTGGAAATTCACACACTAGATGGGTGGAAGTGGGGGGCTGGTGATCAGCCTGCTGCTGTCATTCATCAGCTTAGCGCTTATGACGTCATCGCGTTGCAGCGTCACCGCGTCTCGCCCCTTCACTAAAAACGAGGGAGGCTGCACGATTCTTGAAGTTCGGCCCACTGGGACACCAGGGAGGGTTTCGACCGGGCCAGCAGCCTGGCACCGAAGAGGGGGTTCCAGGCAGCCTGTTGACGGCCAAGCCGAACTCGGAGGCATAATTGTCGGCCCGACATGGCATTCCCCCTCAACTCAGTTTTAAATGGGTGGCCTCTTATTCTAAAATTATGCCTCCTAGTTCTAGTCTCCCCTATCAGTGGAAACATCCTCTCTGCATCCACCTTGTCAAGTCCCCTCATAATCTTATACGTTTTGATAAGATCACCTCTCATTCTTCTGAATTCCAATGAGTAGAGGCCCAACCAACTCAACCTTTCCTCATATGTCAAACCCCTGATCTCCGGAATCAACCTAGTGAACCTTCTCTGAACTGTCTTCAAAGCAAGTATATCCTTTCTGAAATATGGAAACCAAAACTGTACGTAGTAATCGAGGTGTGGCCTCACCAATACCCTGTATAACTGTAGCAAGACTCCCCTGCTTTTATATTCCATCCCCTTTGCAATAAAGGCCATGATTCCATTGGCCTTCCTGATCACTTGCTGAACCTTTTGTGTTTCATGCACAAATACCCCCAGGTCCCGCTGTACTGAGACACTTTGCAATTTTTCTCTATTTAAATAATAACTTGCTCATTGATTTTTTTCTGCCAAAGTGCATAGCCTCACAATTTCCAACATTATACTCCATCTGCCAAATTGTTGCCCACTCACTTAGCGTGTCTATGTCCTTTTGCAGTTTTTTTGTGTCCTCCTCACACATTGCTTTTCCTCCTATCTTTGTTTCGTCAGCAAACTTGGCTACGTTACACTCGGTCCCTTCATTCAAGTCGTTAATATAGATTATAAATGGTTGGGGTCCCAGCAATGATCCCTGCGGCACCCCATAGTTATTGATTGCAAACCCGTGAATGAACCATTTATCCCGACTCTCTGTTTTCTCTTAGTTAGCCAATCCTCTATCCATGCTAATATATTACCCCCAACCCTGTGAACTTTTATCTTGTGCAGTAACCTTTTATGTGGCACTTCGTCAAATGTCTTCTGGAAGTCCAAATACACCACATCCACTGGTTCCCCTTTATCGACCCTGTTCATTACATCCTCAAAGAATTCCAGCAAATTTGTCAAACATGACTTCCTCTTCATAAATCCATGCTGACTCTGCCTGACTGAATTATGCTTTTCCAAATGTCCTGCTATTGCTTCTTTAATAATGGACTCCAACATTTTCCCAACCACAGATGTTAGAGTAACTGGTCTATAGTTTCCTTCTTTTTGTCTGCCTCCTTTTTTAAATAGGGGCATTACATTTGCAGTTTTCCAATCTGCTGGGACTTACCCAGAATCCAGGGAATTTTCGTAGATTATAACCAATGCATCCACTATCCCTGCCGTTACTTCTCTTAAGACCCTAGGATGTAAGTCATCACGTCCAGGGGATTTATTCACCTTTAATCCCATTATCTTACTGAGTACCGCCTCCTTCGTGATTGTGATTATGTTAAGTTCCTCCTCCCCTATAGCCCGTTGACTCTCCAACGTAACGATATTTTAAGTGTCCTCTACCGTAAAGACTGATACAAAATATTTGTTCATAGTTTCTGCCATCTCCATGTTTCTGATCACTAATTCCTCGGTCTTGTCCTCTAAGGGACCAACATTTAATTTAGCCATTCTTTTCCTTTTTATATACCGATAGAAAATCTTGCTATCTGTTTTTATATTTTGTGCTAGTTTACTTTCTTCTCTTTCTTAATCATTTTTTTAGTTGTTCTTTGCTGGCTCTTAAAAGCTTCCCAGTCTTCTGTCCTCCCATTAGTTTTGGCCACATTGTATGCCCTTGTTTGTAATTGGATACCGTCCTTAATTTCTTTAGCCCTGATAAAGCCCTAATAGTAAGAAACGATACTGGCTCAAATGATCAGGGCGTTGAAACAGTTTGGGTGGAGGTAAGGAATATTAAGGGGAAAAAGTCACTTGTGGGTTAGTCTATAGGCCCCCTAACAGTACCAACTCTGTTGGTCAGAGCATAAGCCAGGAACTAGTGGGGGGCTTGTAAAAGGGAAGCCGTAATAATCATGGGTGATTTTAACCTCCATATTGATTGGACAAATCAAATTGGTCAGGGTAGCCTTGAGGAAGAGTTCATAGAGTGCATAAGGGATGGGTTCCTTGAGCAGTATGTAATGGAACCAACCAGGAGGCAGGCTATCTTAGATTTGGTCCTGTGTAATGAGACAGAATTAATAAACAATCTCCTCGTAAAGGATCCCCTCGAAATGAGTGATCATAGCATGATTGAATTTCAAATTCAGATGGAGGGTGAGAAAGTTGGATCTTTAACCAGCGTACTAAGCTTAAATAAAGGATTCTATGAAGGTATGAGGGCAGAGTTAGGTAAAGTGGACTGAGAAAATAGATTAAAGTGTAGGACGGTTGATGAACAGTGGTGTACATTTAAGGAGATATTTCACAACTCTCAAGAAAAATATATTCCAGTGAGGAGGAAAGGGTGCAGGAGAAAAGAGAGCCATCCGTGGCTAACTAAAGAAATAAAGGGCCGTATCCAATTAAATACAAGGGCATACAAAGTGGGCAAAACTAATGGGAGGACAGAAGACTGGGAAGCTTTTAAAAGCCAGCAAAGAACGACTAAAAAAATGATTAAGAAAGGGAAGAGTTACTATGAAAGTAAACTAGCACAAATTCTAAAAACAGATTTTCTATAGGTATATAAAAAGGAAAAGAGTGGCAAAAGTAAATGTTGATCCCTTAAAGGATGAGACCGGGGAATTAGTAATGGGGAACATGGAAATGGCAGAAACTCCGAACAAATATTTTGTATCATTCTTTATGGTAGAGGACACTAACAATATTCTGACAGTGGATAGTCAAGGGGCTATAGGGAGTGGGGGCAGAGGGGGGCGGGCGGGGGGTGGTGTGGGGAGGAACTTAACACAATCACAATCACTAAGGAGGCGGTATTCAGTAAGATAATGGGACTAAAGGCAGATAAATCCCCTGGACCTGATGGCTTGCATCCTAGGGTCTTAAGAAAAGTAGTGGCAAGGATTGTGGATGCATTGGTTATAATTTACCAAAATTCCCTGGATTTTGGGGAGGTCCCAGCAGATTGGAAAACTGCAAATGTAATGCCTTTATTTAAAAAAGAAGGCAGACAAAAAGCAGGAAACTGTAGACCAGTTAGCCTAACATCTGTGGTTGGGAAAATGTAGGAATCCATTATTACAGAATTAGTAGCAGGACATTTGGAAAAGCAAAATTTGGTCAGGCAGAGTCAGCATGAAATTATGAAGGGGAAGTCATGTTTGACAAATTTGTTGGAGTTCTTTGAGGATGAAAGAAACAGGGTAGATAGAAACATAGAAACATAGAAAATAGGTGCAGGAGTAGGCCATTCGGCCCTTCGAGCCTGCACCGCCATTCAATGAGTTCATGGCTGAACATGCAACCTCAATACCCCATTCCTGCTTTCTCGCCATACCCCATGATCCCCCTAGTAGTAAGGACTTCATCTAACTCCTTTTTGAATATATTTAGTGAATTGGCCTCAACAACTTTCTGTGGTAGAGAATTCCACAGATTCACCACTCTCTGGGTGAAGAAGTTTCTCCTCATCTCGGTCCTAAATGGCTCACTCCTTATCCTTAGACTGTGACCCCTGGTTCTGGACTTCCCCAACATTGGGAACATTCTTCCTGCATCTAACCTGTCTAAACCCGTCATAATTTTAAACGTTTCTATGAGATCCCCTCTCATTCTTCTGAACTCCAGTGAATACAAGCCCAGTTGATCCAGTCTTTCTTGATACGTCAGTCCCGCCATCCCGGGAATCAGTCTGGTGAATCTTCGCTGCACTCCCTTAATAGCAAGAATGTCCTTTCTCAAGTTAGGAGACCAAAACTGTACACAACACTCCATGTGTGGCCTCACCAAGGCTCTGTACAACTGTAGCAACACCTCCCTGCCCCGTACTCAAATCCCCTCGCTATGAAGGCCAACATGCCATTTGTTTTCTTAACCGCCTGCTGTACCTGCATGCCAACCTTCAATGACTGATGTACCACGACACCCAGGTCTCGTTGCACCTTCCCTTTTCCTAATCTGTCAACATTCAGATAATAGTCTGTCTCTCTGTTTTTACAACCAAAGTGGATAACTTCACATTATACTTCATCTGCCATGCATTTGCCCACTCACCTAACCTATCCAAGTCACTCTGCAGCCTCATAGCATCCTCCTCGCAGCTCACACTGCCACCCAACTTAGTGTCGTCCGCAAATTTGGAGATACTACATTTAATCCCCTCGTCTAAATCATTAATGTACAATGTAAACCCCAGCATAGAACCTTGCGGTACCCGACTAGTCACTGCCTGCCATTCTAAAAAGTACCCATTTACTCCTACTCTTTGCTTCCTGTCTGACAACCAGTTCTCAATCCATGTCAGCACACTACCCCCAATCCCATGTGCTTTTACTTTGCACATTACTCTCTTGTGTGGGACCTTGTCGAAAGCCTTCTGAAAGTCCAAATATACCACATCAACTGGTTCTCCCTTGTCCTCTCTATTGGAATCATCCTCAAAAAATTCCAGAAGATTTGTCAAGCATGATTTCCCTTTCACAAATCCATGCTGACTTGGACCTATCATGTCACCTCTTTCCAAATGCGCTACTATGATATCCTAAATAATTGATTCCATCATTTTACCCACCACTGATGTCAGGCTGACCGGTCGATAATTTCCTGTTTTCTCTCTCCCTCCTTTTTTAAAAAGTGGGGTTACATTGGCTACCCTCCACTCCATAGGAACTGATCCAGAGTCGATGGAATGTTGGAAAATGACTGTCAATGCATTCGCTATTTCCAAGGCCTCCTCCTTAAGTACTCTGGGATGCAGTCCATCAGGCCCTGGGGATTTATCGGCCTTCAATCCCATCAATGTCCCCAACACAATTTCCCGACTAATAAGGATTAGTCCTCCTTCTTATTAGACCCTCTGACACCTTTTATATCCGGAAGGTTGTTTGTGTCCTCCTTAGTGAATACCGAACCAAAGTAGTTGTTCAATTGGTCTGCCATTTCTTTGTTCCCCATTATGACCTCCCCTGATTCTGACTGCAGGGGACCTACGTTTGTCTTTACTAACCTTTTTCTCTTTACATATCTATAGAAACTTTTGCAGTCCGTCTTAATGTTCCCTGCAAGCTTCCTCTTGTATTTTATTTTCCCTGCCCTAATCAAACCCTTTGTCCTCCTCTGCTGAGTTCTAAATTTCTCCCAGTCCCCAGGTTCACTGCTATTTCTGGCCAATTTGTATGCCACTTCCTTGGCTTTAATATTATCCCTGATTTTCATTGATAGCCACGGTTGAGTCACCTTCCCTTTTTATTTTTATGCCAGACAGGAATGTACAATTGTTGTAGTTCATCCGTGCGGTCTCTAAATGTCTGCCATTGCCCATCCACTGTCAACCCATTAAGTATCATTCACCAATCTATCCGAGCCAATTCACACCTCATACCTTCAAAGTTACCCTTCTTTAAGTTCTGGATCATGGTCTCTGAATTAACTGTTTCATTCTCCAACCTAATGTAGAATTCCACCATATTATGGTCACTCTTCCCCAAAGGGGCCTCGCACAACGAGATTGCTAATTAATCCTCTCTCATTACACAACACCCAGTCTAAGATGGCCTCCCCCCTAGTTGGTTACTCGACATATTGGTCTAGAAAACCATCCCTTATGCACTCCAGGAAATCCTCCTCCACCGTATTGGTTAGCCCAAGCTTTTTGCATATTAAAGTCACCCATGATAACTCCTGCACCTTTATTGCATGCACCCCTAATTTCCTGTTTAATGCCCTCCCCAACATCACAACTACTGTTTGGAGGTCTGTACACAACTCCCACTAATGTTTTTTGCCCTTTGGTGTTCTGCAGCTCTACCCATATAGATTCCACATCATCCAAGCTAATGTCCTTCCTAACTACTGCATCAATCTCCTCTTTAACCAGCAATGCTACCCCACCTCCTTTTCCTTTTATTCTATCTTTCCTGAATGTTGAATACCCATGGATGTTGAGTTCCCAGCCCTGATCATCCTAAAGCCACGTCTCTGCAATCCCAATCACATCATATCCGTTAACATCTATTTGCACAGTTAATTCATCCACTTTATTACGGATACTCCTTGCATTAAGACACAAAGAATGAGAGGTTATCCACTTTGCTTGTTTTTTAACACCCTTTGTCCTTTTAGAATTATGATGTAGTGTGGCCCTTTTTGTTTCTTGCCTTTGTTTACTCGGCCTTCCACTATTACTTTTTACCTTTCTACCATCTGTTTCTGACTCCATATTACTTCGCCCTATCTCGCTGCATAGGTTCCCATCCCCCTGCCATATTAGTTTAAACACTCCCGAACTGCATTAGCAAATATTACCCCTCGGACATCAGTTCCAGTCCTCCCCAAGTGCAAACTGTCCCTTTTGTACAGGTCCCACTTCCCCCTGAACTGGTTCCAATGTCCCAGCAATTTGAATCCCTCCCTCTTGCACCACTGCTCAAGCCACGTATTTATTCTAACTATCCTGCTCCTTCTACTCTGATTAGCAAGCGGCACTGGTAGCAATCCAGAGATTACTACCTTTGAGGTCCTACTTTTTAATTTAACTCCTAGCTCCCTAAATTCAGCTTGAAGGACCTTTTCCTGTTTCTTACCTATATCGTTAGTACCTACATGTACCACGACAACTGGCTGTTCGCCCTCCCTCTCCAGAATGCTCTGCAGCCGCTCCGAGACATCCTTGACCCTTGCACCAGGGAGGCAACATACCATCCTGCAGTCTCGGTTGCGGCCGCAGAAACTCCTATCTATTCCCCTTACCATAGAGTCCCCTATCACTATTGCTGTCCCACTCTTTTTCTCACCCTTCTGTGCAGCAGAGCCAGCCATGGTGCCATGAACTTGGCTGCTGTTGCCCTCCCCTGATGAGTCATCCTCCTCAACAGTACCCAAAGCGGTGTATCTGTTTTGCAGGGGGATAACCGCACGGGACCCCTGCACTACCTTCCTTGCCCTGCTCTTCCTGCTGGTCTTCCATTCCCTATCTGGCTGTGGACCCTTCACCTGTGGTAAGACCAATTCGCTACACGTGCTACTCACGTCATTCTCAGCATCGTGGATGCTCCAGAGTAAATCCACCCTCAGCTCCAACTCCGCAACGCGGTCTGTCAGGAGCTGGAGGCGGAAGTGTCCCTGAGTTCCCACATGGTACAGGAGGAGCATATCACGTGACCGAGCTCTTCTGTCATGACTTAACCCTTAGATTAATTTAAATTGGCAACGACAATGCTAAAGTTTACTCACTGTTATAGAAGAGAAAAAAGAAAAACTACTCACCAATCACCAGCCAATCACTTACCCCCTTGGCTGTGACGTCACCTTTCTGTTTCTTTCTACTTCTTTTTTGCCTTCTCCCTGTCGCTGCACCGGCTGGCCTTTTGTAGGCCTCTCGCCGACCCTGGACTCACGTCTCTCCACGCACCTCCCGACACCTCTCGCGGCCCCCGGACTCACGTCTCTCCAAAGGGGAACCAGTGGATGTGGTGTATTTGGACTTCCAGAAGGCATTTAACAAGGTGCCATATGAAAGGTTACTGCACAAGATAAAAGTTCACAGGGTTGGGGTTAACATATTAGCATGGATAGAGGATTGGCTAACTAACAGAGAACAGAGAGTCGGGAGTCTCTGGTTGGCAACTAGTAACTAGTGGGGTGCAGCAGGGATCAGTGATGGGACGTCAATTATTTACAATCTATATGAATGACTTGGAAGAAGGGACTGAGTGTAACGTAGCCAAGTTTGCTGATGATACAAAGATGGGAGGAAAAGCAATGTGTGAGGAGGGCACAAAAAATCTGTAAAAGGACATAGACAGGCTAAGTGACTGGGCAAAAATTTGGCAGATGGAGTATAATGTAGGAAATTGTGAGTTTATGCACTTTGGCAGAAACAATCAAATAGCAAGTTATTATTTAAATGGAGAAAGATTGCAAAGTGCCACAGTACAGTGGGACGTGGGGGTACTTGTGTATGAAACATAAAAGGATAGTATGCAGGCACAGCAAGTGATCAGGAAGGCCAATGGTATCTTGGCCTCAGTTGCAAAGGGGATGGAGTATGAAAGCAGGGAAGTCTTGCTGCAGCTATATAAGGTTTTGGTGAGGCCACACCTGGAATAATGCGTGCAGTTTTGGTTTCCATATTTACGAAAGGATATATTTGCTTTGGAA
Source organism: Pristiophorus japonicus (assembly GCF_044704955.1). Lineage (NCBI taxonomy): Eukaryota > Metazoa > Chordata > Chondrichthyes > Pristiophoridae > Pristiophorus > Pristiophorus japonicus. The sequence goes on from NC_091980.1 coordinate 19,458,210, forward strand.
GCAGTTCAGAGCAGGTTCACTAGGGTGATTCCAGGGATGAGGGGGTTGACTTATGAGGAAAGGTTGAGTAGGTTGGGCCTCTACTCATTGGAATTCAGAAGAATGAGAGGTGATCTTTTCGAAACATATAAGATTATGAGGGGGCTTGACAAGGTGGATGTAGAGAGGATGTTTCCACTGATGGGGGAGACCAGAACTAGAGGGCATGATCTTAGAATAGGGGGCTGCCCATTTAAAACAGAGACGAGGAGAAATTTCTTCTCTCAGAGGTTTGTAAATCTATCGAATTCGCTGCTTCAGAGAGCTGTGGAAGTTGGGACATTGATTAAATATAAGACAGAAATCGACAGTTTCTTAAGGGTTATGGGGAGTGGGCAGGGAAGTGGAGCTGAATCCATGATCAGATCAGCCATAATCTTATTGAATGGCGGAGCAGGCTCGAGGGGCTGTATGGCCTACTCCTGTTTCTATTTCTTATGTTCTTATATTCTAAGTTTAGATGAAGCAGGGTGAGAGGATCCTCGTGTGGAGAATAAACACATAGACCAATTAGGCTGAATGCCTGTTTCTGTGCTGTAATTTCTATGGAATTCAATGTAATCATGCCAGCATGGTAGAAGGAGAACTAGATTGACCGTGCTCTTTTTTTTGTCTCGCAGTTCCTATTAGATGTGAGCGCAAATAAAACTGAACTGCCTGAGCTTTGAGGGCATGGCTCAGAGGTCGCAGGTCAGACATTTGTGGCAGGATTAACAATTGCAATGTTTTTTTTTGGAAGTATCTGAGAAGTTGTAGAAGATAAAATAGTTGAAAAGTTTCCTCATACAGTTCGGGAGACAGTTGAAGGGAAATATTTTTGGGGACTTTGCGTCTGTAGACAACAAGACACAAGGCAGCCATCTTGGCACCATTGAGCCACACTGCTTAAATCTGGGAGGATGACGGTACTGTGAAGGCTACCCTCCAGCACTTTTTGCATAATTTACATCTGATTTCCATATTAATTAATTTACAGTGCACAAATTTTTCAGGGAAATCTTCACGTCGCCTTTGCCATACTGCATCTTTATTTTGTAACTTGATAGATCGCCCCCTCATTTTCCTTTTGATAAACGAGCAAAGTTTAATTTTGCATGAAGCCATTTACATCTGCGGACGTGATATTTGCCAATTAAATGAGGTAGTTAATAACGGATGAGAAGATGATCAAAGTTGCAGTCGTCGCGAAAGCATATTTCAAACTAACTCTGTGCTTTTGTCAAGATGACACAAAGCTAATTTGCACTGGTAAGATTTTTCATAGATTGCATTGCATTTTGTACGCTTTCTCTCTCAGTGAGAAGACATGTTACAGTACACAAATGTGAGATAGACGTTACTTTTTTTTTGATTGTGAAGAAATTGTCTGGCACTGCACAAAAAAAGAAAGATGTAAGCGAGCTCTCCAGTGGACTACTCCACCTAGTGGATTACTGATGTAATAACAATAACAACCATGTGCTATGCATAGTTGTTATTCAGCAGCCATGTTAGTGCAAGTGTGTGTATTAGCTGTGTTTCTAGGTACCACAGATAAGGATGCGATTTTTGGATTCCCTAGCTGAAATTTTGGTTTGAGGATAATCCTGCCAATCGATGGAGAGACTGTTAGAGGTCCTTCGTTTTGCAGAAAAACTTAAAAATCCAAAGTAAGTTTCAAGCACACGTGGCTGAACTGTCGATGTTGCCAGAGTCCGGAAGACTGTGCCTCTGGGAATAATAGGGTACTGGATAAGTTCCCTCACAACCCAGTGACTTTTGGAGCATATGTGGAGTTGCTAGAAGTGATTTCACTGCGAATAGTATTATCAAAGTCCCCGATGATGTAAACTGGAACTGGGCGGTTTTAGAAAGCAAATAGACTATATTTTTGACTGAAGCATGTCCCAAGGTGTATGAAATCCCATTAAATGTGCTTGTTCCCACCAAGCCGAAGGACATGCCACTGAAGGAGATTCTGGCACTACAGTTCTGAGTCCCTGGAAATTGCTGAAAGTTATAGTTTTGGAACATGCAATCAATTAAATGATGAGCATATCGGTGAGTACATTGTAACTTTAGAAAAGCTACCCAATCACCGTAATTTTAGAAATTTTCAGTTCAGAGCATTGCGTGACCACTTTATTTGTGGGTTGAAAAATGAACAAATCAGAAGTAAATTGTTGACAACCATTAACTTGACTTTTGATTTAGCTTGTCAGACAGCTATGTCGATGGATATGGCCAACCAATGCTCATCAAGCAGTAGCGAAAGGTGTTCCGCGAACCAGGCAGTCTGATCCAAGACTTCAAGGTGAGTGTCAGAGTGCAGAAGGACCAGTAACATAAGCACTCAAGGAGTAATTTGAGCAAGAACTCAAAAGACTAGAAATTGAGAACATTATCTCTAAGATAGATCTAAGTAATTGGGCTACAGCCATTGTTGTTGTACCTAAGTCAGATGGTAAAGTAAGATTGTGTGGTGATTATAAGCTAACTATAAACCAGGTTCGAGAGGGTAATCTCCCCAATACATTGCCAAATGTAGAAGATGTGTTCATAATGCTGACAGGTAGCCAGATCTTTTCAAAGTTAGATTTCACAAATGTCTACCTACAACTTGAGTTGGATGAAGTGCACAATTCATGCTTGACTATAAACACTCATATAGGCTGACATCAGTTCAATAGGCTATGATTTGGTGTGTCTTCTGCCCCTGCCATTTTCCAGATGGTGATAATCCAGATTTTGCAGGGCATTGAAGTGGTGGTATGTAATTTAGATGAAATACTAATTTCAGCACCAAACAGGCAAATCCATAATAACATTTTGAATGAAGTGCTGAAATGGCTAGAGAAGCACAGAGTACAAGTGACTGCTCACAAGTGTGAGTTATTTCAAAACTCAGTGGAGTACAGGGTAAACAAAGAAGGTTTATATCGAACCAAGGGAAAGCTTGATGCAAATAGAAATGTACCCACTCCCAAGAATGTCTCTGAACTACGATCATTTTTGGGTCTTTTGAATTATTACAGAAAGTTCCTCTCAAGCTTGGCTGCAGTTTTACATCCGCTGACTGTGCTGTTGGAGTGGTCAAAAGAATGCAACACAGCATTCAAAAAGTTTAAGAGCCAGTTGTTAGAGAGTACCATATTTGTTCACTATGACGTTGCTAAGGAGATCAAGCTAGCAATGGACGCCTCTCCATATGGAGTTGGGGCAGTGATCTCTCATGTACTCCATAGTGGGGAGGAGAGGCCAATTGTTTTTGCTTCACGCACTCTCAGTGCCAGTGAGCGAAATTATGTGTAAATTGAAAGGGGCAGCTTTGGCGTTGATTTTTGGGATCAAGAAGTTTCACAAATGCTTGTTGATCATAAGTTTACCATAGTTACTGAGCATAAGCCCCTGATAGCAATCCTCCATTCAAGGTCTCCAGTTCCAACCTTAGCTGCAGCCTGAATGCAGAGATGGGCTTTGATTTTGTCAGCATGTATGATCAGTTGATCACTATAATGCTGATTCTATGTCCAGGTTGCCATCCCCATCACAAGTTACACCCAATAGGGAAGAAGTGTTCTATTTTTTGTACATTGCTGAACCGCCAGTCACAGCTGAAGAGATTGGTATGGCAACCAAACTTAACCTAGTTATGTCAAAGGTGTATGATTACATAGCAAATTGCTGGCCAATCCAGGTATCAGTTGGAAATATTCACCCATACTTCATTCATAGGAATGAATTATCAGTGGATAAAAATTGTATCATGTGGGGAACAAGATTAGTTATCCCAAATAGGTTGGGGTCTAAACTGTTAGGAAATCTTCATGACCAGCACCTGTAAATCTACTTGACCAAGAATTTTTCATGGAGTTACTTATGGTGGAAAGGTTTAGATAAAGATATAGAGTACATCGTCAATCAATGTACAACATGTCAATCAGTGAGCAAGAAACCACTAATAGTATCATTATAGCCATGGAAGGGGCCTCCCAGGGTATGGCAAAGGTTACATGTGGATTTTGCTGAGCTAGAAGGATAGCAATTGTTCATCGTGATATATAGTCATTCGAAATTGGTGGAGGTGTTTCCAATGTGGAAAATAATGTGTAAATCGCAATTTGGTCTGATCTAAATTCTTTCTGCACGTTTGGCCATTTAACAGTTTGATTATAAACACCCTATTCCCTTCCTTGGCCAAAACAGTGCCAGCAACCCACTTGGGACCATGACCTTAATTCAGGACAAACACAGGGCTGTTAATATCAATATCACGTGAAACAGCCGTGCGATCGTGGTACATGTTCTGCCGGTGTCGCTGGGTTTCCACATTATCATTAAGATCCGGATGGACGAGGGAGAGCCTGGTTTTGAGGGCTATTTTCATTAACAATTCTGCCAGGGGAACGCCGGTGAGCTAGTGGGGTCGCGTCCGGTAACTAAGCAGAATGCGTTTCAAGTGGGTCTGCAGGGAGCCGTCCATCACGCGTTTCATGCTCCGCTTGATCGTTACACATGGGCTTAAACGGAGCAGACCTGACATGCTTGATGCCATTATGGGTCATAAACTTGTTGAATTCCGAGCTGGTGAAACACGGTCCATTGTTGCTGACAAGGACATCGGGCAAGCCATGGGTGGTGATCATGGCCTGGAGGCTTTCAATGGTGGCTATGGATGTGCTGGATGACATGATTATGCATTCAATCTATTTGGAGTAAGCATCCACTACTACTAAAAACATCTTTCCTAGGAAGGGACCTGCAAAATCTTCGTGGATCCTGGACCACGGTTTGGAGGGCCAATACCACAGATTCAGTGGAGCCTCCCTCGGTGCATTGCTCAGTTGCGAGCAAGTGTTGCACTGATGCACACATGACTCCAAGTCCCAGTCATTGCTGTACCACCAGATATGCGACCTAGCAATTGCCTTCATCATGACAATGCCTGGGTGGGTACTGTGCAGGTCACATATAAACGTTTCCCTGCCTTTTTTTGGCAAAACCACACTATTACCCCATAAAAGACAATCCGACTTTGCGTCGGTGAAATGGCTTAATTTCATCTTGCATTTCCCTGGGAACGTCCGACCAGTTCCCATTTAGGATGCAACTCTTTACTAATGATAGCACAGGATCCTGGCTGGTCCAGGTCCTGATCTGGTGAGCAGTGACGGGTGACCCCTCGCTCTTACAAGCATTCATGACCAGCAGCAAGTCTGTGGACTGCGCCATTTCAACTCCGGTGGTGGGTAATGGTAGCCCGTTGAGAGCATTGGCACAGTTTTCAGTACCTGGTCTGTGGTGGATAACATAGTCATAAGCGGATAATGTTAGTTCCCATCTTTGGATGCAGGATGAAGCATTGGTATTTACACCTTTGCTCTTTGAAAACAGTGAAATGAGTGGCTTGTGGTCAGTTTCAAGTTCAAACTGAAGTCCAAATAGGTATTGGTGCATTTTCTTAACCCCATATGCACATGCTAACGCCTCTTTCTCGAACATACTATAGGCTCTCTCAGGCTAATACAGAATTCTAGATGCGTATGCAACTGGTTGGAGGTTGCCCGATACATTGGCTTGCTGTAACACACAGCCGAACCCATACGATGAGGTGTCACAAGCTGACACGAAACGTTTACATGGGTCATAGTGTAAAAGTAACTTATTTGAACATAGCAGGTTCGCCTTCTCAAAGGCTGTGTCTTGAGATTTGCCCCAAAGCCAGTCGTCACCCTTACGTAGCAACATGTGCAAAGACTCTAACAACGTGCTCAACCCGGGTAGAAAGTGACCGAAATAGTTGAGGAATCCCAGGAACGAACGCAGCTCCGTCACATTCTGTGGTCTGGGTGCATTCTTGATGGCCTCTGTCTTTGAGTCTGTGGGCCTGATGCCGGCTGCTGCAATCTTTCTCCCCAAAAATTTGACTTCTGGCACCAGGAAAACACACTTGGAGTGTTTCAGCCTGAGTCCCACTCTGTCTAGGTGACTTAGAAATTCTTCCAGGTTGTGTAGGTGTTCGATAGTGCCACGACTGGTGATCAGGCTTTCGTCTTGAAACACAATGGTGCACGGAACAGATTTAAGCAAACTCTCCATGTTTCTCTGGAAAATGGCTGCAGCCAAGCGAATCCCAAAAGGGGCACCTGTGGTATATAAACAGTCCTTTGTGTGTGTTGATGCACGTCAGTCTTTTCGAAGATTCAGCCAGCTCCTGTGTCATGTCGGCGGAGGTTAAGTCCAACTTGGTGAACGACTTCCCCCCTGCTAACTTTGCGATCAGGTCATCCGCCTTGGACTGCGGGTACTGGTCCTATAGTGAGACTCGGTTAATCGTTACCTTGTAGTCTCCGCAGATTCTGACCGTACCATCACTTTTCAACACCGGAACAATTGGACTGGCCCACTCGTTGAACTCAACTGATGACATGATTCCTTTGCATTGGAGTCTGTCCACTTCGATCTCGACTTTCTCCCTCATCATGTATGGAACCGCCCGAGCCTTGTGATGGATGGGCCGTGCATTGGTTCCTAAATGGATCTGTACCTTGGCGCCTGTGAAGTTGCCGATGCCTGGTTCAAATAGCAAAGTAAACTTGCTCAGCACTTGAGCACACGAGGCATCATCCACTGAAGATAGTGCTTTGATGTCGTTCCAATTCCATCTAATTAGCTTGGATGATGTGGAATCTGTATAGGTAGAGCTGCGGAAGTTGTGTACAGATCACCAAACAGTAGTAGTGAGGTTGGGGATAGCATCAAACAGGAAATTAGGGATGCGTGCAATAAAGGTACAGCAGTTATCATGGGCGACTTTAATCTACATATTGATTGGGCTAATCAAACTGGTAGCAATGCAGTGGAGGAAGATTTCGTGGAGTGCATTAGGGATAGTTTTCTAGACCAATATGTCGAGGAACCAACTAGAGGGCTGGCCATCCTAGACTGGGTGATGTGTAATGAGAAGGCACTAATTAACAATCTTGTTGTGTGAGGTCCCTTGGGGAAGAGTGACCATAATATGGTAGAATTCTTTATTAAGATAGAGGGTGACACAGTTAATTCAGAGACTAGAGTCCTGAACTTAAGGACAAGTAACTTCGATGGTATGAGACGTGAATTAGATATAATATACTGGCGAGTGATACTTAAAGGGTTGACGGTGGATAGGCAATGGAAAAATTTAAAGATCACATGGATGAACTTCAACAATTGTACATCCCTGTCTGGAGTAAAAATAAAATGGGGAAGGTAGCTCAACCGTAGCTAACAAGGGAAATTAAGGATAGTGTTAAATCCAAGGAAGAGGCATATAAATTGGCCAGAAAAAGCAGTAAACCTGAGGACTGGTAGAAATTTAGAATTCAGCAGTGGAGGACAAAGGGTTTAATTAGGAGGGAAAAAATAGAGTATGGGTGGAAGCTTGCAGGGAACATAAAAACTGACTGCAAAAGCTTCTATAGATATGTGAAGAGAAAAAGATTAGTGAAGACTGCAAAGTAGGTCCCTTGCAGTCAGAATCAGGTGAATTTATAATGGGGAACAAAAAAATGGCAGACCAATTGAACAAATACTTTGGATTTGTCTTCACGAAGGAAGACACAAATAACTTCCGGAACTACTAGGGATTCGAGGGTCTAGTTAAAAGGAGGAACTGAAGGAAATCCTTATTAGTCACGAAATTGTGTTAGGGAAATTGATGAGATTGAAGGCAGATAAATCCCCAGGGCCTGATAGGCTGCATCCCAGAGTAATTAAGGAAGTGGCCCCAGAAATAGTGGATGCATTGGTGATCATTTTCCAACATTCTATTGACTCTAGATCAGTTCGTATGGATTGGAGGATAGCTAATTTAACACCACTTTTTAAAAAAGGAGGGAGAGAGAAAACAGGGACTTATAGACCGGGTAGCCTGATATCAGTCATGGGGAAAATGTTGGAATCAATTATTAAAGATGAAATAGCAGCGCATTTGGAAAGCAGTGACAGGATCGGTCCAAGTCAGCATGGATTTATGAAAGGGAAATCATGCTTGACAAATCTTCTCGAATTTTTTGAGGATGTAACTACTAGAGTGGACAAGGGAGAATGAGTATTTGGTGTGGTGTATTTGGACTTTCAAAAGGCTTTTGACAAGGTGCCACACAAGAGATTAGTGTGCAAAATTAAAGCACATGGTATTGGGGGTAATGTACTGACATGGATAGAGAACTGCTTGGCAGAGAGGAAGCAGAAAGTTGGAATGAATGGGTCCTTTTCAGAATGGCAGGCAGTGACCAGTGGAGTGCCGCAGAGCTCAGTGCTGGGACCCCAGCTATTTACAATATCAATGATTTCGACAAAGGAATTGAATGTAATATCTCCAAGTTTGTAGATCACACTAAGCTGGCTGGCGGTGTGAGCTGTGAGGAGGATGCGAAGAGGCTGCAGGGTGACTTGGACAGGTTAGGTGAGTGGCAAATGCATGGCAGATGCTGTATAATGTGGATAAATGTGAGGTTATTCACTTTGGTGACAAAAACAGGAAGACAGAATATTATCTGAATGGTGACAGATTTGGAAAAGGGGAGTTGCAACGAGACCTGGGTGTCATGGTACATCAGTCATTGAAGCTTGGCATGCAGGTATAGCAGGCGGTGAAGAAGGCAAATGGCATGTTGGCCTTCATAGCTAGAGGATTTGAGTATCGGAGCAGGGAGGTCTTATTGCAGTTGTCAGGGGCTTGGTGAGGCCTCACCTGGAATATTGTGTTCAGTTTTGGTCTCCTAATCTGATGAAGGACATTCTTGCTATTGAGGGAGTACAGCGAAGGTTCACCAGATTGATTCCCGGGATGGCAGGACTGACATATGAGGAGAAACTGGATCAACTGGGCTAGTATCCACTGGAGTTTAGAAGAATGAGAGGGGATCTCATCGAAACATATACATTTCTGACGGGATTGGACAGGTTAGAGGCAGGAAGAATGTTCCTGTTGCTGGGGAGTTCCAGAACCAGGGGTCACAGTCTAAGAATAAGAGGTAAGCCATTTAGGACCGAGATGAGCAGAAACTTCTTCACTCAGAGAGTCGTTAAGCTGTGGAATTCTCTGCCGCAGAAAGTTGTTGAGTCCAGTTCGTTAGATATATTCAAAAGGGAGTTAGATATGGACCTTACGGCCAAAGGGATCAAGGGGTTTGGAGAGAAAGCAGGAAAGGGGTACTGAGGTTGAATGATCAGCCATGATCTTATTGAATGGTGGTGCAGGCTCGAAGGGCTGAATGGCCTGCTCCTGCATCTATTTCTATGTTTCTATGTTTCTATATAATCTTTTCTAGCCAGCTTCTGCCGAATAGTGTTAGGCCATTGCCTGGAACAATCCACAATGATAAGTCATGCACAGCTCCATCATACGATACCTGCACTGCTGCACTTACAATGACTAGTATGAGCTCTTTGGTGTAGGTACGCAGCTTTGCATTAATCAGGCTCAGTTTGGGCCTTTGTGCCTTATTGCCCCACAGTTTCTCGAAAGCTTTCTGGCTCATTATTGACTGACTCACACACGTGTCCATGGATACTGGAACTCGATTTAATTTGACTTTCAGCATTGTCGGAGGGCTCTTGGTGGTGAAGGTACATACCCCATGCACTTGTTCTTTGGGTTGAGTTGCCTGTACTGCGTGATCCGCGCCGGATCGATCATCCTCTGCCACGTGGTGTGTCGCAGCACGTTTGCACATTCGCTGGAGGTGCCCCATTGTTGCGCAGTGTTTGCACACATCGTGCTTGAATCGACATTGATGGGCCCGATGATTACCCTCGCAGCGCCAACACGGTACTAATGGATTCACATTCACCCCCGATGGCGGACTCTGAGTCATCACAGGTCTTGCAGCCGCAGACATATAGGCCCTGCCATTTGCAGTTCGGCCTGCTAGCGATGTCATTTTATGCACAGTACTTGCCGGTGTGCTTCGATGTTGGGAAGATATCTATTTAGTGTTATTGTCCAAGACCGTGCATGCCTGAGCGATCGCGATGGCCCTGCTTAGATCTAGGGTTTCGGCAGCCAGCAGCTTTCAAAAATGACCTTGTGAGTGATGCCAAGCACGAAAAAGTCCTGCAGCATTTCCCCCAACGTAGCTCCAAAATCGCAAGGTTCCGCGAGGCGCCTCAGGTCGGTGACATAATCCGCCACATCCTGGCCCCCGGAGTGATGGTGCATGTAAAAATGATACCTGGCTATGAGGATACTCTCCTTCGGCTTGAGGTGGTCCCGAACCAGCGTGCACAACTCTGTATATTCCTTCTCTGTTGGTTTTGTTGGTGCGAACAGATTCTTGTTGAGGCCGTATATTTTAGGCTCACAGACGGTGAGGTGAATCGTCCTGCGCTTGTCCGCGTTAGTGACTCCTTCCAGATTGTTGGCCACGAAGTACTGGTCGAGACGCTCGACGAAGGCTTCCCAATCATCCTCTACGAATTTCTCTAATATTTCAACGGCAGCCATGGTTGTGTGATGGTTCGTATTCTGTTACTCGTCGCCAATTGTTATGTATAGAAGAACTCCACGAGGCTGAGTACTGTGAGCTAAACTTAGCGTGTCCTTAGTCTTCTTTATTACAACTCCAGAGTGCCTAAACAACATGGCAGCCAACCTTTTATACTGGCCGTGCACGTGTGTGCTGGTGACCATTAGGACTCCAACAGTTGCACCCTCTGGTGGCAAGTATTACATAGTTACATACATAACAGGTAATCTATTAGCACCCAGTTACCGCCCCCCACAGGCGCTAATGGGAGGAGCAAGCCAGGCGAATTTCTCCCGTTTAGACTTTTGATTGACATTCTTCCATAGTAAAGCAGCGCCTTATTCAAAGAGAGTCCAATGCATTGTAGGATTTCAGCTGGGGCTCAAAATCCATTTCCACAGGACTTTGTAGCAAAACCCAGGAGTGTCGTAAGCCTAAAATAAAAGAATTCGGCCGAGATTTGTAATATATGTGAGTAGAACCAATGAAGGACAGAGACACGATGAGTTGCTAGTCCATGTGCTTGCTTTATTTTGCCAGAACAAACTGAGCATGCTCATACCAAACCATGTGACACACTATGTGATAATACATTACACTGCTTTCCCCCTTTAAAAAAATGTATGTATTCCCCTCTCAAATGCAACAAAACTATTGTCCCACCTTTCCCAGCTTTACATGTATCACATAACAAAAACTCCTGGCTTTTTTTTCTTTGAAATGATCTACAAATCCAGTATAATTACAAGTTTCTAGAACCTTCTTGATCCCTTAGCGAAGGTTTTGTTGTTGAACCTATTTTCGGCCTGTTTCCATCCCATCCTTGTCGGCAAAATGTAATATATGTGGGTAGAACGAATGAAGGACAGATGTACGACGAGTTGCTAATGGGTCAACCAAGGCTCAGTTGGTAGCACCCTTGCCTCTGAGTCAAAAGGTCAGGGTTCAAATCCCACTCCAGAGACTTAAGCACACAAATCTAGGCTGCTACTCCAGCGCAGTACTGAGGGAGTGCTGCAGTGTTGGAGGTGCTGTCTTTTGGATGAAATATTACATCGTGGTCCTGTGTGCTCTCTCAGGTAGACGTAAAAGATCCCATGGCACTATTTCAATGAAGAGGAGGGGAGTTATCCCCGGTATCCTGGTCAATATTTATCCTTCAATCAACATATCAAAAACAAATTACCTGGTCATTATCACATTGCTGTTTCTGGGATTTTGCTGTGCGCAAATTTGCTGCCACATTTCTCACATTACAACAGTGATTGCAGCCCAGAAAGTACTTCATTGGTTGTAAAGCACTTGTGAGATGTCCGGTGGTCGTGAAAGGCGCTATATTTATGCAAGTCTTTCTTTTCTTTAGTCCATGTGCTTTATTAGGTAGAGCAAAGTGAGCATGCTCTCACTAAAGTGTGATGGACTGAGACACTTTCTGATATCTCAGAGACATCACATTGTGTCTTTCCGTTTCCCACCACTGGTTGGCGTGCTTTTGGATTCGGGACAGAGTGAAGAAGCATGCCAGTCATCCATTTTGCTTTATGTCTTTAACTTATTGTTAGTTAGGAATTAGACCTCTGTTAATGTGACCCCTCCAGAACTACAGTTAAGAAAATAATCTCTCTTTATTGCCGCTTTATCCAATTGTTCAGCCATTGTTGTATTATTCCTGATGGTGTATTGCATGAAATCTGGTGATATTCTATTTTTTTGAGCATTATAGTTCACCGCGCGTAATAAAGGATTTGGATTCTGAAGCCCTGATCTTTCGCCATATTCCTTGGTGTTGCGGTTGATGCTAGCTGGCGAGATTAGAGTTATCGCTTGCCGCAAGCTACTTTCTTGCAGTACAGAAACCATGTGACAAACTATGTGATGATACATTGCAACGTTGTTGTGGACGATGTTATGAGAGATAGGTTTAATGGCAAGACTTTTGATCTGCTCTGGCTGTTCAACTTCAAGAAAGTTAACTGAGCTAATCCAAAAAACGATTAAAATACTCAACCACTTTGCCTCACGTATCGCTGTGAAGTGAGGTCTTCTTCACTTATTCATATCAAAGACAAGGAGGGAAGCTGTTTGAATCTACAGACTAATTTACAAGTCGAAGCTGTCCGACCTCAAACCGAGATTCCACAAATTATGTGCTTGCAAACGAGCTCATCCTACTCACTGAGGTAAGGCTGAGTCATCAAGCTTTCTTCAAGTTTATTCAGTAGTGTATTGCTGGTACTGTGCTAGTTATATTGCTTTCGATCTGAAGCTGTATGTTATATTAGCTGAGAAAATGAAATCCTCTTGTTCCATGCAAAAATATTGTGTCTTAGAAAAAGGGTGGGGTGGGGAGGGAGAGATGGGGGCTCCTCAGATCTATATTAAATGATATCTATCAAAGGTGGGTCCATTTCCCCATCGCATCACGATCTTTTGCATCTGTAATCTATTTTTCTCACAATAGCTCCTCACCCCTCGTACAAATCTTCCTCAAATTTGTACACAGTTCTTCACCATACATCTTCATCCAGATCATGAAGTCAGTTCATTTGGCTGGCCCCCAAAACTAATACCTCTCAATTGTCCGCTCCATTAACGACCGATCCAATTCTCTCTGAAATGTTCCCACACTATCTGCCTCTCTGAGCACTCCATACAGCACATTACATAGAATTACAACACAGGAACAGGCCATTGGGCCTAACCTATGCTCCACACAAGCCTCCTCCCATCCCTCTTCATCTGGCCCGATCAGAATATTCTATCATTCCTTTCTCCCTCATGTGTTTATCTTAAAATGCATCTATCTTATTCGCCTCAACCACTCCTTGTGGTAGCGAGTTCCACATTCTCACCACTCTCTGGGTAAAAAATTTCCCCTGAATTCCCTATTGGATTTATTAGTGACTATCTTATATTTCTGGCCCGTAGTTTTGGTCTCCCTCAAAAGTGGAAACATCTCAACTTCTACGCTATCAAACCCTATCATAATCTTAAAGGTCTCTATCAGCTCACCCCTTAGGCTTTTCATTTCTAGAGAAATGAGCTCCAACCAGTTCAATCTGTTCTGACACCTTTTCGTTCTGGTAACATCCTTGTAAATTTATACTGCACCTTCTCCAGTGCCTCTGTATCATTTTTACAATGGTCGGGGCCATAAAAGGAGCGGCGTGTGGCCCAGGGAGCAGTGTGCAGGCCCCTACCTGCGAGAGACCATCAGCGGCAGGTTGGGGCCATGGAGACAGTGTGGTGACGTACCACTTCGAGGTGCGGTGCCAGCTGGTGCAGGAAGACGACGGCAGCAAGGAGTGACGTGGCAGCAAGGTCCAGGTCAGTGATTGGAGCATGGGCAGATAGAGCAGGAGCGGGGAGATCACGGCGAAGGAGGGTGGAGGGATGTGATTGGCGCCCAGGGGAGGCGTGAGTTCGAGGCCAGGGGCCCAGGGGCAGCATGGGCCAGCCCACACTGCGATATGTGCGCACTAGGTCTGTTATATATGTGGTCACGTACAGCCACCAGAGGGCTCATCCCCTAGAGTCCCAAGGGATCCCATAATCCCTTGGGAGCACAGGTATTTAAGGAGGCTTCACAGGTTGGAGAGGCACTCTGGAGACCTGCAATAAAAGATTAAGGTCACAATTTACTTTGAGCTCACAGTGTTCAGTCTGACTCTTTCTCCATACACAACAACTGGCGATGAGATACTGATAACGAACCCAAAGATGCAAAGAACAGTGGGCATCCTGGAGATATTTTCAGAGGGAGATGATTGGGAAACTTTTGTGGAGTGACTCGACCAATACTTCGTGGCCAACGAGCTAGATGGGGAAGAGAACGCTGCCAAATGAAGGGTGATCCTCCTCACCGTCTGAGGGGCACCAACGTATGGCCTCATGAAGAATCTGTTCACTCAAGCGAAACCCACCCAGAAATCGTTCGACGATTTGTGCACACTGGTCCGAGAGCATTTGAACCCGAAGGAAAGTGTTCTGATGGCGAGGTACCGGTTCTACACCTACAAGAGGTCTGAAGGCCAGGAAGTGGCGAGTTATGTCGCCGAGCTAAGATGCCTTGCAGGACATTGCGAATTTGAAGGGCTTTTGGAGCACATGCTCAGAGACTTTTTCGTACTTGGCATTGGCCACGAAACCATACTTCGCAAGCTTTTGACTGTAGAGACCCCAACCTTGAGGAATGCCCAGGCATTCATTGGCACCAGTGACAATACGAAGCAAATCTCTCCGCACACAAGCGCTGCTACAAGTACTGTGAACAATGTGATGTTGTTTTCGAATCATAACGTACAGGGCAGGTCACGCATACCTGCAGCTGCACGTCCGCAGATGACTCAGAATCCACCATCAAGGGTGACGAATGCAAGGCCATTAACACCTTGTTGGCGCTGCGGGGATGATCATCGTTTCCGTTCATGCTGATTCAAAGGGTACGTTTGCAAGGACTGTGGAACAATGGGACACCTCCAACGAGTGTGCAGGCGAGCTGCTAAGCCTGTTAAACCTGCAAACCACCATGTTGCAAAGGAGTACAAATCCACGGAGGATCACGATGAACCAGAGCCTCAGATAGTGGAGGCAGAGGTACATGGGGTGCACACATTCGCCACGAATTGTCCCCCGATAATGCTAAATGTTAAACTAAATGGACTCCCGGTATCAATGGAGCTGGACACGGGTGCGAGCCAGTCCATCATGGGCAAAAAGACTTTTGAAAGGTTGTGGTGCAACAATGCCTCAAGGCCAGTCTTAACTCCAGTTCGCACAAAACTATGAACTTACACGAAAGAATTGATTCCTGTAATCGGCAGTGCTACCATAAAGATCTCCTACGATGGAGCAGTGCACAAGCTACCACTCTGGGTGGTACCGGGCAATGGCCCCACGCTGCTCGGCAGGAGCTGGCTGGGAAAGATACGCTGGAACTGGGACGATGTCCGAGCGCTATCACCCGTTGACGATACTTCGTGTGCCCAGGTCTTAAACAAATTTCCTTCACTGTTCGAACCAGGCATTGGGAAATTCCAAGGAGCAAAAGTGCAGGTCCACCTAATTCCGGGGGTACGACCAACAATCACAAGGCGCGAGCAGCACCGTACATGATGAGAGAAAGGGTAGAGATCGAGCTAGACCGGCTGCAAAGAGAGGGCATCATTTCACCGATCGAGTTCAGCGAGTGGGCCAGTCCTATTGTCCCAGTCCTCAAGGGAGACGGCACTGTCAGAATCTGTGGCGATTACAAAGTAACTATCAATCGTTTCTCCCTGCAGGACCAATACCCACTACCAAAAGTCGACGACCTCTTTGCAACGCTGGCGGGAGGAAAGATGTTCATGAAGCTGGAAGTGATTTCAGCCTACATGACACAGCAACTGGCGGAATCATCGAAGGCTATCACCTGCATCAACAGGCACAAGAGCCTTTTTGTTTATAACAGATGCCCATTTGGAATCCGAACAGCGGTGGCGATATTTCAGAGAAACATGGAAAGTTTACTGAAGTTAGTCACGCACACCATGATCTTCCAGGATGACATCTTGGCCACAGGTTGGAACACAGTCGAGCACCTGCAGAACCTGGAGGAGGTTCTTAGTCGACTCATCCATGTGGGGCTCAGGTTAAAATGCTTGAAGTGCATTTCCCTGGCACCTGAAGTGGAGTTCCTGGGAAGGAGGATTGCGGCGGACGGCATCAGGCCCACCAACGCGAAGATAGAGGCAATCGAGAATGCACCGAGGCCACAGAACGTGACGGAGCTGCTGTCGTTTCTGGGACTCTTGAACTACTTTGGTAACTTCTTACCGGGTCTCAGCACACTGCTAGAACCACGACATGTCTTACTATGAAAAGGGGGCGAATGCCAAGAAAATGCCTTTGTAAAAGCGAGAAAATTGTTATGCTCAAACAAATTGCTTGTGCTGTATGATCCATGTAAGCGTTTGGTATCAGCATGTGATGTGTCGTCATATGGCGTCGGGTGTGTATTGCAACAAGTTAATGATTTCGAGAAACTGCAACTGGTTGCTTATGCATCCAGGAGTCTGTCTAAAACTGAGAGAGCCTACAGCATGATTGAAAAAGAAGCGTTAGCATGTGTCTATGGGGTAAAGAAAATGCATCAATACCTGTTTGAGCTAAAATTCCAATTGGAAACTGACCATAAGCCACTTATATCCCTGTTTTCCGAGAGTAAAGGGATAAATACCAACACATCGGCCCGCATCCAGAGATGGGCGCTCACGTTGTCCGCATACAACTACGCCATCTGCCACAGGCCAGGCACAGAAAACTGCGCCGATGCTCTCAGTAGGCTGCCATTGCCCACCACGGGGGTGGAAATGGCGCAGCCCGCAGATCTAGCCATGGTTATGGAAGCATTTGAGAGTGAGTAATCACCCTTTATTGCCCGGCAGATCAAAAACCTGGACAAACCAGGATCCCTTATTGTCTCCAGTCAAAAGCTGTGTGCTTCACGGGAGCTGGTCCAGTGTCCCAGTGGAAATGCAGGAAGAGATAAAGCCGTTCCACCGGCGCAAAGGTGAAATGTCTATTCAGGCAGACTGCCTTCTGTGGGACAATTGTGTAGTGGTCCCCAAGAAAGGCAGAGAAACCTTCATCAATGATTTCCACAGTACCCACCCAGGCATCGTAATGATGAAAGCGATAGCCAGATCCCACGTGTGGTGGCCCAGTATCGATGCGGACTTAGAGTCCTGCATTCACAGATGTAATACATGCTCGCAGTTAAGCAATGTACCCAGGCAGGCGCCGCTAAGTTTATGTTCTTGGCCCTCCAACCCGTGGTCTAGGGTATACATCGACTGTGCAGGCCCGTTCTTAGGTAAAATGTTCCTTGTGGTTGTGGATTGAACGTGAGATAATGTCGGCTAGCACATCCGCCGCCACTACTGAAAACCTGCGGGCCATGTTTGCCACACACGGCTTACCCGATGTCCTGGTGAGTGACAACGGGCCATGTTTTACCAGTGCTGAATTCAAAGAATTCATGACCCATAACGGGATCAAACATGTCACATCTGCCCCCTTTAAATCAGCATCCAATGGTTAGGCAGAGAGAGCAGTACAAACCATCAAGCAAGGCTTGAAGAGGGTAACTGAAGGCTCACTGCAGACTCGCCTATCCCAAGTCCTGCTTAGCGACCGTACGAGACCCCACTCACTCACTGGGATACCACCTGCCGAACTGCTCATGAAAAGAGCACTTAAGACAAAGCCCTCGTTAGTTCACCCTGATCTACATGAACAGGTAGAGAGCAGGCGGCTTCAACAAAGTGCATACCATGATAGCACAAATGTGTCACGCGATATTGAAATCAATGATCCTGTATTTGTATTAAATTATGGACAAGGTCCCAAGTGGCTTCCCGGCACTGTCGTGGCCATAAAAGGGAGCAGGGTGTTTCAGGTCAAACTTTCAAATGGACTCATTCACCGGAAACATAGAAACATAGAAACATAGAAAATAGGTGCAGGAGTAGGCCATTCGGCCCTTCGAGCCTGCACCACCATTCAATAAGTTAATGGCTGATCATTCCCTCAGTACTCCTTTCCTGCTTTCTCTCCATACCCCTTGATCCCCTTAGCCATTAGGGCCATATCTAACTCCCTCTTGAATATATCCAATGAACTGGCATCAACAACTCCTTCTGTCAGGGAATTCCACAGGTTAACAACTCTCTGAGTGAAGA
Organism: Pristiophorus japonicus; assembly: GCF_044704955.1. Classification (NCBI taxonomy): domain Eukaryota; kingdom Metazoa; phylum Chordata; class Chondrichthyes; family Pristiophoridae; genus Pristiophorus; species Pristiophorus japonicus. The sequence continues at coordinate 19,476,463 of NC_091980.1, forward strand.
AGTTTCTCCTCATCTCAGTCCTAAATGGCTTACCCCTTATCCTAAGACTGTGTCCCCTGGTTTTGGGCTTTCCCAACATCGGGAACATTCTTCCTCCATCTAACCTGTCCAGTCCCGTCAGATTCTTATACGTTTCTATGAGATCCCCTCTCATCCTTCTAAACTCCAGTTGATCCAGTCTCTCCTCAAATGTCAGTCCAGCCATCCCGCGAATCAGTCTGGTGAACCTTCGCTGCACTCCCTCAATAGCAAGAACGTCCTTCCTCAGGTTAGGGGAACAAAACTGAACACAATATTACAGGTGAGGTCTCACCAAGGCCCTGTACCACTGCAGTAAGACCTCCCTGCTCCAATGCTCAAATCCCCTCGTTATGAAGGCCAATATACCATTTGCCTTCTTCACTGCCTGCTGTACCTGCATGCCAACTTTCAATGACTGATGAACCATGACACCCAGGTCTACTTGCACCTCCTCTTTTCCTAATCTGCCGCCATTCAGATAATATTCTGCCTTCGTGTTTTTGCCCCCAAAGTGGATAACCTCACATTTATCCACATTATATTGCATCTGCCATGCATTTGCCCACTCACCTAACCTGTGCAAGTCACCCTGCAGTCTCTAAGCATCCTCCTCAAGGCTCACACCACCACCCAGTTTCGTGTCATCTGCAAACTTGGAGATATTACACTCAATTGCTTCATCTAAATCATTAATGGAAACACCTGCAATAAAAGCCTAAGGTCACACTTTACTTTGAGCTCACAGTGTTCAGTCTGACTCTTTCTCCATACACAATCAGGTCCATGCAGCAGAGCAAGTGTCCAGTTGTCTTGGGCAATCCTTGCCACTGGACCAAGACCGAGCTCTGCCAAGCCCGTGTGGTGGCTTGTGTGCAATGGCCACCACACGTTAAAAAAATCCACGCACAGGCATCTTCCACCCTTGAGGATGTAGTTCGGGTTCTTCTTTCGAAACACCTGTGAACTCATCCTTTTTTTTGGCATGGAAGCAAGTCGTCCTCATTTCGAGGGACTGCCTGTGATGATAATGAAGACAATGCAGACCAGAACTGAGTACAATACTCCAAGTGTGGTCTCACAAAGGTTCTATACAAATTTAACATAACTTCTCTGCTTTTTTGATTCAGTCCCTATAGAAATAAACCTCCTCGAATCCACCTTCCGCAGAACACGTGCAAGGCCAGATTAAACTCGAACTTGCGATCCAACCATTTAATTCTCTTTCTTTCTCTTCCTGTGGGGAAGTACCAGGCCCCCACTGTGTAAGGGAACATATGGTGCGGCCATATTTCCCAGTGTTCTAAACGTCAGCATAGAATCATAGAATCAAAGAATAGTACAACATAGAAGGAGGTCATTTGGTCCATCGAGTCTGTGTCATCTTTCGATTAGAACGTCATGGATTGGAATTAGAAACATAGAAACATAGAAATTTACAGCGCAGAAGGAGGCCATTTCAGCCCATTGTGTCCGCGCCGGCCGACAAAGAGCCGCACGGCCCTTGGTCAGCAGCACTGAAGGTTACATATAAACCTATGAACAATGACGGAAAGGCAAAGAGCACCCAGCCCAACCAGTCCGCCTCACACAACTGCGACACCCCTTATACTGAAACATTCTACACTCCACCCCAACCAGACCCATGTGATCCCCTGGGAGAGGCAAAAACCAGATAAAAACCCAGGCCAATTTAGGGAGAATACATCTGGGAAAATTCCTCTCCGATCCATCCAGGCGATCGAAACTAGTCCAGGAGATCATCCTGGCCGTCTTCGATTCCCTGCAATATTTACCATTATATCTGCACTGGCCCTTGAGAGTAAGGCAGTGAGTAACCTGTTCCTTTTGAAACAGATTTGCATAAATTCGAGCTGATCTGTGTGCGGACACAGACATTGAATCAAATGTAAGCCTTGCCAGCAAGAAGTCAAGCAAAAGAGAACTTGCATATATCTGTTCATGTCCTCAGGATATCCCAAAGGTGCTTCAAAGCCCAAAAATTACTTTTGAAGTCTAGTCACTGCTCTCTTGTAAACAAACTCAGATGCCAATTTTCACAAAACATGATCTCATGAGCAGTGAAAAGATGAATCACCCAATAAACTCGACCACTGTACTCAACTCTCAAGACTCTAGTTCATTTTTTTCTGGGTTCTACCACCGCACACCGCCCCCCTCCCTCCAGCTTCCTTCAATTTTCAGTCTTCCCCTGAAACTGTGTCAGAGGTACAATTCCATGGGTACCAATTTAAAAAAAATCTGTCCCTCCCCGCCTTCTCTCTCCCTCCCCGCCATCTCTCTCCCTCCCCGCCATCTCTCTCCATCCCCGCCATCTCTCTCCATCCCCGCCATCTCTCTCCCTCCCCGCCATCTCTCTCCCTTTCCGCCATCTCTCTCCTTCCCCACCATCTCTCTCCTTTCCTGCCATCTCTCTCCCTTCCCGTCATCTCTCACTTTCCCCCACAATCTCTTGCTCCCAGCGATCTCTCCCTCCCGGCAATCTCTCCCTCTATCCCTCCTCGCTTCCACTCTTCGAAAACCCCCCACCAACCGGCGACCTTCTCCGATTACTGGGGAACCTTCCCCAGTAGTCTACCATGGGCTTTCCCACCCTTGCAGCTGGCCAGTCTCTCAATCTGGCCAGCTACCCTGCAGAAACCACAGTATAAAATTGCTCCCCATAAATACTGTGGCCAATATGTCCTTCAACTTACTATGAACCATGGAAGATCTACTTATAAAAGGTCTTCATTGGGTGTAAAGGCCTATCCATTTGTAATGCGAAGAGTTTCGTCACAAATGCGTTGCTTTTAAACCAGGATCATGAGTCATTAAGTTTACCACCATCCTCCCTTAAAATGGGCTCTGAAATGGACCCAAGTCTTCCAGAAAGCCGAGCAGGTGACAACGGCTACAGAGTGAAACATTGGCTGATGATCGCACTCCTACATCGACAAATGCCTGCATGGGAAAGATATGATGAAGTACATCAGTCTCCACACGTCATAATAATAAACAAGAATTTCAGTGTATTGAAGCTATATTCCAGATTTGAAAACTGGAGGAGTGCTCCAACACAGTTGTTAGAAGGTATGCCAGAACTTTGTAACATCAATGGCATGCTAAATAGCATTGCTAATTGCCAGCAGACGATTGGACATGTTCTTGAAGTGCCAATAAAGCCTTCAAACAAGAGTTTAAATTTCCTTAGGGTTTGGGATATGATGAGGGCTATTAAGGGTGAACCAGTTAAAACTGAATATGCAGGCATCGTTATTCTGGTGAAAGGTCTTCGAAACATAGAAACATAGAAACATAGAAATATAGAAAATAGGTGCAGGAGAAGGTCATTCGGCCCTTCGAGCCTGCACCACCATTCAATATGATCATGGCTGATTATGTAACTTCAGTGCCCCATTCCTGCTTTCTTTCCATATCCTTTGATCCCTTTAGCCGTAAGGGCCACATCTAACTTCCTTTTGAATATATCTAACGAACTGGCCTCAACAACTTTCTGTGGTAGAGAATTCCACAGGTTCCACAACTCTCTGAGTGAAGAAGTTTCTGCTCATCTCAGTCCTAAATGGCTTACCTCTTATCCTTAGACTGTGAACCCTGGTTGTGGACTTCCCCAATATCGGGAACATTCTTCCTGCATCTAACCTGTCCAATCCCATCAGAATTTTATATGTTTCTATGAGATCCCCTCTCATTCTTCTAAATTCCAGTGAATACAGGCCCAGTCGATCCAATCTTTCTTCATATGTCAGTGTTGCCATCCCGGGAATCAGCCTGGTGAACCTTCGCTGCACTCCCTCAACAGCAAGAACGTCCTTCCTCACATTAGGAGACTAAAACTGTACACAATATTCCAGGTGTGGCCTCACCACGACCCTGTACAACTGCAGTGAGACCTCCATGCTCCTATACTCAAATCCCTGACCTGAAACGTTAGCTCTGTTTGCCTTTCCACAGATGCTGCCTGACCTGTTGTGTGTTTCCCGCATTTTCCATTTCTTATTTCCAATTTCCAGACGTATTTTGGGTTTGAATCTTTCAACTGTATTTTTTTTTCAAAAATAACCCAACTGTGTTGCCTCAGTGTCAGCAAATGAAAACCAAACAAAAAGTGTCCCTTTTATAGGGGTACAGCTAGTAAAGAAAATAACCACAGAATCAAAGGGACTTAAATAATAATGTTATTACTACTATTGACTATGCCCTACAGTCTCTGCGGTGCCCGCTGGTTACGGGAAGGCCTCAAGCATACCAGTGGGCACCTTGTCATGCAATTGTATTCCGTGTTCTTTCCTGCCTCTCACCAAACGGTGTTGACCCCTATTTCCACAGATGCCAGTAGCTCTTGGGTACCTCAGCACGTGCCTGTTCTTAATGCGGAGCTAAATGGCGAAGGTCAGTAGGATCTTCTATCAAGGTAAGGGGCATCACAGCTAGGGCAAGTGGTAGCACTCTTGCTTCTGAGTGCGAAGGTTGTGGGTTCAAGTCTCACTCCAGAGACTTGAGCACAGAAATCTAGGCTCACACTCCAGTGCAGTACCGAGGGAGTGCTGCACTGTCGGAAATGCCGACTTTCGGACACAAGGACCTTCCAGCACGGATCACTGGATAACATTCAGGAGCTGGCACCTTGGGTGCTTTTTTTTTTGCCCATCTCCTCAGTTCAGCGGTACTGAGACTAATTGCAACCTCATTACAGCGATCTCAACTGCTATCAGCTAACTCAACTCAGACCGCTGATTGGAAATCAGTGGTTAGTGGTGTGTCACAGGGATCGGTGTTGGGACCACAACTGTTTACAATATACATAGATGATCTGGAAGAGGGGACAGAATGTAGTGTAACAACATTTGCAGATGACACAAAGATTAGTGGGAAAGTGGGTTATGTTGAGGACACAGAGAGGCTGCAAAGAGATTTAGATAGGTTAAGCGAATGGGCTAAGGTTTGGCAGATGGAATACAATGTCGGAAAATGTGAGGTCATCCATCTTGGAAAAAAAAACAGTAAAAGGGAATATTATTTGAATGGGGAGAAATTACAACATGCTGTGGTGCAGAGGGACCTGGGGGTCCTTGTGCATGAATCCCAAAAAGTTAGTTTGCAGGTGCAGCAGGTAATCAGGAAGGCGAATGGAATGTTGGCCTTCATTGCGAGAGGGATAGAGTACAAAAGCAGGGAGATCCTGCTGCAACTGTACAGGGTATTGGTGAGGCCGCACCTGGAGTACTGCGTGCAGTTTTGGTCATCTTACTTAAGGAAGGATATACTAGCTTTGGAGGAGGTACAGAGACGATTCATTAGGCTGATTCCGGAGATGAGGGGGTTATCTTATGATGATAGATTGAGTAGACTGAGTCTTTACTCGTTGGAGTTCAGAAGGATGAAGGGTGATCTTATAGAAACATTTAAAATAATGAAAGGGCTAGACAAGATAGAGGCAGAGAGGTTGTTTCCACTGGTCGGGGAGACTAGAACTAGAGGGCACAGCTTCAAAATATGGGGGAGCCAATTTAAAACCGAGTTGAGGAGGAATTTCTTCTCCCAGAGGGTTGTGAATCTATGGAATTCTCTGCCCAAGGAAGCAGTTGAGGCTACCTCATTGACTGAATTCAAATCACCGATAGATAGATTTTTAACCAATAAGGGAATTAGGGTTATGGGGAGCAGGCGGGTAAGTGGAGCTGAGTCCACGGCCAGATCAGCCATGATCTTGTTGAATGGCGGAGCAGGCTCGAGGGGCTAGATGGCCTACTCCTGGTCCTAATTCTTATGTTCTTATAAAGCCCAAATGGCTGATACAAATCCAAAATGAGAAGCGGGAGCTTCACATAACAAGTTGGTCACTTGGTTTAGTGAAACAGTTAATGGTCGGCAGTACCCACCCATCAGGGAAGATGACAATAAGTGTTTATGTTATACATCTATTTCAGTATAACAAATGTTAACCAAGGGTCTGTGGAAGCACTCTCGCCTCTGAGTTCAAAGATCATTGGTTCAAGTCACACTCCTCAGACTTGACCATAAAATCCAGGCTGATACTCCAGTGCAGCCCTGAGGGAGTGCTGCACTGTAGGAGGTGCCGTCTTTTGGATGATATATCAAACCAGGGCACCCTCTACCCTCTCAGGCATACGTAAAAGATACAATGGCCACTATTTCGAAGAAGAGCAGGGGGAGTTACCCCCTGGTGCCCTGGCCAATATTTATCCCATGACCAACGTCACTAAAATAGGTTCTCTGGCCATCACCACATCGCTGCAACAGGAGCTTGCTGTGCGCAAAGTGGCAGTTATGCGTTACAACAGTGACTACACTTCAACAAAAGTACGTAATTGGCTGTAAGGCGCTTTGGGACAAACGGAGCTTCTTCCTTTATAAAAGTTTAGAGATATTTCCTGAACAGCCAATGCCTGTCGACGTTTCAATGCGTTGCTTGATTTGGGAAAGAGTCTGCCTGAAGCGGGGAATACAGATGGAGTTCCGTTAGCAAAGATGGAACTCCATCTGTAACCCAGGCTGCCTGTAACCTTGTTTCTCACTCTTTAATAGAGTTATTCTTTTTCATCAATCTTGGATTAGGGAGAACCCTGAAACAAGTTCAACACCAAGAGCATGGCTGTAACCATCCTGTTTTCCTTCATCAGCGCCTCTGTCATTCATTCTGCATCACTGCAGCCTACTAATCTGGAAGCCCGGCATGAGCTGCAGATGGATTGCCGTGTCATTTATAAACCTATTTGCATTTGAGGTTCTGCCGCTCAGTTAAAAATGAAAATGAATTTCAATCCCTTGAAAAAGAGACTTCCAAAATGAAGTCACATTTCTCAGTGGTTAATGCTTCAATGTTGAGTTTTAGACAAACAAATTAATGGATACTTTATAACCCTTCTCATTTTAGTCTGTGGAAAAATAACAATTTTTAGGGCTCAATTTTCCTGGGTCATTTGCATGTTTTTTTGGTGCGCGCCGTTTTTTCTGGAACCAGAATTTAATCCAAAGTTTCCCCCTGGAATCTGCGTCGGCGTAACTGCTTTAGTTACGGTTTTTCGAGGTTAGGTTTTTTTTTAGGTTCCCTCATGTCTGCGCCAGTTTCCAGCATTTTTCGCATTTTGCCCAATTTTTTTATCTTATGTCACCATATCTGGCCACTCCTGAAAAACCTTCTGGTGCGTTAACAGAAAGCAGTGCATGTTGAGAAATCAGCACTGAAAAATGTCATTGTTTTTCATCGCAATTTTTGGAGAGAGTCTCTAACATTTGAAATATCCATAATAAAGTTCAACTTTTTTTTTATCTTTCAACGGAGTACATGGAAGTTTTTTGGATTTCTGAAGTTTTCTATTTTTTTACTCACATGCCACCACCGAACAGCTTCAAGCAGGGCTGGAGGCGTGTCGTAGCGTCGGTCGTCAAAATCGGCCCCCCGCCCGGACACAGGGGCTCGGGGCTCGGCTGGAAAACATGCCCGGGGGGGACGGGGGGGAGGGAGGTGGCGATCGGAAGGCTTCTGCACTTAGCCCGGGGAGGGAGGTGCTGATCGGGAGGTTTCTGCACTGTTCCCGGGGAGGGAGGTGGTGATCGGAAGGTTGCTGCACTGGTCATCGGAAGGAAGGTGCCGATTGGGAGGTTTCTGCACTGATCCCGGGGAGGGAGGTTGTTGCACTAGGCACAAGACTGTAATGAGTTTGGGGGAAGGGGGTTCAGGGGAGAAGTCACAAGACTGCAATTAGTTGGGGGGGCCAGCAGGAGAGGAGGAAGTCACATGACCTGGGTGTGGTCCATCCATACAGACCTTGGGGAGAGAGAACAAAGCACCTGTCCTGCCTGCCTTTCTGCCATTTTGAGCTTCTTGCAAAGGTAAAATGTAACTATGGGGGCAATACCTTGTGCATGATGGTGCTACGTAGGAGATAATTGATTCAACATCATCGAATGAGGAACATCAGAACCCGTAAGGTGCTGGGCAGGAGGCCTTACCCACGTCAGGTACATCGAGATAGACGTTCGTACCTGCACCTGATTGATGCAGACTGTGTCAGACGGTTGCATTTCCGCAAAGAAATTTGTAACTGAGATCTGTGAGTTGGTGGAAGCAGACCTGCAACCTCGAAGTGTCAGGAGGACTGCTTTGTTAGTTGAAGTGAAGGTACAGCTGCACTTTCATTCTATGCCTCCGGATCGTTTCAAGCTACAACTGGGGATGTGTGCGCCATCTCTCAACATGCAACACATGTCTCCATTCGGCAGGTGCAATATATGCATAGAAACATAGAAACATAGAAAATAAGTGCAGGAGTAGGCCATTCGGCCCTTCGAGCCTGAACCACCATTCAATAAGATCATGGCTGATCATTCATCTCAGTACCTCTTTCCTGCTTTCTCTCCATAACCCTTGATCCCTTTAGCCATAAGGGCCATATCTAACTCCCTCTTGAATATAACCAATGAAGTGGCATCAATAACTCTCGGTAGTAGGGAATTCCACAGGTTAACAACTCTCTAACTCTCAGTTCTATATGGCTTACCCCTTATCCTTAGACTATGTCCCCTGGTTCTGAACTTTCCCAACATCGGGAACATTCTTCCTGCATCTAACCTGTCCAGTCCCGTCAGAATTTTACATGTTTCTATGAGATCCCCCCTCATCCTTCAAAACTCCAGTGAATACAGGCCTAGTCGATTCAGTTTCTCCACATATACCAGTCCTGCCATACTGGGAATCAGTCTGGTGAACCTTCGCTGCACTCCCTCAATAGTAAGAAGGTCCTTCCTCAGATTAGGAGACCAAAACTGAACACAATATTCCAGGTTAGGCCTCACTAAGGCACTGTTCAACTGCAGTAAGACCTCCCTACTCCTATACTCAAATCCCCGAGCGATGAAGGCCAAAATACCATTTGCCTTCTTCACCGCCTGCTGTACCTGCATGCCAACTTTCAATGACTGATGTACCATGACACCCAGGTCTCGTTGCACCTCCCCTTTTCCTAATCTGCCGCCATTTAGATAATATTCTGCCTTTGTGTTTTTGCCACCAAAGTGGATAACTTCACATTTATCCACATTATACTGCATCTGCCATGCATTTGCCCACTCACCTAACCTGTCCAAGTCAAACTGCAGCCTCCGAGCATCCCCCTCACAGCTCACACCACCACCCAGTTTAGTGTCATCTGCAAACTTGGAGATATTACACTCAATTCCTTCATCTAAATCATTAATGTATATTGTAAAGAGCTGGGGTCCCAGCACTGAGCCCTGCAGCACCCCACTAGTCACTGCCTGCCATTCTGAAAAGGACCCGTTTATCCCGACTCTCTGCTTCCTGTCTGCCAATCAGTTCTCTATCCATGTCAGTACATTACCCCCAATACCATGTGCTTTAATTTTGCATACCAAGCTCTTGTGTGGCACCTTGTGAAAAGCCTTTTGAAAGTCCAAATACACCACATCCACTTGTTCTCCCTTGTCCACTCTACCAGTTACATCCTCAAAAAATTCTAGAAGATTTGTCAAGCAGGATCTCCCTTTCATAAATCCATGCTGACTTGGACCAATCATATCACTGCTTTCCAAATGCGCTGCTATTTCATCTTTAAGAATTGATTCCAACATTTTCCCCACTACTGATGTCAGGCTAACCAGGCTATAATTACCGCTTCCTCTGTCACTCCTTTCTTAAAAAGTGGTGTTACATTAGCTACCCTCCAGTCCATAGGAACTGATCCAGAATCGATAGACCGTTGGAAAATGATCACCAATGCATCCACTATTTCTAGGGCTACTTCCTTAAGTACTCTGGGATGCAGACTATCAGGCCCCGGGGATTTATCGGTCTTTAATCCCATCAATTTCCCGAACACAATTTCCCGCCTAATAAGGATTTCCTTCAGTTCCTCCTTCTCACTAGACCCTCGATCCCCTAATATTTCCTAAAGACTTTTTGTGTCTTCCTTCGTGGAAGACAGAACCAAAGTATTTGTTTAACTGGTCCGCCATTTATTTGTTCCCCATTATAAATTCACCTGAATCTGACTGCAAGGGACCTCGGTTTGTTTTCACTAATTTTTTTCTCTTCAAATAGCTATAGAAGCTTTTGCAGTCAGTTTTTATGTTCCCAGCAAGCTTCCTCTCATACTCTATTTTCCCCCTCCAAATTAAACCCTTTGTCCTCCTCTGCTGTATTATAAAATTCTCGCAGTCCTCAGGTTTGCTGCTTTTTCTGGCCAAATTATACGCCTCTTCCTTGGATTTAACACGACCCTTAATTTCTCTTGTTAGCCACGGTTGAGCCACCTTCCCCATTTTATTTTTACTCCAGACAGGGATGTACAATTGTTGAAGTTCATCCATGTGATCTTTCAATATTTGCCATTGCCTATCCACCGTCAACTCTTTAAGTATCACTCGCCTAGGAAACTATAGACCAATTATCCTAACATTGGTCGTTGGGAAAATGCTGGAGTTCATTATTAAGGTAGCAGGACATTTGGAAAAACATGATTCAATCAAGCAGAGTCAGCATGATTTTATGAAAGGGAAATCATGTTTGACAAATTTGCTGGAGTTCTTTGAGGATGTAATGAGCAGGGTGGATAAGGGGCAACCAGTGGATGTGGTGTATTTGGATTTCCAGAAGGCATTCGATAAGGTGCCACATAAAAGGTTACTCCACAAGATAAGAGTTCATGGGGTTGGGGGTAATATATTAGCATGGAAAGAGGATTGGCTAACTAACAGAAAACAGAGAGTCGGGTTAAATGGTCATTTTCCGGTTGGCAAACATTGACTAGTGGGGTGTCGCAGGGATCGGTGCTGTGACCTGAACTATTTACAATTTATATTAATGACTTGGATGAAGGGACTGAGTGTAATGTAGCCAAGTTTGCTGATGATACAAAGGTGGGTGGGAAAGCAAATTGTGAGGAGGACACAAGAAATCTGCAAAGGGATATAGACAGGCTAAGTGAGTGGGCAAACATTTGGCAGATTGTGTATAATGTGGGAAAATGAGAGGTTATCCACTTTGGCAGAAAATATAGAAAAACAAATTATAATTTAAATGAAGATAAAATGCAAAGTGCTACAGTACAGAGGGACCTGGGGCTCCTTGTGCGTTAAGCATAAAAAGTTGTTATGCAGGTACAGCAAGTAATTAGGAAGGCAAATGTAGAGTTGGCCTTTATTTCAAGGGGGGTGGAGCATAAAAGCAGAGAAGTCTTGGAATTGGTGAGGCCACACCTAAATTATTGCATGCAGTTTTGGTCTCTGTATTTAAGGATGGATATACTTGCCTTGGAGGTTGTTTAGAGAAGGTTCACTCGGTTGATTGGGAGATGAGGGGGTTAACTTATGACTTATGAAGATAGGTTGAGTAGGTTGAGCCTATACTCATTGGAGTTCAGAAGTGTGAGAGGTGATCTTATCGAAACATATTAAGATAATAAGGAGGCTCGACACGGTGGATGCAGAGAGGATATTTCCACTCATAGGGGAAAATAAAATGAGGGGGTATAGTCTCAGAATAATGGGCCGCCCATTTAAAACTGAGATGAGGAGGAATTTCTTCTCTCAGAGGGTTGTAAATCTGTGGAATTTTCTGCCCCAGAGGTTCAGGGGGACTTGTCCACCTTTAGTCTTATTATTTTACCAAATACTTTTTCTTTAGCGATAGAGATTGTTTTAATTTCCCCCTCCCTTTAGCCCCTTGATTATCTAATATTGGGAGTTTTTTTAGTGTCTTCTACCATGAAGACTGATACAAAATATTTGTTCAAAGTCTCTGCCATATCTCTGTTCCCCATTATTAATTCCCCAGTCTCATCCTCTAACAGACCAATATTTACTTTCGCTACTCGTTCCCTTTTTATATGACTGTAGAAGCTCTTACTGTCTGTTTTTGTATTTTTTGGAAGTTTACTCACATAATCCATCTTCTCTCTCTTTATTAATGTTTTAGTCGTCCTTTGCTTGTTTTAAAAAATTTCCCAATCCTCTGGCCTCCCACTAAACTTCGCAACATTGTATGCCATTGTTTACAATTTGATACCATCGTTTACTTCCTTAGTTAGTCACGGGTGGTTCTCCCTTCTTTAAAGTCTTTCCTTCTCACTGTAATATATTTTTGTTGAGAGTTATGAAATATCTCCTTAAATGTCTGGCACTGCTTATCAACCATCTTACATTTTAATCTATTTTCCCAGTCCACTTTAGTCAACTCTGCCTTCATCCCTTTGTATTTGTCTTTATTTAGGATCAGGACACTGGTGTGCGACCCAACTTTCTCATCCTCCAACTGAATTTGAAATTCAACCATGCTATGATCATTCTTTCCTCGATGATCCTTTACTATGAGATAATTTATTCATACTGTCTCATTTCACAGTACCAGATCTAACATAGCCTGCTCCCTGGTTGGTTCCACAACATACTTTTCAAGTAAATTCTCCCAGATACACTCTAAGAACTCTTCATCAAGGCGACCTTGGCCAATCTGATTTGTCCAATCAATATGAAGATCAATATCGTCCATGATTATTGCCGTACCTTTCTTACAAGCCTCCATTATTTCTTGATTTATACTCTGACCAACAGTGCAGCTACTATTAGGGGGACTATAGGTTAAGCCCACCAGTGACTTCTTCACATTATTTCTTATCTCCACCCAAACAGTTTCTATATCTTGATCTTTTGAGCCAATATCATTTCTCACTCCTGCACTGATCTCATCCTTTATTAACAGAGCTACTCCACCTCCTTTTCTGTTCTGTCTATCCTTCTGAATTGTCAAATACTCCTGAATAATCAGTTCCCAGCCTTGGTCACCTTACAACCACATCTCTGTAATGGCTATCAGATCTTACCCATTTATATCTATTTGTGCCGTCAACTCATCTATCTTGTTACGAATGCTGCGTGCATTCAGATAAAGAGGTTTTAACCATTTTTTATACCATCTTTTTACCATTTTTCCCACTTTCTGATGCACTCTTATTTTTATACATTCTTTCACTTCCTGTCACATTCTGGTTATCATATCCCCCTAAGCTACCCTGCTCTAATGCCTTCTCCTTTCTCCTTAACTTTTTAAATTTCCGCTCACCTGAACCCTCGTACCCTACTACTTAGGCTAAAGACCCCTCTACAGCCTAAGTTATTTGATTCACCAGGATGCTGGTCCCAGCCTGGTTCAAGTGAAGGCTGTCCCAATGGAATAGCTCCCTCTTACCTCAGTACTGGTGCCAGTGCCCAATGAATTGAAACCCGTTTCTCCCACACCAGTCTTTGAGCCATGTGTTCATCTCTCTCATCTTATTTACCCTATGCAAATTTTCTCGTGGCTCAGCTAGTAATCCAGAGATTATTATCTATGTGGTTTTGCTTTTTAATATAGCCTCTAGCTGCTCATACTCCCTCAGCAGAACCTTTTTCTTTGTCCTATCTATGTCATTGGTACCAACGTGGACCACGATAACTGGATCTTTTCCCTCCCATTCCAAGTTCCTCTCCAGCCCACAGAAGATGTCCTTAACCCTGGCACCAGGCAGGGAACACAGCCTTCGGAACTTACACTCTCTGCTGCAAGTACCTGGAGTGGGACTTGCACCTACAACCTTCTGACTCAGAGGCGAGTGTGTGACCCACTGAGCTGGCTGGGTATCAAATGAATGTATTTGCACCACATAACTGAATAACGTGTTTAATGCTGAGCAGACGGAACTTTGACCTTACAGTTGGATAATGTTTTTGTAACATATGCTAACTGACCAAATTAAAAATTCAAATTAAGTACATTCAGAAATCTGCATACATGTTGCCAAATATTAGCTTTACGTTTGGAATAGATCTGTCATGCTGTTGAGCACAAATAGTTAACTGTCAATGATAGCTGATGTTCCAATATAATTCAAAACCTTCAAAGTCCTATCTGATCTTGGGGACTTTGTTCTTTTTGACAACATGACTGAAATATTCAAATTAAATCTATTAGTACATGCAAACCAGGTTAAGTAGAACTCAATTTTCCTTTCATACCTCAAAAAATGCAGCTTCTCCCTTTGTGAATCACAATTAACTTTGTCGTATATGAAACTATAAGTGATCTGGTTATGTAAATCAGGCATTATTTGCAAATGTAAATTCGGCCAGTTCGTAATCAGTCTGCCCTATTACTCAAAAAAAATATACATACGGTCCACGAAACCTGAAGGCAATATTTGGACTGCGATGAGCAATAACACCATGAACCACAGACTCGACTTGAAGACGTGGCTACCCCTGATTTTTATCATCAGGGGCCGAGGCGAAAATCAAGCCTGCAAGTCGAGGCCCAGAGAGATTTTAACTCCCTCGGTCTCATTTTCATATCCAGGCCCTGACTCCTGGCTGAACCCAGCAGAGACAATGTCTGGTCAATGTAGGGCAGGAGCAACACTCGGCGGAGTGGCAGCCTAGATTTCTGTGCTTCAGTCTCTGTAGTGGGACACAAGCTTCTGACTCAGAGGTGAGAGTGCTAACCACTGAGACAGGGCAGACATGGAAGTATACAATGTGTTAACTTCCAAAGACATTTTCAAAGCCCTACTTCAACATGTTCTAGGATATTAGAACACGAGGACATGAAATTGGAGAAAGGAACGTTTAGGACAGGAATCAGAAAGGACTTCTTCAGGCGTTAACAACAACTTACATGTATAAAAGAAAGAAAGACTTGCATTTATGTAGCACCTTTGACGACCACCGGACATCTCAAAGCGCTTTACAGCCAATGAAGTACTTTTGGAGTGTAGTCACTGTTGTAATGTGGGAAAGATATAGCTCCTTTAACAGAGTAAAATGTCCCAAGGCACTTCACAGGAGCAGACTACAAACTTACGAGAAAAGTTTTCCTCCAGCCAATGAGGCAAATAGGTTCTCCGCTCTGGGCAGCGGCTATTGATCGTGTAGGGAGACTGTGTTTATGGTAGACTTGTAATCCCCACAGATTCGTACGGATCCATCAGGCTTCATGATGGGGATGATGGGACTTGCCCAGTCGCTAAATTCCACGGGTGAGATAATGCCTTTCCGCAGAAGCCGGTCCAGTTCGTGTTTAATCTTTTCCTTCATCACATAAGGCACAGCTCTAGCCTTGTGATGGACCGGTCTGGCATTCTGTGTGATGTAGATTTTAACTTTAGCCCCTTTGAAGGTGCCCACACCTGGCTGAAAGAGATGTTCAAAACGACTTAGAACTGTTGAGCAGGAGGTCCGTTCCTCTGACGACATGGCGTGAACATCATCCCATTTCCAATTTAGTTTTGCCAGCCAGCTTCTCCCCAACAGTGCTGGGAGATCTCCGTGGACAATCCACAGGGGAAGTCGGTTCACCATCCCTTTGTGTGTGACTGAGAGCATGGCGCTGCCAAGGACTGGGATGATTTCTTTGGTATAGGTCCTTAGTTTGGTGTCGATCCTTGTGAGTTTTGATCTGTTGCTTTTGTGCAGCCACAGCTGTTCAAATTGCTCATGAGAGATTGACTAGCTCCCGTGTCCAGTTCCATGTTGACAGGTATCCCGTTGAGTAGGATACCTCATCATTATTGGAGGCGTCTTGTTGTAAGAACAGTGGACATTGATCGTGTTGACCCGCTGTACCTCGGTGTCCCCATAGTCTTCTGGTCCACTTTCCGACCCTTCCGATTCGTATAGCATCCGAGCTGCTGTTTTCCTGCACATGCGAGCCAGATGCCCTGTATAGTTTCAGTTTCTGCAAACAGCATGCTGAAATCGACACCCCCTTGTCGAGTGCCTTCCCCCACATCTCCAGCACAGAGCGCTTCCATTGTTTCCGAAAGATGAGCTGCGTCTGGCTGATCTCTCTTGAGCTTCTCTCAGTCTGTAGTTGATTGCTCGCATTGTGGGTTGATGAGGTGTGACCGGCCGTTCATGTGGCCCTTGATGGCTTCTGGCACCACTGCCTGCTGTTGAAGGCCTGCTCTCCTGCCTTTGTCTGTGTGTGGGGGTAGCGGCTTGTTTCACACTGTGAACCCCTTGTTCCGATGTTTCGTTAGTTATCGTACTCGCAGAATAGATCAACCTCATTTCTTCTTCTCCTGCCAAGAATGTCTGTGCGACCAGTGCTGCTGCCTCTATGGTCAAGTTTTTGGTCTCTATAAGCTTTCAGAATATGCCTGCGTGGCCTATTCCTTCAATAAAAAAGTCTCTCAGTACTTCTCTCCTTAGTTCATCGGAGAACTCACATAAACTAGCCAGCCTCCGAAGTTCAGCCACAAAGTCGGGTATACTCTGGCCCACACCGCATCTGTAGTTGTAGAACCTGTGTCTGGCCATGTGTAGGCTGCTCGCTGGCTTCAGGTGGTCTCTCACCAGTGTGTTCAACTCCTCAAACGACTTGCTTGCTGGTTTCTCGGGTGCCAGCAGGTCCTTCATTAAGGCGTATGTTTTCGAGCCACAGCTGGTCAAGAGATGGGCTCTCCTCTTGTCTGCCTTATCGTCGCCTAACCAGTCTTTGGTTACAAAGCTTTGCTGGAGCCTTTCTATAAAGTCCTCCCAATTGTCTCCAGCATTGTATTTCTCATCTGAGCCGTTGGTAGCCATTCTGTGGATTCTGTGATCCCGTAACTCGTCGCCACTGTAAAATCCTGACCCTGCAGTACAGACTTACACGAGGCACATGCTGAAGTGAAAGGTCACTCTGGACCTGCACCTTTATTTCACAGCTCTCGAATGCCACACTTGCCTGAGACCTGCCTTTATATACATGTGTGGAACAGGTGTGCAGTGCCTCCTGCAAGTGCACCCCTAGTGGTAAAGTATGCTTGTGGTTACAGGTCATATCTAGTTACAGTCATAAATAGCATGGTAAGATACAGTTATGTACAGTAGTGTGAGATACATGACAGATACCGAGTCACATAATAAGATATTAGGACAGATGATCAAAAGCTTGGTCAGAGAGGTAGGTTTTAAGGCACGTCTTAAAGGAGGAGAGAGAGAGTTAGAGAGGCGGAGTGGTTTAGGGTGGGAATTCCAGAGCTTCGAGCTGAGGGAGGTGAAGGCACGGCCATTATTAAAATTGGGAATCTGCAAGAGGCCAGAATTGAAGGAGCGCAGAGATCTCAGAGGACTGGAGGATATTACAGTAATAGGGACGGGTGAGGCCATGAAGGGATTTGAAAACATGGAAAACAAGCACCTTGGAATGATCTTCTGAAATCCGTAATCATAGGTTCATTCTAAAATGAGCGGGGTGACATGACAGGGGAAGCTGGATCAGTACAACGGGGAGAAAGGAATAGAAGATCCCTCCCAGCTATTCAAGAAAGGAGAGAGAGAGAAAACAGGGAACTAGAAGCCAGTTAGCCTAACATCAGTCATTGGGAAAATGCTGGAATCCATTATAAAGGAGGTGGTAACAGAACAATTAGAAAATCATAATATGATTAGGGAGAGTCAAGATGATTTTATGAAAGGGAAATTATGTTTAACAAATTTATTAGAGTTTTTTGAGTATGTAACTAGCAGGGTAGATAAAGGGGAACCAGTCAATGTAGTTTATTTGAATTTCCAAAAGACATTCGATCGGGTGCCACATAAAAGGTTGCTATGCAAGATTAGGGCTCATGGGGTTGGGGATAATATATTAGGATGGATAGAGGATTGGTTAAAGGACAGAAAAAAGAGTAGAGATAAACGGGTCATTTTCTGGTTGGTGGTTGGTAGGCTGTAACTAGTGGGGTGCCGCAAGGATCAGTGCTGGAATCTCAGCTATGTACAATCTATATTAATGACCTAGATGAAGGGACTGAGTGCAATGTATCCAAGTTTGCTGATGATACAAAACTATATAAAACTAGGTGGGAAAGTAAGCTGTGAAGAGGAGGCAAAGAGCAGTGTGCAAAGGGATATAGACAGGTTAAGTGAGTGGACAATAAGGTTGCAGATGGAATATAATGTGAGGATATGTGAGGTTATTCACTTTGGTAGGAAAAATAGTGTAAGAGCGAAAAACCTTATTTAGGGGTAAAGTAATTCGTGTAATTAAAATACAAAGTAAGAAAGACGGAGAGTAAGGATTAACATGCGTTCATGGTAGAATAACTGAATTAGGCAGAAACACTAAGATCAGAGAAATTCTCTTTGGAGATAAGAACACCCACAAGATTTATGTAGACAGCTCACAGAAATAATGAGAGGAGGCCACGATGTTCCAGCCACATGAGACAATGCCTCTTTTAAACAGAGGGTAGCCATATGTTTGCCAAGGACATTAGTCTGAGAATTAGCCTGGGAAGACGTTCCCAGAAATGTAACACATAACCTGTAGGGGGCTTTTCCCTAGCAACAGTCACCAGAACTGAATGTACCAATGGAATCATTAGAAATTACTGTAACCAATAACATTAATGTAACTGTACCACCCAATGAAATTGCTGTAACCTGTATTAACCAATGGAACACTTCCCCACATAATTCCACCATTTTGACTGTATCTGAATTATATAAGAATGTAACTGCGTAGCTTGTCCCATGAGATCGGCGTTGAGAGCACTCAGTAACGGTGCTGATGAGGCCGGATCTCCCTTGATTAATCAGGTTTTAATAAACAACTCTTTTCTCCATAAAAGACCTTTCATGTGCGTGTTATATTTTTAATACTCCACAACAAATAGAAAAAATGAATATTTTTTTAAATGGTGAGAAACTATTAAATGTTGGTGTTCAGAGATATTTCGGTGTCCTCGTGCAGGAAACACTGAAAGTTAGCATGCAGGTACAGCAAGCAATTAGGAAGGCAAATGGAATGTTGACTTTTATTTAAGGGGGTTGCAATATAAGAGTGAGAAAGTCTTACTACAATTGTCCAGGGTTGTAATTGTGAGACCACACCTGGAGTTTTGATCTTATCTGAGAAAGGACATACATGCCTTAGAAGCGGTGCAAGAAGGTTCACTAGATTGATTTCTGCAATGAGAGGATTGTCCTATGAGGAGGGATCGAATAGATTGGGCCTATACTTTCTGGAGTTTAGAAGAATGGGAGGTGATCTTATAGAACGATGCAAGATTCTAAGGGGGATTGACAGGCTTGATGCTGAGAGGTTGTTTTCCCTGGCTGGAGAGTCTAGAACTAGGGTGCACAGTCTCAGGATAACGGGTAGGCCATTTAAGACAGAGATCAGTAGGAATTTCTTCACTCAGAGGGTTGTGAATCTTTGGAATTCTCTGCCCGAAAGGGCTGTGGATCCTGAGTCGTTGATTATATTCAAGGCTGAGATAGATAGATTCTAGGGGACTCTAGAGGAATCAAGGGGTATGAGAATCGGGCGGGAAAGTGTCGTTGAGTTTGAAGAAAAGCCATGATCTTATTGAATGGCGGAGCAGGCTAGAGGGGCCGTATGGCCTACTCCTGCTCCTAATTCTTATCTTCTTAAGATTATGCTCATAAGGTTAGATAGAGTAGAGTGGAAGGAGGCTTGTGTGGAGCATAAATGAAAGAAAGACTTAGATTTATATAACGCCTTTCACAACCACTGGACATCTCAAAGCACTTTATAGCCAATGAAGTACCATTGAAGTGTAGTCACTGAAGTGTAAACACTGGCATGGACCCGCTGTAAATTCTATGTAAATTCTAACATTTTGCAAGGTTATTTGTTACACTATTGGGAGATAATATTCTACTAAATGATATGCTAAAATAGCCTCATTTATAAACACAAATTAAGCTAATTAGAAAAGCACTTTCATATTTTAATGGCTTTGCCACTGACAATGTCTGACTAATATGTTTTGGCTCTGCAGGCCGCTCAGAAGCCCCACATGAAAGCCCTCAGCGGAAGGGACGGGTGAATGGCAACAAGATCAGACGTCACCACTGATTCCCAATTGCACAGCGAAAAGGCAGATCCAACCAAAATAATCCCTGGGGAGGTGGGGATAGCCTGTGCAATCAGTGCAGCTGTGTTACTTCCACTGATGAGACTTTAAGCATGTTAAGTTACTGTACAAAGATGCACAATTTAGCCGTCAAGATTGCCCTCTTTGCAAGAAAGAAAGACTTGCATTTATACAGTGCCTTTCATGACCTCGGGACATTCCAAATCGTTTTACAGCCAATGAAGAATTTTTTGAAGTGTTGTCATTGTTGTAATGCAGGAAACGCAGCAGCCAATTTGCACCACTGATCCCACAAGCACCAATGACCAGATAATCTGTTTCTATTTCAGATTCCAGTATCCACAGTATTTTGCTTTTGTAATCTGTTTCCTTGTTATGTTGATTGAGCGATAAATATTGTCCACGGCAACGGAGATAACTCCCCTGCTCTTCTTCGAAATAGAGCCAGGGGATCTTTTCCGTCCTCCTGAGAGGGCAGACGTTGAATGTCTCATCCAAAAGACGGTTCCTCCGACAGTGCAACATTCCCCCAGCACTGCACTGGAGGGTCAGCCTAGATTTTTGCGCTCAAGACTCTAGAGTGGAACTTGAACCCACAACCTTCTGACTCAGAGGCAAGAGTGCTACCCACTGAGCCACAACTGACTTCCATGTAAATGGTATACTGCAGCTCTACATCAGCGTGAAAACCAATGTGCCATTTCTCCCTTTTGGTTTCAAAAATTGTTTATACCCTTAATTATTACAAACAAGTTTTCTCTGTTTGAATTCCTAATCTTCTGCAGTGTTTGTTTTTTTGAAATAAAATATGTGTGTGCTGCATGAGATATTGTACTCAATGCGTGATAGTTTATATATATATATATATATTTCATCCAATTCTTTAGAAACATTGAACATTGCAATCATAGAAGCACAGAAAATTACGACACAGAAGGAGGCCATTCGGCCCATCGTGTCCGTGTCAGTCCAAAAAGAGCTATCCAGCCGAATGCTATCTTCCAGCACTAGGTCCATGGCCCTCTAGGTCACGGCTCTTTAAGTGCACATCCAAGTACTTTTTAAATGTGATGAGATTTCTCCCTTTACCATCCTTTCAGGCAGTGAGTTCCACACTCTCACCACCCTCTGGGTGAAAGTTTTCTCCCTCATATCTCCTCTGAACCTCCCCCCAATTACTTTAAATCTATGCCCCCTGGTTATTGACCCCTCTGCTAAGGGAAAAAGGTCCTTCCTCTCTACTCTATCTGGGCCCCTCATAATTTTTTACACCTCAATTAAATTTCCACTCTGCCTCCTCTGTTCCAAAGAAAACAGCCCCAGCCTATCCCATCTTTCCTTAAAGCTAAAATATTCCAGTCTTGACAACATCCTCATAAATCTCCTCTGCACCCTCTCTCGTACAATCACATCTTCCTGCAATGTGGTGAATAGAACTGTATGCAGTACTCAAGCTATGGCTTAAATAGTGTCGTGTATAGTTCGAGCATAACTTCCCTGCTCTTATATTCAATGTCTCAGCTAATAAAGGAAAGCATTCCATAGGCCTTTTTAACTACCTTATCGACCTGCCCTGCTACCTTTATATGCCAAGGTCCCTCTGTCCCTCCACACTGCTTAGTTTCCTCCTATTTATTGTGTATTCCCTTGCTTTGTTGCCCTTCCCCAAATGCATTACCTCACACTTTTCCAGACTGAATTCCATTTTCCACTTTTTTGCCCATCTGTCCAGTCCATCGATACGTTCCTGCAGTCTAAAGCTTCCGTCCTCACTGTCAACCACACGAACAATTTTTGTATTATCTGCAAACTTCTTTATCATGCCTCCTACATTTAAGTCCAAATTATTAATATACACTACAAAAAGCAAGGGACCTAGTACTGAGCCCTGCGGAACCCCACTGAATACAGTCTTCCAGTCACAAAAACACCCGTCGACCATTACCTTTTGCTTCCTGCCACTAAGCCAATTTTGGATCCAATTTGCCACTCTCCTTAGGATCCCATAGGGTTTTAATTTTTTGATCAGCCTGCCATGTGGGACCTTGTCAAAAGCCTTGCTAAAATCCATGTAGACGATGTAGACTGCCCTCATCGATCCTCCTTGATACCTCCTCAAAAAATTAAATCAAGTTAGTCAGATACAATTTTCCCTTAACAAATCCATGCTGACTGTCTTTGATTAATCTGTGTCTTTCGAAATGAAGGTTTATACTGTCCCTCAGAATTGATTCCAAAAGTTTTCCCACCATAGAGGTTAAACTAACTGGCCTATAATTACTCGGCTTATCCCTTTCTCCATTTTTAAACAATGGTACAACATTACTAATAGGGAGGCCATTCAGTCCCTCGAGCCTGTTCCACCATTCAATTAGATCATGGATGATCTGTATCTTAACTCCATCTACCCACCTTAGAATCTTGGGGAAGAAAAGTTCATGATCACCCCGTTTGAGGGCGGTATCTTTCGAGATGCGGGAAACTTACTGCCAGGCGCTAATGTTTCCACCCCTTTCAAAAGATTTGGTGCAGTGCTCCCACGTCCAAAGTACCATTCCCTCCCTTAAAGGGAAGGGCCCATGCTGCAGACTCTGCAATGAAAAAATGGACCTACCCGGGCCACCTAGGGAACAGGGGTTGCCGCGCGATCAGCCCGACATTCAAGCAGAGTGCTGGACTGAGCGATCGCGGCCAGGACCCTGTGAAGAAAACAGAGCAGCAGCGCGAAAACCAAGGTAAGTTTTTTTTTTACTTACCTCAGCGACCTCACCTTTAATTATCCCCCAGTAATGGCCAGCCACCAGATTCACACCTCCTGCAGTTCCCGGTGTTTTCGGCCGACGCTGCTGCGGGGGGGGGGGAGAAAGTCAGTTTTGGGGTTGGGGCGCAAGGGGCGATGCGAGCGGTGATGACGTCACGATCTCCGGGTGCAGGAGATCAGGGCGCAAAGCCGCAGCGCCGCTGCCAAACTTCTGTCCAACATGGCGGTTGTCGTTGTCAGTGCCGAGCCCCGTCGATACGGGAGGCACGAATGCATTGAATTTCGCCCCCGTAGAATCTTACAGCACAGAACGAGGCTATTCTGCCCATTGTACCTATACTAACTCTTTGAAAGAGCTGTCCAACTCACGCCACCTTTTTCCCCATAATCCTGAAAATGAGGCCTCTTCATGTCCAATTATCCTTTGAAAGTTTGAATGGAATCTGATACCACCACAACTTCAGATCGTGCATTCCACATCTTAACAACCCTCTATGTAATTGCATTTCTCCTCATTTCCCCTCTAGTTCTTTTGGCAATTATTTTAAATCTCTGATCTTTGGTTACTGACCAACTTGCCAGAGGAAGTAGTTTCTCCTTACTTGCTAGATCTAAACCCCTCAAAATTTTGAATACCTCTATTAGACCCCCCCCCCCCCCCCCCCCCTTAACCTTCCCTGCTCTAATGAGAACAATCCCAGCTTCTCCAATCTCTCCAAATAACTGAAGTCCCTCATCCCTGGTATTGTCCTGGTAAATATCCTCTGTACCCTCTCCAAGGCCTTGCTATCCATCCGAAAGTGTGGTGCCCAGAATTGCACACATCGCTCCAGCTGAGGCCTAACTAGAGATTTGCAGAGGTTTATCATGACTTCCTTGTATTTACAAAGTTAAGTATTCCATACGCTTTCTTAACTACCTTTGCAACTTGCCCAAGCCTTTCTCAAAGATTTGTGAATATGCACCCCCAGGTCCCTCCGCTCTAAAAAATAGTACCATTTAGATTATCGTGCCACTCCATGTTGTTTCTCCCAAAGTGCATCACTTCACACTTATCCACATTAAACTGCATCTGCCACGTTTCTGCCGATTTCACCAGTCAGTCCTTCTGAAGTCTGCTACTATCATGCTCACTATTTACAACATTGCCACGTTTTGTAATCTCCGCAAACTTCAAAATTGTACTCCTATAACCAAGTCTGGGTCATTTATACATAACAAGAAAAGCACTCTGGGGGACCTCACAGCATACTTCTCTTCAATGTTCCCCTCAATTTTTTTTAGTGTGTGACCCCTTTAAAAGCTGGCTGCACGAGAGCTCCAGAGCGTTGTGAGCCACTCAGACCTGCAGCTTAAAATGATTATTGCTTCTATCCAGTCAGAAAAACACCCATTCACCACGACTCGCTGCCTCCTATCCCTCAGCCAATTTTGTACCCAATTTACCATCGGCTCTTTAACACTATGTGCATTGGTTCTGTAACCCTTAATAACCTTGCTTAACACAAATCTATCAATCTCAGCAATGACATTTTCAATTTACCCGCAGCTTCAACAGCTTTTTAGGAGATTTTCATGAAGTGAATATTTATGTTAGACCCTTAAGAATATTTTCTGTGTGTTCGAACACAGTAGCTTAAGAACATCAGTACAATTGGAAATATAGTGAACAGGGAGGAGGATAGTGATAGACTTCAGGAAGACATAAACAGGCTGGTGAAATGGGCGGACACGTGGCAGATGAAATTTAACACAGAAATGTGTGAAGTGGTGCATTTAAGTAGAAAGAATGAGGAGAGGACATATAAACGAAATGGTACAATCCTAATGCGGAGGTGCACGAACAGAGAGACCTGGCGGTAAGTGTGCACAAATCGTTGAAGGTGGCAGGGCAGGTTGAGAAAGGGTTCCGGGGCTTCAAAAATAGAGGTTTGGGCTGGATTTTCGGTTGTCTAGTGCGTCTGTTAGCGCCCCGGAGGGGCGGTAATGGGTCTCGACATGCTTACCACCCGTGCAGCCAGCTTCCAGCGCCCCGCCGGGAAATCTGGTGCTGGTTTTGTGGAAGCTCAAAAAGCTACCGCCTCACTCTGTAGTTTCATTCAGACCATGACATCAGCCACCATGCAATGTCCTGCAAGCGCCCTGGTCACTAAATTGGATGGAAAGGCCGCATCTAACATCCGCTCCAAGTCACACCTGAAATACCAGGCATCCCATGGTTGATTAGGCGCTATTTGCAGCGTAATTAAAGTGAGGGAGGAGGTTCCTAAATCGGTCACATTGAGCGCAACATTTGTGCACAGCACACTGTGTGAACCTCAGACGTTAAAGCGGCAAGTTTATCTGCCATTACAGGGTCCTTACAACCTGAGTGAAATAATTTACTGGGGGCATTACTAGTTCGCCAGCATCGTCTACTCCATGCTCTTGTTAGGCGGTGTCAAGATAGAAGGGCTCTTGGCCATGTCGAGCCACGGATGAGGAGAGGCCATAGATGTCTGGTCAGAAGGCCTTACCCCCCACGGTTTTACAGGCAGCAAGGCTCATACCTCCAGCTCTCTGAGGAGCAGTGTGTGAGAAGACTGCTCTTCCAAAAGGAAGTATCAACAGAGATATGCCATCTCCTATAGGCAGACCTGCAGCCTCACATCGGCACCAGGACTGCACTGTCCGTCGCAGTGAAGGTCAGTGTGGCGCTGGCCTTCTATGCCTCCGGCTCCTTCCAGGCTGCATCAGGAGACATATGCAGCATGTCTCAATACGCTGCACATCGCTGCATTCGGCACATCACAAAGGCTCTCTACGCCCGCAGAATGGACTTCATAACATTCCCAATGAGCAGGGAGAGGGAACATGAGCGAGCATGTGGGTTTGGCAGTATTATGGGCTTCCCGAGGGTTCAAGGAGCCATTGACTGCACACGCGTGGCCTTGCGAGCACCATTCCACAAGGCAGAGTTATTCAGAAACCGAAAGGGATACTACTCTCTAAACGTTCAGTTGGTGCGCGACAACACGCTGCACATCCTCACCGTGAATGCCCGCTATCCCAAGAGCACACATGATGCTTTCATCCTGCTTGAGAGCACAGTGCCACAATTGTTTCGGCCACCACACGGGGGGCGCGGCTAGCTGCTCGGGTATAAATGACACGGCCTAGCCATCTGGCTAATCACTCCCCCTCCCCACTCTGCAACCCCACCACACAACAACAACAACAACAACTTTTATTTATATAGCACCTTCAACGTAGTAAAACTTTCCAAGGTGCTTCACAGCAGTGTTATAAGACAAAACAAATAAATGTGATAACGAGCCATGTAAGAATAACTTACAGCAGATGACCACAAACGGAGTATCGTTACAATGAGAGCCATGCGGCTTGGAAATAGTGGAAAAAGGAATTCTATTTTACAGTTGCCACGAGTTATATCAGTCACAGAAGTAGAAGTACTCAGGTTAAAACTTTGGAATCCATTGTCTGACTATTCAAGAGAGCTGATACCCAACGAGCTTTATCATCAATGCGTATTCCTCTATATTTTTATTGCTTTGATCTGCATTCAGTATCGGTCACTGGAAGTGTTGCTATAGCTATTACCACTGTGTTGTTAACACCTAGTCATTTCTTTGCTGCCTCTTCAACACACACCAACTATATTTCAAATGCGCAACATGCAGCCAACTGAAGCATTTTAATGGTGTTTTTCCCCACACTGAAAATAATAATTGAATACAAAATTGTTCTTTCAAATTTCATGTTCCCGTTCTGTTATCAGCTATATGTGACTAAATCACTGCATCCCTTTAACTTGAGTAACAGCACTTTTCTAAATCCCATGTATGACCCCTCTGTCTTACTTAATCTTTTCTTCTCAAAGGAGGGCAGGAAAAAGATTGGGAGCACGATAGTGATAGGGGATTCGATGGTGAGGGGAATAGATAGGCGTTTCTGCGGACGCAACCGAGACTCCAGGATGGTATGTTGCCTCCCTGGTGCAAGGGTCAAGGATGTCTCGGAGAGGGTGCAGGACATTCTGAAATGGGAGGGAGAACAGCCAGTTGTCGTGGTGCACATTGGTACCAACGACATAGGTAAAAAAAGGGATGAGGTCCTACGAAAAGAATTTAAGGAGCTAGGAGCTAAATTAAAAAGTAGGACCTCAAAAGTAGTAATCTCGGGATTGCTACCAGTGCCACGTGCTAGTCAGAGTAGGAATCGCAGGATAGCGCAGATGAATACATGGCTTGAGCAGTGGTGCAGCAGGGAGGGATTCAAATTCTTGGGGCATTGGAACCGGTTCTGGGGGAGGTGGGACCAGTACAAACCGGACGGTCTGCACCTGGGCAGGTCCGGAACCAATGTCCTAGGGGGAGTGTTTGCTAGTGCTGTTGGGGAGGAGTTAAACTAATATTGCAGGGGGATGGGAACCTATACAGGGAGACAGAGGGAGACAAAAATGAGGCAAAAGCAAAAGACAGAAAGGAGATGAGGAAAAGTGGAGGGCAGAGAAACCCAAGGCAAAGAACAAAAAGGGCCACTGTACAGCAAAATTCTAGAAGGACAAAGGGTGTTAAAAAAGCAAGCCTGAAGGCTTTGTGTCTTAATGCAAGGAGTATCCGCAATAAGGTGGATGAATTAACTGTGCAAATAGATGTTAACAAATATGATGTGATTGGGATTACGGAGACGTGGCTCCAGGATGATCAGGGCTGGGAACTCAACATCCAGGGGTATTCAACATTCAGGAAGGATAGAATAAAAGGAAAAGGAGGTGGGGTAGCATTGCTGGTTAAAGAGGAGATTAATGCAATAGTTAGGAAAGACATTAGCTTGGATGAAGTGGAATCTATATGGGTAGAGCTGCAGAACACTAAAGGGCAAAAATCGTTAGTGGGAGTTGTGTACAGACCTCCAAACAGTAGTAGTGATGTTGGGGAGGGCATCAAACAGGAAATTAGGAGTGCATGCAATAAAGGTGCAGCAGTTATAATGGGTGACTTTAATATGCACATAGATTGGGCTAGCCAAACTGGAAGCAATACGGTGGAGGAGGATTTCCTGGAATGCATAAGGGATGGTTTTCTAGACCAATATGTCGAGGAACCAACTAGGGGGGAGGCCATCTTAGACTGGGTGTTGTGTAATGAGAGAGGATTAATTAGCAATCTCATTGTGCGAGGCCCCTTGGGGAAGAGTGACCATAATATGGTGGAATTCTGCATTAGGATGGAGAATGAAACAGTTAATTCAGAGACCATGGTCCAGAACTTAAAGAAGGGTAACTTTGAAGGTATGAGGCATGAATTGGCTAAGATAGATTGGCTAATGATACTTAAGGGGTTGACTGTGGATGGGCAATGGCAGACATTTAGAGACCGCATGGATGAATTACAACAATTGTACATTCCTGTCTGGCGTAAAAATAAAAAAGGGAAGGTGGCTCAACCGTGGCTATCTAGGGAAATCAGCGATAGTATTAAAGCCAAGGAAATGGCATACAAATTGGCCAGAAATAGCAGCGAACCTGGGGACTGGGAGAAATTTAGAACTCAGCAGAGGAGTACAAAGGGTTTGATGAGGGCAGGGAAAATGGAGTACGAGAAGAAGCTTGCAGGGAACATTAAGGCGGATTGCAAAAGTTTCTATAGGTATGTAAAGAGAAAAAGGTTAGTAAAGACAAACGTAGGTCCCCTGCAGTCAGAATCAGGGGAAGTCATAACGGGGAACAAAGAAATGGCAGACCAATTGAACAAGTACTTTGGTTCAGTATTCACTAAGGAGGACACAAACAACCTTCCGGATATAAAAGTGGTCAGAGGGTCTATTAAGGAGGAGGAACTGAGGGAAATCTTTATTAGTCGGGAAATTGTGTTGGGGAAATTGATGGGATTGAAGGCCGATAAATCCCCAGGGCCTGATGGACTGCATCCCAGAGTACTTAAGGAGGTGGCCTTGGAAATAGCGGATGCATTGACAGTCATTTTCCAACATTCCATTGACTCTGGATCAGTTCCTATCGAGTGGAGGGTAGCCAATGTAACCCCACTTTTTAAAAAAGGAGGGAGAGAGAAAGCAGGGAATTATAGACCGGTCAGCCTGACCTCAGTCGTGGGTAAAATGATGGAATCAATTATTAAGGATGTCATAGCAGCGCATTTAGAAAATGGTGACATGATAGGTCCAAGTCAGCATGGATTTGTGAAAGGGAGATCATGCTTGACAAATCTTCTGGAATTTTTTGAGGATGTTTCCAATAAAGTGGACAAAGGAGTACCAGTTGATGTGGTATATTTGGACTTTCAGAAGGCTTTCGACAAGGTCCCACACAGGAGATTAATGTGCAAAGTTAAAGCACATGGGATTGGGGGTAGTGTGCTGACGTGGATTGAGAACTGGTTGTCAGACAGGAAGCAAAGAGTAGGAGTAAATGGGTACTTTTCGGAATGGCAGGCAGTGACTAGTGGGGTACCGCAGGGTTCTGTGCTGGGGCCCCAGCTGTTTACATTGTACATTAATGATTTAGACGAGGGGATTAAATGTAGTATCTCCAAATTTGCGGATGACACTAAGTTGGGTGGCAGTGTGAGCTGCGAGGAGGATGCTATGAGGCTACAGAGTGACTTGGATAGGTTAGGTGAGTGGGCAAATGCGTGGCAGATGAAGTATAATGTGGATAAATGTGAGGTTATCCACTTTGGTGGTAAAAACAGAGAGACAGACTATTATCTGAATGGTGACAGATTAGGAAAAGGGAAGGTGCAACGAGACCTGGGTGTCATGGTACATCAGTCATTGAAGGTTGGCATGCAGGTACAGCAGGCGGTTAAGAAAGCAAATGGCATGTTGGCCTTCATAGCAAGGGGATTTGAGTACAGGGGGAGGGAGGTGTTGCTACAGTTGTACAGGGCCTTGGTGAGGCCACACCTGGAGTATTGTGTACAGTTTTGGTCTCCTAACTTGAGGAAGGACATTCTTGCTATTGAGGGAGTGCAGCGAAGGTTCACCAGACTGATTCCCGGGATGGCGGGACTGACATATCAAGAAAGACTGGATCAACTGGGCTTGTATTCACTGGAGTTCAGAAGAGTGAGAGGGGACCTCATAGAAACGTTTAAAATTCTGACGGGTTTGGACAGGTTGGATGCAGGAAGAATGTTCCCAATGTTGGGGAAGTCCAGAACCAGGGGTCACAGTCTAAGGATAAGGGGTAAGCCATTTAGGACCGAGATAAGGAGAAACTTCTTCACCCAGAGAGTGGTGAACCTGTGGAATTCTCTACCACAGAAAGTAGTTGAGGCCAATTCACTAAATATATTCAAAAGGGAGTTAGATGAAGTCCTTACTACTCGGGGGATCAAGGGGTATGGCGTGAAAGCAGAAAGTGGGTACTGAAGTTTCATGTTCAGCCATGAACTCATTGAATGGCGGTGCAGGCTAGAAGGGCTGAATAGCCTGCTCCTGCACCTATTTTCTATGTTTCTATGTTTCTATTCATTCTTCAGATGTGACCATCACTTAAAGCCTATCCCAGTTTTCCCTTGTACAACCGAGCAGCTTGCTACGGCAGCTAAGAGTCACCCACATTGGTGTGAGCCTGGAGTCACACTTAGGCCCAGACCGGGTAAGGACAGCAGGTTTCCTTCCCGAAAGGACATTACTGAACCAGTTGGGTTTTTATAATGATCTAACAGCTTCATGGCCAGTTGAAGGATTTTTATTAAACTGAATTAAAATTCACAAACATGCCACAGTGGGATTTAAACCCACGGCTTACTGGATTATTATTTCAGGCGTCTGAGATTACTAGTCATGCAAAATAACCACTACTCGACCATACCCATTATAAATGGCTGATTATGTTAACCCATTTTGCTGTTGAGAAAGTCATAACCCAAAATAACCTTGTCACCAAACTTGCTCGCTCTGTCTGGGGAGCAAAGCCTCTACATCTGCTCTCGCACTCTGCTGCTCTCTTGCGGAATATTATGCAATCATTTGGGCTTGCCCACTACACATCATCAACATAGGCACTCCCTCAAAATCGAGGAAGACTTGCTTCCACTCTAAAAATGAGTTCTTACATGGCTGAACAGTCCAATACCGGAACCACAGTCCCTGTCACAGGTGGGACAGATAGTCGTTGAACGAAAGGGAGGCTGGTTTGCCGCATGCTCTTTCCGCTGCCTGCGCTTGATTTCTGCATTCTCTCAGCGATGAGACTCGAGGTGCTCAACACCCTCCCGGATGCACTTCCTCCACTTAGGGCGGTCTTTGGCCAGTGACTCCTAGGTGGGGATGTTGCATTTTATCAGGGAGGCTTTGAGGGTGTCCTTGTAATGTTTCCTCTGCCCAACTTGGGCTTGCTTACCATGTAGGAGTTCCGAGTAGAGCGCTTGCTTTGGGAGTCTTGTGTCAGGCATGCGAACAATGTGGCCTGCCCAGCGGAGCTGGTCGAGTGTGGTCAGTGCTTCGATGCTGGGGATGTTGGCCTGGTCAAGGACGCTCACTACACACTAGGTTGGTGGACACACTGAACTGCATGCTACTTTGTGTCTTTAATCAGTCACAGTCTGCCCTTTAGCCCTCCCATGTTTACCAGTCTTCTGCAACATAGCTCCTGCACATCATTGTCATTCATGCATGCAGTAGCAAAATTGGTGAGTAGACCTAACGAGGAAACCATGTGGCCAATTCACCCTGATTGGTTCTATCCATCAATGGCATGATTATCTTTGAGACTCTCAATATGCTCAACCTCCCCCAATTCCTTTCAACTTACTGGGATGAAGGATGGTGAGTAGACACTTCCTAAAAATCGCAGTATCATCTCCAACTTTACAGACCATCAATCAGGATTCAACTGGCCATGTCATGAGTAGATGTTCCTCAACCCCTTTCAAACCGGACAGGGAGAGTGCACCTCAAATCTTAACCAACGGGGCGCCTCCGTGACAACGACAACTCACCATCATAGGCAGTCCCTCATATAGAGGATGACTTGCTTCCATGCTAAAAAGGGATGAGTTCACAGGTGTTTCAATGAAGGACTTAATATTCCAGGTCCTGAACTACATTTTGAAGGGTGGAAGATGCCTGTGCTTGGATTTTTTTAAGGTGTGGTGGCCGTTGCAAACCAGCCACCACATGAGCTTGATAGAGCTAGGTCTTGGTCCGTGGCAAGGATTAACCAGGACGACTGGAGTCCAGCTCTGCTGCACGGACCTAGTGTGCACACATATCACAGTATGGGCTGGCCCGTACTGTCCCTGGGCCCTCGCCTTTTCTGGGTCCAGAACTCACGCCTCTCCTGAGCCCCGATCATGTCCCTCTATGAACTCTCGCCACTTGTCTGCCACAAACTCACCGCTCCTTCGCCCCAACCTCGCTGCTCCTTTGCCCCGACCTTGCCGCTCCAGCTGTACCTGCCCACCCAGCCCGGAAATCGGCGCGGTATTGGCCTGCAAGACCATCAGCAGGCCTGGGCCAACCACTGCAGGGAGCAGTGCGTGCTGTTGGAGGAGGATGATGGCTGAGAAGAGGGCGACTGGATTTGAAGTCACCCAACTCCAGGTCGCTGATTGTAGTGCGGGCAGGTACAGCGACGACAAATATCCTTGCGGACAAACATGAACCATTATCCCACGTGGGTTGAATCATGCCCCTTAACTAACTATCTGGTGGCCTGAACACTTGCATGCTGGTGATAACAATGCTCTGAGGCAGCTCGAATTAAATGCCGAATATGCGTATGCTGAATAAATAATAATGTTACTACTGGATTCAAGCTTCAATTCACTGAAAAAAAATTAACTCAAAAATTTATGGTAATTTACTTAAAATCGAACTGCAATGAAATTTATAGCACTGCAGTATTATGGGCTCAATTTTGCTGAAGCCCATTTTCTGGCTTATTGCCAGAGTGACGCCCGTTTTTCTAGGCCAGAAATATTTTGTCAACGTTTCAAAAAGAAGTTAGCTGAAGTCCTTACTACTAGGGGGAATCAAGGGGTATGGCGAGAAAGCAGGAATGGGGTACTGAAGTTGCATGTTCAGCCATGAACTTATTGAATGGCGGTGCAGGCTAGAAGGGCCGAATAGCCTACTCCTGCACCTATTTTCTATGTTTCTATGTTTCTATGTTTCCCAGATATAAAATTCAAATTTGGCGCCGCGCAGCGCGTCCAGCCGCTTCTGGGGGTGGAGCCTGCTGTCTGCGCCGAAAAAACAATGCTGCACCTTCTGCGCATGCGCGGGAAAAAAAGTTACATTTTTTACGTTATTTCAATGGACGCGCATGCTCAGTACAGCTCCGGATTGGCAATTGGCCATTTTTAAAGAGCCAGTTGTGTGTGAGAGAAGGATTACTGTTTGTGAGAGCATTGGAAAAATCGGATCTTCAGCAATACAAGATGCAACGCGGTGCAAGGACCAAGAATTTCTTACAGGATGAAGTGGAGACACTGATTACTGTAATTGAGGCCAGATGGCACGAGCTGGACACCAGCAGAGGTCACATAAAAGTTCCACCCAAAGAAATGAAAAAACACTGGAACCAAGTTGCAGAAGTTTACTGCGCAATGGTGTCGACCACGAGATCTGGAGGCCATTGTCAAAAGAATTGGCAGGGCCTTGGTCAAGTAGTTAGTGTAAGTAATATTTTCATTTTTCAATGGAATTGCAATTTGTAAATGTGACCATCTGTATATCCAGCAGAAAGACACCCTCTCTAAAAAGTTGCATTTTCACCTTTGCAGAGGAAGGTAGCACATAATAAAAGTGAAAGAACTCGAACAGGAGGAGGCTCAGCAAATCTGCAGCCACTGACACCCTTGGAAGAGAGGGTCGCTGCTTTGATGGGTCCTGCTTGGAGAAAAGCAACCGCCACTGCACAAGCTGGGCCCACACTCAAGGGAGAGGGTAAGTCCTGCAAATTCCAGAGTCTGGCTTTGCTAAATGTTAAGTACTGCGCGGGCTTGTCATGCTTCGGTTCATGGGGATGTCTTCATTAGCTACGCTTCGGTTGATGCAGTGTGCTATCATTCATCATGGTCCTTCAAATCAGCCTGCTCCCTGCGCTGTGAGAGCCTACTCATACACACACCGTGCCCCTCCTCCACTGCTAACCATTTGTCTGTGTTCTGTTACATTTTGCAGAACTTGAGGCCAACCCTGACAATGCAGAAGAATATTCAGAAGTGGACAAGCCTGAAGAGGAGACTATCTTCCAATCCCACCTTCCAGACCAAGAGCATGGAGATGAGGGGGAGGGGGAGGTGAAGGGGATGGATGAAGCCCCATCTCTTGTACTCACTTTGGAGGAGGTACAGGTGCCGCCCATTGAGTTGCTAGCCCTTTTCCTGATTAGTGGTTTGAGTGTTGGTGGGACATTCCATGTTTTCCCACCATCCGAGGCTGCGGGTCTGAGTGATGTGGTGCAGCGAGACACACCCAGGGCCCTACCATCTAAGGCTGCGGGTCCCAATGGTGTGGTGCAGCGAGGCATACCCAGGGCCTCACCGTCCGAGGCTGTGGAACCAAGAGATGGGGTGCAAGCCACACTCGTGGGGAGAAGGGGAAGGAGAGCTCGACAGCACTCTCCTGAGGTACAGGTTCTAACAGTTATGCTTCAGATGATGGCAATGAGTGAGTAACGCGATCACTCCTGGACACCATCAGTGGGGTGGGTGATGAGGGAGCGTGACTGTCGGGAGAAGTAACAGCAATCTCATGAGAAATAGGAATGATGTCCGGGACCACGAGCGAGGGAATATCTCAGTCAGTTGAAACTATGTCAGTGACCATGACGGAGGGAATTTCACAGGTAGCTGATGCGCTGTCAGTGAACATCAGGGAGGGAATGTCAGAGATGATGCAAACACTATCACTGAACATGAGGGAGAGAATGTCACAAGTAGTTGAGACAGTTTTGCTCAACATGAGGGAGGGAATGTTACAGGTTGTTGAGACACTGTCAGGGCACATGAGGGAGGGAATGTCAGAGTTAGCTGCTGCAATAAGGGAACATGCCCAGATCACGCATCCATTGACAGAATCAACTGCCACCCCCATTCCAATCCCCACACCGGCCCCTGAAGAACCCCAAGCCGGGCCCTCAACATTGCTACCTGCCGCCAATCCCCCCCCGCACCCCCCACCCCCCACCCCCCCTTACCAACAGGCGCGCACTACCCAAGATCTGAGAAAGAATAAGCTTGGTACCAACCCCAGAAACATTGCGCCAATGCCTGCGGGCAGGGATGGAGTCACCAAGAACAAGCGTGGCAGGCGGTCTTAGAATAAGATGAAGAAGAGATGGGTGGAGCCTTTCTTTGCTGCTGCTGTTGTTGTTATTATTATTGTTGCTGTTGTAATTGTTGTTCTCACATTAAAAGATTTTTGTAAGTTATGGAATTTTATAAGTTTAAAAGTTAGTAAGTGATCTTATAGTTTGTAAGTGATCATAACTAAAAAAACTTTAAAGTTTGATTACAAGAATAATTTTATTAAAGTTAAGTTATACTGTTTGTTAAACTTTTGAATAAAATATATTTTATGTTAAAACTGAATCATTTCCATTATTTGTTTGATTATTAACACAACTTTTGAAGAAAACAAGAATCATTTCCATCATTTGTTCCATTAACACAAAACAACATTATGGAACAGGTCCAAATACTAAACATGGTCCATGTGGAATCGTTGCAGCTGAGCCTTCAGGCAGCAAAGCGTTCACGGATGAGCTGCTGGCGCAAGGCTTGAGTAATCATTAAAGGCACATGACGGCCCGCCCTCCCCCGCCGTCGTGCTTTGGGTTCAGGTACTTGCATGGCTTCTTCATCCTCGTCGTCCTCCTCCTCGTCATCTGCATCTTCTACATCATTATCACCAGCCACTCTCACCTCAGGTGGGTCTTCTACTACCAGCTGCTGCTGCCTCATGATGGCTAAGTTATGCAGCATGCAGCACACAACAGTGAACTGACAGACAATCTCAGGGGAGTAGAGCAAGTAGCCTCCTGATTAGTTCAGGCATCGGAAACGCTGTTTCTAGATGCCAATAGTCCTCCCTATGAAGCTGCATGTCATGTTGTATTCCCGCGTATGGGCGTCATGAGCCAGGTGGCGAAGCCGTACCCTTTGTCGCCCAGCAGCAAGCACTGCCCTTCTGGCTGCTGCTGAAACATGGCAGATATAACACTTTCGCACAGGAGGAACACATCATGGGTGCTCCCAGGTTAATTTGCATCGACTGACATGATGTGATGCATGTCATAGAAACATAGAAACATAGAAAATAGGTGCAGGAGTTTCGGCCCTTCGAGCCTGCACCACCATTCAATAAGATCATGGCTTATCACACACGAGCCGTGCATTAATGGAGTGAAAACCTTTTCCATTCCTGTACATCTTGGAATCCTCCAAAGATGCTTGCAAGATGATATGGGTACAATCAATGCACCCTATTCCTTTGGGAAGTCAGCAATCCTGGAGAAGTCCACAGCCCTGTCACCCATTGCTTGGGCGGTCATTGGGAACTTTATGTAGTTATTCCGACATAGGGGATGGGTGACTAATAGGAAGAGCAGTGCAAGGAAGGTAGTGCGGTCATCCCCCTGCAAAACAGATACACCACTTTGGGTACTGTTGAGGGGATGACTCATCAGGAAAGAGCAGCAGCAGCCAAGTTCATGGCACCAGAGCAGGAAAAAGAGTGGGAGAGCGATAGTGATCGGGGATTCTATTGTAAGGGGAATACATAGACATTTCTGCAGCCGCAATCGAGACTCCAGGATGATATGTTGCCTCCCTGGTGCAAGGGTCAAGGATGTCTCAGAGTGGGTGCAGGACAATTTGAAAAGGAAGGGTGAACAGCCAGTTGTCGTGGTACATATAGGTACCAACGATATAGGTAAAAAACGGGATGAGGTCCTATAAGATGAATTTAGGGAGCTAGGAGCTAAATTAAAAAGCAGGATCTCAAAAGTAGTAATCTCAGGATTGCTACCAGTGCCACGTGCTAGTCAGAATAGAAATCGCAGGATAGCTCCGATGAATACGTGGCTTGAGGAGTGGTGCAGAAGGGAGGGATTCAAATTCCTTGGACATTGGAACTGGTTCTGGGGGAGGTGGGACTAGTACAAACCGGACGGTCTGCACCTGGGCAGGACTGGAACCAATGTCCTAGGGGAGTGTTTCCTAGTGCTGTTAGGGAGGGTTCAAACTAATATGGCAGGGGGATGGGAACCTATGCAGGGAGACAGAGGGAAGTAGAATGAGGGCAGAAGCAAAAGATAGAAAAAAGAAAAGTAAAAGTGGAGGGCAGAGAAACGCAAGGCAAAAAGCAAAAAGGGCCACATTACAGCAAAATTATAAAGGGGCAAAATGTGTTAAAAAGACAAGCCTGAAGGCTCTGTGCCTCAATGCGAGGAGTATTTGGAATAAGGTGGACGAATTAACTGTGCCGATAACAGTTAGCGGGTAAGATATAATTGGCATCACGGAGACATGGCTCCAGGGTGACCAAGGCTGGGAACTCTATATCCAGGGGTATTCAACATTCAGGAAGGATAGACCGAAAGGAAAAGGCGTTACTGGTTAAAGAGGAAATTAATGCAATAGTAAGGAAGGACATTAGCTTGGATGATGTGAAATCGGTATGGGTGGAGCTACGGAATACCAAAGGGCAGAAAATGCTCGTGGGAGTTGTATACAGACCACCAAACAGTAGTAGTGAGGTTGGGGACAGCATCAAACATGAAATTAGGGATGCGTGCAATAAAGGTACAGCAGTTATCATGGGAGACTTTAATCTACAGACCAATAGCTTTCTGTCCACCTCCTTTTTTAAATAGGGGCATTACATTTGTGGTTTTCCAATCCGCTGGGACCTCCCCAGAATCCAGGGAATTTTGGTAGATTACAACCAATGCATCCACTATCCTGCAGCCACTTCTTTTAAGACCCTACGATGCAGGCCATCAGGTCCAGGGATTTTGTCCTGCGCCACCTCCCTCCACAACCATCGAAAAACTCTCAGAGCCACTCTCAGGCTACAGGACATCCCATCCCCTCTCCACAGGCTTAATTAATGCCTCTAGTGCAGCGTTCGACAATTAAAGCGCACGCTGGCGATCTGCTCCCTAGCCATCTTCCTGCTCTGACCTGACTGTAAAGGTCAAACTACAACTGTGCAGAGTCATCTTACTTGGCCTTTAAGAAGCGTCAGGCGCCAGAATGTTTGATGACCATTGCCTCATCCACATTCACTCTGGGAATTTATCGCAAGGATTTTTGGCTTCACTGCCCTAAGAGAATCATGCAACGACTGATTAACAGCTCCTTTTCCCTCTTCGGCAATGAAACAAAATTTCACGATAGATGGCGATAAATTTCACAAGGCCCTACACTTACCATCCAGCCGGGCTTACCGCCTCAAAATGAGCAATACCTAATTTCTCGCCCTCTGATATCACACTGGAGAGAACAGTCGCACTTTACCTGCTGAGAACAGGACGGTTCGTATATGTTTGCACACCTTCACAACACTGCAAGGGACTGTCAAAGGGTGACAGTGATGGATGTCAGCCAATGTGGATGAACAAACTGAAGGCTCCTAGATATTATAAAGATTTCAGAAGGTGTGCTCCAATCAATTTTCTTTGGTAAAAAAATGTGATGAATACAAAATATGAAAAAGTAGATTCAGTTTTAATTAAATCATGCAGCATAATCAATTATTACTGTGGAAGAAAGTATGTTAAAAGTGCATTTGTGCTCAAAGTATCTATGATTAACTCTGTCCAGACACTTGCTCATTTGGATGGGATGTTTTGTGATCCCATCCTGGTTGCTTCATACAATCCCGGAGCAAAAGGGCTCCAGCCTAAGTGCGTTCCTGCAAGCACTGTAAAAAAAGGTCCACTTACCGTTTCAAGTCCCCCATATTTCTTGCTATCAATGCCTTGTGGATCCTCAGATCTGAGCAGGCCTGGGATCAAGGCCTGAATGGTTTCAGAAGGGCCTAACGTGCCTGACCAACCTCTTTGACATGGGAAGCGACATCGCAAGAGGTTTTTTAACAAACCTTGCGACAAAGAATATCTAGACTTGGTCGAAAAGCTTTGATAACTAGATGAGTATTTATAGTCAAGCATGATTTAGTCTCCTCATCTAGCTCCAGTTGTAAGTCGGCATTTGTAAGATTGAACTTTGAGAAGATCTGACCACCTGTTGGTGTTGTGAATAAATCTTCTATATTTGGCAATTTATTGGGTAGATTACCCTCTCGAACCTGGTTTACAGTTACTTTATAATCACCACACAACCTTACCTTACCATCTGACTTAGATATAACAACAATAGGTGTAGCCCAATTACATAGTTCTATCTTAGAGATAATGTTCTCAATCTCTAGTCTTTTGAGTTCTTGCTCACCTCTCTCTTTGAGTGTATATGGTATGGGTCATGACTTGCAGTAAACTGGTCTAGCTTGCTTCTGTACCCTGACACTCACCTTGAAGCCTTAGATCAGACTGCCTGTTTTGCAGAACACCTTTGGATACTTCTTGATGACATCATCATTCAATGCAAATCTCGTTTCAACAGGAAAAATCTCATTCCAATCTAGCTTCAGTAATTGCAACTAATTTCTTCCTAGTAAGGCAGGCTTGTCTCCTGCCACTACTAAAATTGGCAAGTTCTGAAATTGATCCTTGTATTTCACCGGTACGGTGATATGACCTACCACAGGAATGTTCTCTTCTGAGTAGCCTCGCAGCTTTATCTTTGACTTTTCCAGTGGAAAATCATTCATATTGTTGAGATATATCGATTCTGGTGTTAAGCTCATGGATGCGCCATTGTCGATTTCCATGGATATCCTGGTTCGTACAACATTTACTTGGATGTTGATACTTTTGGAATCGCTGTTAGATACTCTCGTGCTCCTGATGACATGTATCTCTTCGCCCTGTTGCTTTTCTTTAATGCTATGTAGTCTCTGGGGATTTCTACTTATAGCCTTGAAAGTTGATTTACTCTTCAGTTGGCATGTCTTCGCAAGATGCCCAATTTTCCTGCAGAAGAAACACTCTACCTTCACATATGGACAACTTCGAGCAATGTGTTGTCCCAGGAACCGATAGCACGGCTTTAATACTCTGTTACCATTGCCAGTTGCTGAGACCTTGGGACCCAACTGACTTTTACTTTTAATTTGCAGGCAAGTCACCTGGAAATTGAATGAAATTCTCGGGAATATTGCTCGACAAGCTAAGTCAAAGGTCAAGTTGGGAGTTTTCAACAACTTTTTTCTGATCGCTTCATTCTTTATCCCACAAATCCCATGTAATGCTCAGTCCTGAAAGTTTCTGAAATGACAGTGAATAGATAGTGTTTTTATTGCTACAATGTATACACTGATATTTTCGTCAATTAACTGATCTCATATTCCGAAATGATAACTTTCAGCAATTTCCAGGGGATCAGGTCTGTAGTGCTGATTTAACTTTCTTAGAACCTCCGTAAGTGATATGTCCTTTGGCTTGACAGGAACAAGCACACTTTTCAGGGTTTCATACATCTCGGGGCCTGCTTCAGTCAGGAAAATCGCCCGTTTTCTTTCTAAAACCAACTGATTACTGTTTTCATCATCGGGCACTTCGATGATACTAATTGTGGTGAAAAACATTTCTAGCCGCTCCACATACACTCCAAAAGTCTCTCGGTGACGATGGAATTCACCCAAGTGCCCTATTATTCCTAGAGGCATGGCCATCTGTAAGTGATTTGCCTTAGGTGTTTTTGACGCAGCCCCACATTACAATAGTTCTAGACTTGGGAGTGATTACTGTACTGAACAGATGAATGAGTCATGGACAAGTACCTCGGTCTCAACGACAATGCTTTATTCAAGCTACCTCAACACAGCAAAACTGCAAGTAAACATAGTGACAATGTAATACAATCCAATACCCTGGCATGTCCATACCGTCCCTAGCGCAAAGTACCCAACGTCTAAACCCTCTGCGCGGATCCACAATGTAATCCCAACTTTGAACCAACTGACTGGGTGTACCCCTATGGTACTTGCAGTAGAACCTCCCCACTAAAATCCTTCTAAGGCTTGGTTGGGAGACAACACGACACCTCCTCACACAGTGGCTGTGAGCTTAAAAATGCGTGGGCAGGGATGATGCTCATCAATTCGTTGGCTTACTCGCTGCTTCTCCTGGTGAAAACATGTCCCTTCTGGTCCCGTACTGTCAATGGTTTCTTCTCTCGATCCCAGACGGAGTGCTCGATCCTTGTAGAGGTGAAGCAAACGAGAGCAAAAGAGAGAGAGAGGTGACCACATGGCCACCTTTTATATCCAAAGTCTGTTTGCTTCTTCTGGCCCAAAAAAGTTTTTCTTGTTTCGAGGCTTCTGTCTGAGTGGCCCATGTGTATTCCAGTGATGGCTGGGGATGGGTTTTTGCTTCCAACTGGTTTGGGCTTAATGGCTTTCTTTTGTTCTAGTTTCCCGTTTCTCGGGGGTGATCTCATCCAGGTAATGGCTCTCTGACGAGTTCACATTGCTTAACAATGGACCCTCCATCTTTGTCCATTACCTATGATGAGTTGCCTTCTCCAGGCCATTGTAACGTGTCCCAGACCACCCCCGCCCATCAGATGTGGATTTTTCGTGTACAACATGGAAAATTACGTGGGCTCCTCCCACAACAGGGGCTGCCAGCTCTTTTCTGCAGTGAAAAATTAAAACGCAATGTCCAGATAATGTCCAACAATCCTTGGGGAGCCGATGCTTAAACATCTGGACTCTGGCAGTTCAGCCAAATGTGCTTGTAATTGACCTTGGATTTTTAGCTGTTCTGCAATACAAAGGACCTCTCCAGTCTCTCTGTTGTTTGGCTGGAATCACCCCACCAACAAATATTTCAGCTTGGGTATCCAGGAATACGATCCTACATCGCCAACGTGGTATATTCTCTACGATATCACAAACACACTGCAATTACAAGATGGCATCAACTCCTTTTTATTCTTGTAAACAGCTGCATTACCACAGTAGTCCACTAGATGGAGCAGTAGACCTCTAGGTGGAGCAGTAGACCTCAAAGTTGAGCTATGTATTACAATGAAAAGCTGGTGAGATGTACTGAATGAATGCCCCAGGGATCGGTGCCGCAGCCACTTCTGTTGCTGGATTCAGGATTAAAAAAAAATTCTTCATGGGATGCGGGCATCTCTGACAAGGTCGGCATTTATTGTCCATGCCTAATTGCCCTCGAGAAGATGGTGGTGAGCATTCTTCTTGAACCGCTGCAGTCCGCATGGTGAATGTTCTCCAACAGTGCTGAGTTTGTTGTAGCGGTTTGGTACAACTGAGTGGCTCACTAGGCCATTTCAGAGGGCAGTTAAGAGTCAACCACATTGCTGTGGGTCTGGAGTCACATAGAGGCCAGACTGGGTCAGGATGGCAGATTTCTTTCTCTGAAGGACATCAAATGCAAAGTAAGTTGGTCAAATTTGCCAATTAAACTAAACTAGGGTGCAGTGAGGTCTGACTCAGGAACCATGGAATTGCAGAAGTACCAAAACAATTTTTGCAAGTGGCTAGAGCTATGGCAGATGAAATTGAGATGGAACTAATGTGCAAGGTTTTACATGTTGGAAAATAAATGAAATGATTAATTAATGAATAGCACCGAACTCGGAACATAGGAGCATAGGAACAGGAATAGATCATTCAGCCCCTCGAGCCTGTTCCGCCATGCAGTTAGATCATGCTGACCTGTACCTCAAATCTATCTACTCATCTTAGTTCTTTATCCTTTAATATCTTTGCCTAACAAAAATCTATCACCGTCAGTTTTTAAATTTTCTGTTCCTCTCCCTTTTGGGGAGAGACTTCTAGATTTTCACTACCTTTGTGTGAAGAAGTGTTTCCTGACATCACCATTAAACAGCTTAGCTCCAATTTTAAGGTTATGCTCCTTTGTTCTGGATTCTCCCTCCTGAGGAAATTGTTTCTCTCTATCTAGCTTATCAACTCCTTTAATCATCTTAGAAACCTCAATTAGATCATCCCTGAATACAAGCCTAGTCTATGCAACCTCTCCTCACAATTTAACCCTTTTAGCCCTTCTTTAGGGAAGAGGCTGAAATAGAAACATAGAAAATAGGTGCAGGAGTCGGCCATTCGGCCCTTCGAGCCTGCACCGCCATTCAATGAGTTCATGGCTGAACATGCAACTTCAGTACCCCATTCCTGCTTTCTCGCCATACCTCTTGGTCCCCCTAGTAGTAAGGACTACATCTAATTCCTTTTTGAATATATTTAGTGAATTGGCCTCAACAACTTTCTGTGGTAGAGAATTCCACAGGTTCACCACTCTCTGGGTGTCTGGGAGTCAAAACCAACCAGTCAGCAACAATTAGCAAAGCAAATGAAAAATCAGTTGAGTTTATGTCTGTTCTGATGAAAGATTATGACCTCTGTTTCTCTCTCCACAGATGCTGACTGACCTGCTGAGCAATTCCAGCAGTTTTTTCTCTTTATTTCATATTTCTAGCATCCGCAGGATTTTGATTTTGTTTCAGTACAGGTCCTGTTTTTTTTCATTTTCTGGGATCCTCCGCTCTTGGATTCTTTTCCAGTTTGTCGGCTTTTCCCGTTTCCGTTTCAGACCAGGATCTATGTTGGGGCCTCAACTATTTACAATATTTATTAACGACTTAGATGATGGCATAGAAAATCATACATCCAAATTTGCCAATGGCATAAAGATAGGCGGCATTGTCGGCAGTGTAGAGGGAAGCGTAACATTACAAAGGGCTATTGATAGATTAAGTGGAAGTGGCAAATGGCATTCAATGTCAGCAAATGTGAGGTCATCCACTAAATAGTGAAAAACTAAAAATAGTGGATGTCCAAAGAGATTTGAAGGTTCCAGTACATAGATTATTAAATTTCATGAACAGGTACAGAAAGTAATCAAAAGCTAATGGGATTCTGGCCTTTATAGCTAGAGGACTAGAGAACAAGGGGATAGTGTTATGTCCGCATGCTTGTATTGTTATGATGCTCTGTAACACTGAATGCACCTTCACCCTGTACACACCTTACCTATACACCAGAGGGTGCTGCTGCTGAGACCTAAGGGTTACCTACACACTGCGGGTAACCCAGTATAAAAGGGAGCTCACCTCTTGGTGTCCTCACTCTAGGAGCTGCAATAAAAGACTACAGTCTTCACAGTTTAAGTACCATACTCCTGCCTCGTGGAGTCATTAACAAGGTGCCTACATACACAATAACTGGTGACGAGGTCACGAACTACACGCACATCATGTCGAATCTCAGCAACTTTCAACAATTCACCAATGGGGAAAATTTGGACGCCTTCGTGGAAAGGTTGGAGCATTTCTTCATAGCCAACGATCTGGATGGGGACACATCAGCGTCACTACCGAACAAGCGCAGGGCCATCCTGCTTAGTAGTTGTGGATCCACTATCCATTGTCTCGTCAGGGATTTGCTAGCCCCATTGAAGACAACAACCAAGAGACTTGTAACCTTAATCCAAGAGCAACTAAAACCCAAAGAAAACATCCTCACAGTCAGGCA
The DNA here is from genome assembly GCF_044704955.1 of Pristiophorus japonicus. Classification (NCBI taxonomy): domain Eukaryota; kingdom Metazoa; phylum Chordata; class Chondrichthyes; family Pristiophoridae; genus Pristiophorus; species Pristiophorus japonicus. The sequence goes on from NC_091980.1 coordinate 19,520,797, forward strand.
TCGGTTCTACACTCACTGGCGACCCGAAGGCCAAGAAATTGCTCAGTATGCTGCAGATTTAAGAAGATTGACTGCACCGTTGATTTTGGCGACTACATTAACAAAGCACTAAGGGACATATTTGTTATTGGAATCGGCCACGAGGGCCTCCTCCATAAATTGCTCTCTGCGGACATCACAGTCACCCTGCAGAAGGCAATTAAAGAGAGCCAGGCCTACATTATTTTGGTCGGCGACTCCAGGCGAATATTGACGCAGGCCCAGGACCCTAAACTGACGAATGCAGTGCACCGAATGGCTACTTCTAAAGGCAGAAATGCTGCCCCGAGTCCCGCAACCCTGAGTCCGCCACATGGGGCAAACCAGCAGGCGCTGTGGAGGAAACCACTGGGCCCACCGCTGCTGCTACAAAGACTGTACTTGCAAAGGCTGCAAAGAGAAAGAGCACTTTCAGAGAATGTGCAGAAAAAGCTTTACTTACCGCATCTCTGAAGTGTTGGCTGATCACCTGGGCTCTGACACAGATGAGGAGGAAGTTGCTCAACCCCTGGAAGAAGAGTATGGAATTTATTCCTGCTCCCCTGAAAGTTCCCCATGGAAGATGTACGTAGACATCGAGGGAGTTCCATTTTCGATGGAGATCGACACAGGGGCGAGCCAGTCTTTGATGAGCCAAACGACCTTTGAAAAACTTTGGATCAATCCCGCCAAATGACCAAAACTGTCTCCTGTCCAAGCAAAGCTGCTCACCTACACCAAAGATAAATTCCTAGTCATTGGCAGAGTGGACGTCCAGGTCTCCCAAGGCGGCGTGATGAACAAACTCCCCCTGTGGATCATTGCCAGCGATGATCCCACGCTGCTGGGAAGAAGTTGGATGAAGCAGGTCCAAGTCGGTCGAAGTGACGACGGCCTCCGGGCTCCAGAAATCAACATCCCACGGAGTCCCGAACATGGATGCATCGCTGCACCTAGAAATCCTACCGTCCAGCTCGACTGCGCGGTGACGACTTCACAACACCGTGGCGAGATCTCTAGAACCGAACGTCCAAACTTCACCTTCCGGGCCGTGGCAGGACTCCAGAAGAAGCACATCGTCAAGAAAAGTGGATTCCTGACGTCCATGGCCAAACCTGAGGAGGAAAAGATCACCACAGCCTACCTGGAAGTGAGCGAAAAGATGGCGGCCGAACCACGAGGCGAAGAACCTAAAATCAAAATAGCCACGACCAGACCATGAGGGGCAGCGTTGGAGGAGCGACACATGGCACTGAACGGCGAACCGGATTGGAAAGCCCCCTTAAAGCAGACCGGTAACCCAAAGAATTTAAAGGGACAGTTTCAATCTAAAGATGACAAGGACTTTAAAGTTAAAAATGCAGTTAGCGAATACAGGTCTGATAATGTAACGTGGAATTGAGATGCCGGAGTAACTGATGAGAAAAATGAAATGAATGCTTGTGTAAGTAAGGTTAAGAACAAGTCTGTAATGCCTAATGATTATGAGAGAAAGTTCAAAATGACAAATGTAACCATGTATGGAGAGACTGTGATACAAGAAAATTATGTAAATGCTGTAATTAACAATGTAAAGGTTGTTAATAATGTAGACTCGACTTTGTATCATCGGGGCCAATATGTCATGTAAACAGGTAGTAGACTGTTAAAGGATACTGGGTTCTACAGGGACAATGTAAATTCCAGAGGAATCCCCCCATGGGAGACCCCCGGGTCCAGCGGGCTACCTGACCATGTAGCCTGGACTTTTGGGACAAATGTGATGCCCCAGGAAGGGCTCACACACACCCAGTGGGAGCAGACCCACTGCAGGGATAGAGGTCAATGGGCAGCACAGCCATCACCACTGGCAACCTGCCCCAGACTGGCCCTATACCACCTGGCCACCAGGGCCAGTACCAGGAGCGAGAGGCCAGTACCCTCCAGCTTTCCTGGAGGACCCTGGGATGACCAGACTCTCATCCCAAATGGAGGACAAGGATCCCACACAGTCCTTGGGCCTGCCCACCACCACACACTTACCCATATGACAGAGTATGTACCCTACCCACTGCTGCATTGGCTACCCCACTGAGGGATCCCACAACAGTGACACCTACATGGTCTGTGTGTGTGTGTGGCGGGGGCGGGGGGGGGGCAGAATGTATGAGGCCAGACTCAAGTACAGGGATCACACCTGGCGCCCACGCAACCCTCACCACAATCTCACACAGCCCGCTACTGATCATCTCCCCAGGTCATGGAAATAAGGACTTGAAAAATGCTTAGGGGGGAGTGTTGTTATGTATGCATGCTTGTATTGTTATGATATTCTGTAACATTGAATGTACCTTCACCCTGTACAAAGCTGTCCCGCAATGCTCGGCTTTGAAAGTTTCTGAAATTATAGTGAATAGATAGCTTTGTTAATGCTACAATGTAATCACTGATACCTGCATCAGCCTTTTGATTTTGTATACTGAAATGATAGCTTTCAGCAATTTCTAACGGTTTGGGGTTATAGTGCTCCTCCAGCTTCGTTAAAATCTCTTTAAGCGTTCTGTCCTTTGGTTCGTCAGGCACAAGCAGAATTACCAGGGTTTTGTACAACTCAGGACCAGCTGCAGATAAGAAAATCGCTCTCTTCCATTCCAATATTGCCTGATTCTGGACCGCATTCCCTGGAACTTCGATTATGTTATTTGCAGTGAAATACATTTCTAGCCGATCCACATATGCTTTAAAACGTTCCCGGTCGTGTCTATATTCACCCAAATGTCACATTACACCTGTGGGTGCTGCCATTTTAATTTCTAGCTGTTCACACAATGTGCTGTATTTTACCTTGGATTTTGTAGCTTTTTCCAAATACAGAAGCTTCCAAATTCTCTCTGTCGGCTGGCTGAATTCTTCACCAATAAAATTTCAGCTTTAAATCAACCGAAAAATTCCATCTCACCACCACATGTGATATATTCACAGAGCAGAAGCACACACAGCTTCTAACATGGCAGGCAGCTCTCTTGGAAGCCTCCGGAACTCCCTGGTTCTGTTTAATTATTAACTCTGTAGTTGCAGTACACAATATATCCACATCCACAGTGTGGAGCTGCAAACATTACAAGTTCACAGATATTACAGTGCATTTGGACTTTCAAAAGACTTTTGATAAGGTCCCACACAAGAGATTTGTGTGCAAAATTAAAGCACTTGGTATTGGGGGTAATGTATTGACGTGGATGGAGAGCTGGTTGGCAGCCAGGAAGCAAAGAGTAGGAATAAAAGGGTCCTTTTCAGAATGGTAGGTAGTGTCTAGTGGGGTACCGCAGGGTTCAGTGCTGGGACCCCAGCTATTTACAATATACATTAATGATTTAGCCAAAGGAATTGAATGTAATATCTCCAAGTTTGCAGATGACACTAAGCTGGGTGGCAGTGTGAGCTGTGAGGAGGATGCTAAGAGGCTGCAGGGTAACATGGACAGGTTAGGTGGGTGGGCAAATGCATGGCAGATGCAGTATAATGTAGATAAATGTGAGGTTATCCACTTTGGTGGGAAAAATAGGAGGACAGAATATTATCTGAATGGTGACAGATTAGGAAAAGGGGAGATGCAACGAGACCTGGGTGTCATGGCCTATTCCTGCACCTATTTTCTATGTTTCTATGTTACTATGATAGCTTGTTGTTTATCAACGGTATTAAGGGATATGGGCTAAAGCTGGGTATATGGAGTTAGGTCACAGATCAACCATTAATTCATTGAATGACAGAACAGGCTCAAGGTTCTGAATGTCCTATGTTCCTATGTACCTATCCCACCACTGCCTCATCTACTCAAAGATTCTGTGTCTCTTAAACATCTTTAATTTGTTTCATTATGTTTCTTACTAACGTTAGTATCACTTCAGCCATGTTGTGATTTCTTTGAAGCACTTCGCGTGATTTTGTTCTTTTTCCATCTCTTCTTTCCTTTGTTCTGTTGCTTTTTATATCATAGAATGATACAGCACAGCAGACCATTCAGCACATCGTGTCTGAGCCGGCTCTTTGAAAGAGCTACCCAATTAATCCCACCTCCCTGCTCTTTCCTCATAGTTCTGCAATTTTCTCCCTTCAAGTCTTTCTCCAATTCTCTGTTGAAAGTTACAATTGAATGTGGTTCCACCACCCTTTGAGACTGTACATTCTAGAGCATAATAACTCACTGCGTAAAACATTTCTCCTCATCTCACCTCTGACTCTTTTGCCAATTATCTTAAATCGCTGTCGTCTGATTACTGACACTTCTACCACTGGAAACAGCTTTTCATTATTTGCTCAAAACCCTTCATGATTTTAAACATAATTTACCTTCTCTGCTCTAAGGAGAACAACCTCAGCTTCTCTCACCTCTCCACATAACTGAAGTCCCGCGTCCCTGGTCCCATTCTAGTAAATGTCCTCTGCATCCTCTCCAAGGCCTTGACATCCTTCCTAAATTATGGTGCCCAGAATTGAACACCATACTCCAGCTGTGGGCGAACCATTGAATTATAAAGATTTAGCATAACTTCCTTGCTTTTGTACTCTATGCCTCTGTTTAGAAAGTCAAGGATCCTTTGTGCCTTTTTCAACAGCCTTCTCAACTTGTCCTGCCACTTACAAAGATTTTTGTACCTAAATCGCCTTAAAATTGTACCATTTATTTCATACTGTTTCTCCTCATTCTTCCTTCCAAAATGCATCAATTCAGTGCCAGTAGAAACAGTTCCTGCTTTTCATCTTCGAATTGTTCCAGTTCTGATGAAGAGACAACAGAAACGTTAACTTGCCTGTTTCTCTCTCAGATGCTGACTGACCTGATGAGTGTTCCCAGCTTTTTCTGCTTTGGTTACAGATCTCCAGCACTTGGTTTTTGGATTTTGAATGGCTGCTTTGTTTACTCACACAGCAACATAAGAATTCCTGAAGGAAAAAGGAGCAAGGTCCATCGAGTTCACCATCTACTCATCATAGGCAGTCCCTCGAGCAAGGATGACTTGCTTCCACGCCAAAAAGGGATGAGTTGACAGGTGTTTCAATGAAGGACCTAATATTCCAGATCCCGAACTATATGCCGAAGGGTGGAAGATGCCTGTGTGTGGATTTTTTTAACATGTGGTGGCCGTTACACACCAGCCACCACTCGGGCTTGACGGAGCTAGGACTTGGTCCAGTGGCAAGGATTACCCAAGACGACTGGAGACGACTAGAGTTCTGCTGCATGGACCTAGTGCGCATGAACCTGCAAGACCATCTACTATCCTGGTAGTCACATGACACAATGATAATCTTAGAATAAGGGGTTGTCCATTTGAAACTGAGATGAGGAGGAATTTCTTCTCTCAGAGGGTTGTAAATCTATGGAATTCGCAGCCTCAGAGAGCTGTGGAAGTCGGGACATTGAATAAATTTAAGACAGAGATAGACAGTTTCTTAACTAATAAGGGAATAAGAGGTTATGGGGAGCGGGTAGGGAAGTGGAACTGAGTCCATGATCAGATCAGCCAAGATCGTATTAAGTGGTGGAGCAGTCTCGAGGGGCCGGAGGGCCTACTCCTGCTCCTATTTCTTATGTGATTATGTTCTTAATATAGAGCACCCCCTATTGGACTGCTGTGGTAATGCAACTAGTCATGCAAATAAAATAAAAGGATCAGGTGACAAGGTCACCTGACAAGTTTTCTGTAGAGCCAGCTTGTGTGTGCAGTGTGTTTGTGATGTTGTAAAGTATATATCACAGATGACTAATCATGGCAATCAATCTGTATCATTTAGTATTCAACAGTTCCAGACATGAGTCAGTGAGGAAAGGCCAGCAATGGGGAAAAGCTCTGGGAACCACAGGTTCAAAGTCAACAGTTTCTCCCAAACATACTTCACTTGCCATCTCAGATTACTCACATACCATATCCCAAAATATTATTTTCTGAAAGAAATCTAGCTACATTGTATTTGAATGGATCAATACTTCCTGCTTGCACCACCTCTCTTGGGAGCCTGTTCCTTGATTCACCTCACTGAAACAATGTTTTCGTAGATCAGTTTTGAATTTACCCCCCTGCACTCATGTCACGTCCTGTAGTTTTATTCCTCTGGGCAAGATTGAAACTTCTTATCGTGATCTACATTATCTAACTCCTGCAGGAATTTTAACAACAGCAATCACATCACCTCTCAACCTTCTCTTCCCCCAGTGAGAACACACCCAGCCTGCTCTATCGCTCCTCATAATCCAAGCACTTTGTCCCACAACCATTCTGCTTGCCCGCTTTTGTATCATCTCAATCATTGATATATCCTATGGTGACTAGAGCTGAACGTAGTGTTCTAAGTGCAGTCCCACCAATGATTTATGGAGTGGCAGGATTACTTCATTATTATGTTCCAATATTGATCTTTTAATCCATCCCAATGTTTGATTTGCTTTAAGGACAGAAAACAGAGAGCAGGAATAAAAGGGTCATTTTTTAGAGGCTTGACAGGCTGTAACTAGTGGTATTCCGATCAGTGCTTGGGCCCCAGCTATTCACAATCTATATCGATGACTTAGATGAGGGCACTGAGTATAATGTATTCAAGTTTGCTGACAAAGCAAAGTTAGGCGGGAAAGTAAGCTGTGAGGAGAACACAAAGAGGCTGCAAAGGGATTGAGGCAGGTTAAGTGAGTGGGCAAGAACATAGCAGAGGAAATATAATGTGGAGAAGTATGAAGTTATCCACTTTGGTAGGAAAACTAGGAAAGCAGAATATTTGTTAAACAATGAGAGATTGCGAAATGTTGGTATTTAGGAGAATCTGGGTGTCCTTGTACACAAATCACTGCAAGTTAACATACATGTACAGCAAGCAATTTAGGAAAGCAAATGGTATGTTAGCCTTTATTTCAAAGGGATTGGAGAATAAGCGTAAAGATGTCTTACTACAATTATACAGGGCCCTGGTGAGACCACACCTGGAGCAATGTGTACAGTTTTTGTCTCCTTACTTAGAGGGTTTGCAATGAACAGTCACCAGACTGATTCCTGGGATGAGGGGATTGTCCTATGAGTTGAGATTGAGGCGACAAAGCCTATATTCCCTAGAATGTAGCAGAATGAGAGGTGATCTCATTGAAACATCTAAAATTTTAAAAGGGATTGACAGGATAGATGCTGGGAGGATGCTACCCCTGTTTGGGGGGGGGTCTAGAACTACAGTTTAAAATCTCAGAATAAGAAGTCAGCTATTTAGGGCTGAGATGAGGAGAAATTTCTTCACTCAAAGGGTTGTGAATCTCTGGAATTCTCTAGCCCAGAGAGCTGTGCATGCTCAGTCATTGAGTGTATTCAAGAAGGAGATCAGTAGATTTTTGGATACTAAGGGAATCAAGGACTATGGGGACAGTGCGAGAAGATGGATTGAGATTGAAGATCAGCCATGATCTTGTTGATTGGTGGAGCAGGCTTGAAGAGCTAAATGGCCTACTACCTTCTTATTATCTTCTTATGTTCTCACTGCCACGAGCATTTTTGTGTTGGTTTCAAGTTATTGTCAAGCAGGACCCCTACTTCACTTTTCTTTTCCAATCTATATTGCTTTCTTTCCATTTAAGTAATAGTTCCTTCTTGGATGTTTTGTTCTTGTGTGAAGCAAATTGCATTTCTCTGCCACATGTCTGCCCATTTCCCAAGTGCATTGAAATCCTGCTGTAGATAATCCTGTGATACCCTAGATCCAGGCCATTGAAAGAAGACTGAAAGAACATAAGAACATAAGAAACAGGAGCAGAAGTAGGCCATTTGGCCGCTCAAGTCTGCTTCGCCATTCAATAAGATCATGGCTGATCTGATCGTGGCCTCAATCTCACTTCCCTGCCCGCTCCCCATGACCCTTGATTCCCTGATTGTTCAAAAATCTGTCTATCTCCACCTTAAATATATTCAATGACCCAGTCTCCACAGCTCTCTGGGGTGGAGAATTCTACAGATTCATGTACCTCTGAGAGAAGAAATTCCTCCTCATCTCCGTTTTAAATGGGCAACCACTTATTCTGAAACTATGACCCTTAATTCTAGATTTCCCCATGAGGGGAAGCATCTTATTTGCATCTACCCTGTCAAGCCCCTTCAGAATCATATAAGTTTCAATAAGATCACCTCTCATTCTTCGAAACTCCAATGAGTAGAGGTCCAACCTGCTCAAACTTTAGACAATCCCTTCATCTCAGGAATCAACCAAGTGAACCTTCTCTGAACTGCCTCCAAAGCAAATATATCCCCCCTTAAATAAAGAGACCAAAACTATATGCAGTACCCCAGGTGTGGTCTCACCAGCGCTCTGTACAATTGTAGCAGGACTTCCCTACTTTTATATTCCATCCCCCTTGCAATAAAGGCCAACATTCCAATTGCTTTCCTGATTACTTGCTGTACCTGCATGCTAACTTTTTGTGTTTCATGCACAAGAACCCCCAGATCCCTCTGCACTGCAGCATTTTGTAATCTCTCTCCATTTCAATAATAATTAGCTTTTTTATTTTTCCTACCAAAGTGGATAACCTCACAATTTCCCACATTATAATCCATCTGCCAAATTCTTACCCATTCACTTAGCTTATCTATATCCCTTTGTAGATTATTTGTGTCATCCTCACAACTTGCTTTTGCTCCTATCTTTGTATCATCAGCAAAATTGGCTACATTACACTCAATCCCTTCACCCAAGTCATTCATATATATTGTAAATAGTTGAGGCCCCAGCACTGATTCCTGTGGCACCTCACTAATTACAGTTTGCCAACCTGCAAATGACCCATTTATTCCAACTCTCTGTTTTCTGTTCGTTAGCCAATCCGCTATCCATGCTAATATATAATCCCCAACCCCATGAACTCTTATCTTGTGCAGTAGCCATTTATGTGTCACTTTGTCAAATGCCTTCTCGAAATCCAAATACACTACATCTACTGTTTCCCCTTTATCCAGTCTGCTCGTTATATCTGTTGTGTATCTGTAAAGCATGCACTCCCATGTTTCGCCACCAGCGAGCGCATCCCCTGAAGTCCCAAGGAATCCCAGCATTCCTTGGGAGCACTGCATATAAGTCGGCCCCTAAGGTCTGTTCCTCACTCTGGAGTGTCCTAATAAAGACTGAGGTCAGTATTACTTTAACCTCCCTGTGTGCAGTCTCATCTGTGTTAGGAACACAATAACTTGCGACAAATATATGAATCCAACGCAAAGATGCAGCAAACTGTGGGCATCCTGGAGAAGTTCTCGGAGGGTGAGGACTGGGAAGCCTATGTCGAATGGCTAGACCAGTACTTTGTAGCCAACGAGCTGGATGGAGAAGGAAGCGCTGCAAAAACGAGAGCGGTCCTCCTCACGGTCTGCGGGGCACCGACCTACAACCTCATGAAGAACCTTCTGGCTCCGGTGAAACCCACAGATAGGTCATATGAGGAGCTGTGTACACTGGTTCGGGAGCATCTTAACCCGAGGGAGAGCGTGCTGATGGCGAGGTATCGGTTCTACACGTGCCAGCGATCTGAAGGTCAGGAAGTGGCGAACTGCGTCGCCGAGCTAAGGCAACTTGTGGGACAATGTGAGTTTGATGGCTACCTGGAGCAAATGCTCAGAGACTTTTTTGTACTGGGCATTGGCCACGAGACCATCCTACGAAAACTTTTGACTGTAGAGACACTGACCCTCAGTAAGGCCATTGCAAAAGCACAGGCATTTATGTACAACAGTGACAACACCAAACAAATCTCTCAGCTCACAAGTGCTTGCAATGTTCATAAAATTAACTGGAACTGTGTTTGCAAGCAGAAATGTACAGGGCAGAACCCATGAGTCTGCAACTGCCAGTAGGCCTCAGGTGACCCAGATGACTCAGAGTCCACAACAAAGGATGAATGCAAGGCAATTCACATCTTGTTGCCATTTTTGAGGCTTCCAGTCAGCCTATTCATGCCGCTTCAAAGGGTATGTTTGCAAGAACTGTACAACAATGGGGCATCTCCAATGAGCTTGCAGAGGAGCTGCAAGCTCTGCAAAACCTGTTAACCAACACGTGGCAGAGGAAGGTCGGTCCATGGTGGATCAAAGCAATTTCGAGCCTCAGAGAGAGGAGGCAGATGCTGAAGTACATGGGGTGCACACATTATCAACGAAATTTCCACCTATAATGTAAAATTGAATGGCTTACCCATAGCCATGGAACTGGAAATTGGCGCTAGCCAATCCACCATGAGTAAAAAGATGTTTGAGAGACTATGGTGCAACAAGGCACTCAGACCAGCCCTGAGCCCCATCCACACGAAACTGAGAATGTATACCAAAGAGCTCATCACTGTCTTGGGCAGCGCCATGGTCAAGGTCACCTACAAGGGCACGGTGCATGAACTGCCACTTTGGATTGTCCCGGGTGATGGCCCCAAACTACTTGGAAGGAGCTGGTTGGGCAAAATCCGCTGGAACTGGGATGACATCCGAGTGCTATCACATGTTGATGAGCCTCATGTACCCAGGTCCTGAATAAATTTCCTTCCCTTTTTGAGCCAGGCATTGAAAGCTTTTCCGGGGAGAAGGTGCATATCCTCTTGGTCCCAGAGGCATGACCCATTCACCACAAGGTGCGAGCCATACCTCACATGATGAGGGAGAGAGTGGAAATTGAGCTGGACAGGCTGCAACGCGAGGGCATCATCTCTCCAGTGGAATTCAGCGAGTGGGCAGCGCGATTGTTCCAGTACTCAAAAGCGATGGCACGGTCAGGATTTATTGCAATTATAAAGTAACTATTAATCGTTTCTCGCGACAGGACCAATACCCGCTGCCCAAGGCAGATGACCTATTTGCAACGCTGGCAGGAGGCAAGACGTTCGCCAAGCTCGACCTGACTTCAGCCTACATGACGCAGGAATTGGAGGAGTCTTTGAAGGGCCTCGTCTGCATCAACACGGACAAGGGATTGTTCATCTACAACAGATGCCCATTTGGAATTCGGTGGGCTGCAGCGATCTTCCAGAGAAACATGGAGAGTCTACTCAAGTCGGTACCACACACGGTGGCTTTTCAGGACGACATATTGGTCACGGGTCGGGACACCATGGAGCACCTACAAAACCTGGAGGAAGTCCTCCAGCGACTGGATCGCGTAGGGCTGCGGCTGAAGAAGTCGAAATGCGTCTTCATGGCAACAGAAGTGGAGTTTTTGGGGAGAAAGATCGCGGCGGGCGGCATTCGGCCCACAGACGCCAAGACAGAGGCTATCAGGAACGCACTCAGGCCACAGAACGTCACGGAGCTGCGGTCGTTCCTGGGACTCCTCAACTATTTTGGTAACTTCCTACCGGGGTTATGCACCCTCTTAGAGCCCCTACATGTGTTATTGCGTAAAGGTGAGAACTGGGTATGGGGGAAAAAAAACAAGTAATTGCTTTTGAGAAAGCCAGAAACATTTTATGCTCCAACAAGCTGCTTGTATTGTATAACCCGTGTAAAAGACTTGTGCTAGCATGTGATGCGTCATCGTATGGAGTCGGGTGTGTATTACAACAAGCTAACGTTGCGGGGAAGTTGCAACCTGTCGCCTATGCCTCCAGGAGCTTATCGAAGGCCAAGATGGCCTACAGCATGATTGAGAAAGAGGCATTAATGTGTGTGTTCGGGGTAAAGAAAATGCATCAGTATCTATTTGGCCTCAAATTTGAGCTGGAAACCGATCACAAGCCCCTCATAACCCTGTTCGCTGAAAACAAGGGGATAAATACTAATGCCTCAGCCTGCATACAAAGGTGGGCACTCGCGCTATCAGCGTATAACTATACCATCCGCCACAGGCCAGGCACCGAGAACTGAGGCTCTCAGTCGGCTACCATTGCCCACCACGGGGGTGGAAATGGCACAGCCTGCAAACTTGTTGATAGTGGTGCAGCCCGCAGACTTGTTGATGGTCATGGAAGTGTTTGAAAATGAAAAATCACCTGTCACGGCCTGCCAAATTATGACTTGGACCAGCCAAGATCCTCTGCTGTCCCTAGTAAAAATCTGTGTACTGCATGGGAGCTGGGTCAGCATCCCCGTTGAAGTGCAAGAACTAATCAAGCTGTTCCAACGGCAAAAGGATGAGCTGTCCATTCAGGCAGACTGCCTGTTGTGGGTTAACCGCGTAGTGCTACCCAAAAAGGGCAGGGAGACATTCATCTCGGATCTCCACAGCACACACCCGGGTATAGTAATGATGAAAGCGATAGCCAGATCCCACGTGTGGTGGCCTGGTATCGACTCTGACTTAGAGTTCTCTGTACGGCAATACCGCATGTGTGCTCAGTTGAGCAACATGCCCAGAGAGGCACTACTAAGTTTGTGGTCCTGGCCCTCCAGACCATGGTCGAGGATCCATGTCGACTATGCGGGCCCGTTTCTCGGTAAAATGTTCCTGGTGGTGGTGGATGCTTTTTCAAAATGGACTGACTGTGAAATAATGTCGGGAAGCACCGCCACCATTACCATTGAAAGCCTGAGGGTCATGTTTGTCACCCACGGCCAGCCTGACATACTGGTCAGTGACAACGGGCCATGTTTCACCAGTGCCGAATTTAAAGAATTTATGACCCGCAATGGGATCAAACATGGCACCTTGGCCCCGTTTAAACCAGCTTCCAATGGGCAGGCAGAGCGGGCAGTACAAACCATCAAACAGAGCCTTAAACAAGTCACAGAAGGCTCACTCCAAACCCGCCTGTCCCGAGTACTGCTCAGCTACCGCACGAGACCTCACTCGCTCACAGGGGTGACCCAGGCTGAGCTACTCATGAAAAGGACACTTAAAATCAGACTCTCGCTGGTTCACCCCAACATGCATGATCAGGTCGAGAGCAGGCGGCAGCAACAAAATGTAAACAATGGTTGCACCACTGTGTCACGGGAAATTGATCTGAATGACCCTGTGTATGTGCTAAACTATGGACATGGTCCCAAGTGGATCGCGGGCACGGTGATAGCTAAAGAAGGGAGTAGGGTGTTTGTAGTCAAACTAGACAATGGACAAATTTGCAGAAAGCACCTGGACCAAACGAGGCTGTGGTTCACAGACTGATCTGAACAGCTCACAGCAGACACCACCTTTTTCGAGCCCACAACACACACCCAAAGAATCAATGACACCATCCCGGACCAGGAAATCGAACCCATTACATCCAACCACCCAGCAAGACCAAGCTCACCCAGCAGCACTGCAGGGCCAACAACCCGCCAGCCCAGCAAGGACACAAACAACACCGAGGCTGTCCACCAGGGAAAGAAAGGCTGCTCCCGACCGCCTCACCTTGTAAATAGTTTTCACTTTGACTTCATGGGGGGAGTGATGTTGTGTATCTGTAAAGCATGCACTCCCATGTTCCGCCACCAGGGAGCACATCCCCTGAAGTCCCAAGGGATCCCAGCATCCCTTGGGAGCACTGTATATCATCCGGCCCCTAAGGCCTGTTCCTTACTCTGGAGTGTCCTAATAAAGACTGAGGTCACTGTTACTTTAACCTCCTTGTGTGCAGTCTCATCTGTGTTAGGAACACAATAATATCCTCAAAGAACTCCAGCAAATTTGTCAAGCATGATTTCCATTTCATTAAACCATGCTAATTCTGCTTGACTGTATTATAATTTTCCAAATGTCCCACTATTACTTCCTTCATAATAGACTTCAGCATTTTCCCAAAGACAGATGTTAGGCTAACTGGTCTATAGTTTCCCGCTTGCTGTTTTCCTCCTTTCTTAAATAGGGACGTTATATTTGCGATTTTCCAGTCCGCTGGGACCTCCGCAGAATCTTGTGAATTTTGGTAGATAACAACCAATGCATCCACTATCTCTGTAGATTCTTCTTTTAAGACCCGATGATGCAGGCCATCAGGTCCAGGGAACTTGTCCCATTCATTTGCCTAATACATTTTCTCTAGTGATAGTGATTGTTTTAAGTTCCCCCCTCCATTTAGCTCTTTGATTATCTATTATTGGTATGCTTTTAGTGTCTTCTACTGTGAACACAGAACTTGAATTTATATAGCACCTTTCACATCCTCAGTATGTCCCAAAGCAAGTTACAGCCATTGAAGGAATTTAGAAGTGTAGTCACTGTTGTTATGTAGGAAAGATATTCCTCGAAGATTTTTAAAAAATTCGTCCAAAGTTGCTGGCAAGAATAGCATTTATTGTCCTAGATTAGCATTTTATGCCCTAGATTAGCATTTATTGCCCATTCCTAACTGCCCTTGAGTGTCTTGCTAGGCCATTTCTATAATACTTATAATAAAAGATGAAACTGAATACTGTATGCAATGAGTAAGTGTGAACTTAGCTCCTTTAATAAGACTCCAGAGTGCAGGTACAGCGTGGGTGGCCTGCTTATACACAGTGCTCCCAAGGGATGCTGGGATCCCTTGGGACTCCAACAGGTAGGCCCTCTGGTGGTGATGTGATATAGGTTGCCAAGGGTTAAATACATAACATCACTCCCTTGTAAAGTCAACTTATTTACAGGGTGAGACGATCTAGAGCTTTTCGCTCCCTGCAGGTGTGGGTGAGTTGGCTGGTTCTTCACTGGGCTGCTGAGCAGCTGGCCTTGCCGGGCTGCTGGGGATGGTGAGTTCGGCTTTGTGGTCAACCGTGATGTCGGTTGCTCCTTGTGTGTGTGTGTTGGAGGGTCGAAGTTGGTGGTGTCCTCTTTGGGTTGCTCATAGCTGTTAGTGAACCGCAACTTGGTTTGGTCCAAATGCTTTCTGCACATTAGTCCATTGGCCAATTTGACCTGAAACACCCTACTCCCTTCTTTGGCTATGATTGTGCCAGCAAGCCTTTTGGGACCGTCCATAATTGAGTACAAATACAGGGTCATTGACCTCAATATCGTGTGACAAGTTTGTGCGATCATGGTACATGCTTTGTTGATGCCGCCTGCCCCCGACGTGATCATGGAGTTCAGGGTGGACGAGAGAGAGCCTTGTTTTGAGCACCCTTTTCATGAACAGCTCAGCTGGGGGAACCCCGGTGAGCAAGTGGGGTCTGGTGCAGTAGCTGAGTAGGACTCAGGACAGGCGGGTCTGCAGGAAGCCTTCCGACATGCGTTTCAAGCTTTGCTGACGGTTTGAACGGTCTGTTCTGCCTGGCCGTTGGATGCGGGCTTGAACAGAGCAGATGTGACGTGCTTGATCCCATTGTGGGTCCTGAATTCCTTGAATTCAGCACTGGTAAAATATGGCCCATTGTCACTGACTAGGACATCAAGCAGGCCGTGTGTGGTAAACATGGCTCGTAGGTTTTCGATGGTGACGGTGGATGTGCTTACAGACATTATTACACATTCAATCCATTTTGAATAAGCATCCACAACAACCAAAAACATTTTGCCTAGAAATGGGCCCGCATAGTCAACATGGATCCTAGACCACGGTTTGGAGGGCCATGACCACAAGCTTAGCGGTGCTTTTCTGGGTGCATGCTCAGTTGGGAGGAAGTTGTTGCACTGGCGCACGCATGACTCTAAATCTGAGTCGATGCCGGGCCACCACACATGGGATCTGGTTATGGCTTTCATCATTACAATGCCTGGGTGGGTGCTGTGTAGGTTGCGTATGAATGGCTCTCTGCCTTTCTTGAGCAAGACCATGCGATTACCCCACAAAAGACAGTCCGCCTGTAAGGACATTTCGTCTTTGCACCTGTGGAAAGGCTTAATCCCTTCCTGCATCTCCACTGGGGTGCTGGATCAGCTCCCATGGAGGACACAGTTTTTTTTAACCAGGGACAGTAAAGGATCGTGGCTGGTCCAGGTCCTGATCTGGTGGGCCATAACGGGTAACTTTTCATTTTCGAATGCATCCATCACCATGAGCAAGTCTGCAGGCTGTGCCATTTCCACCCCGGTGGTGGGCGATGGTAGCCGACTGAGAGCATCAGCGTAGTTCTCTGTGCCCGGTCTGTGGCGGGTTACATAGTTGTATGCTGACAGCATGAGCACCCATCTTTGGATGCGGGCAGAGGCGTTGATGTTAATCCCTTTGCACTCTGAGAATAGCAATATGAGTGGCTATGGACAGTTTCTAGCTCAAACTTGAGACCAAACAAATAGTGGTGCATTTTTTTCACCCCGTAAGCGCATGCCAGAGCTTCTTTTTCAATCATGCTGTAGGCCCTTTCGGCCTTGGACAGGCTCCTGGATGCATAGGCGACCGGTTGTAACACACCCGACCCCGTATGATGATGCATCGCAAGCTAGCACTAATCGTTTACATGGGTTATACAGAACAAGCAGTTTGTTTGAACATAACAGATTTCTGGCTTTCTCAAAGGCAGCCCCATACCCAGTCATCTCCCTCATGTAGGGGTTCTAGCAAGGTGCTTAACACGGGTACGAAATTATCGAACTAGTTGAGGAGTCCCAGGAACGACCGCAGCTCCGTCACGTCTCAGCGCGTTCTTGATGGCCTCCGTCTTGGCGTCGGTGGGTCTGATGCCGTCTGCTGCGATTCTTCTTCCCAAGAACTCAACCACTGGTGCCAAGAAAACACACTTCGAGCGTTTCAACCTGAGTCCCACATGATCTAGCTGTCCTCGAACCTCTTCCATATTCTTCAGGTGTTCGATGGTGTCCTGACCTGTGACCAGTATGTCGTCCTGGTAAACCACGGTGCGTGGAACCGACTTTAGCAGGCTCTCCATGTTCCGTTGGAAAATTGCCGCGGCCCAAACGGGTAGCGGTTATAGATGAACAGACCTTTGTGCGTGTTGTTGCAGGTGAGGCCTTTCGAAGATTCCTCCAGCTCCTGCGTCATGTAGGCCGAGGTCAGGTCCAACTTAGTGAACGTCTTTCTTCCAGCCAAGGTCGCAAATAGGTCGTCTGCCTTGGGTAGCGGGTACAGGTCCTGTAGCGAAAAATGGTTAATCGTTACTTTATAGTCCCCACAAATTCTGACCGTGCCGTCACCTTTGAGTACCGGGACAGTCGGACTGACGGTTGAATTCCACCGGTGCGATGATGCCTTCTCGCTGCAGACTGTCCAACTCAATTTCCACTTTCTCTTGCATCTTATACGGTACCACCCGTGCCTTGTGGTGGATGGGTCGTGTACCGGGATCCAAATGGATCTGCACTTTCGTCCCCGAGAAACCTCCAATGCCTGGCTCGAACAACGATGGAAATCTGCTCAGAACCTGGGCACGTGAGGCGTTGTCGACGGACGAAAGTGCTCGGATGTCGTCCCAGTTCCAGCGACTTTTTCCCAGCCAGCTTATGCCGAACAGTGTGGCCCATCCCCTGGCACGATCCATAGTGGGAGTTTGTGCACTACTCCATCATAGGAGACTTTGACTTCTGCGCTGCCAATTACAGGGATCAGTTCTTTGGTGTAAGTTCTTAGCTTGGTGTGAATGGGGCTGAGCTTGGGCCTGTGTACCTTGTTGCACCACAGCCTGTCGAAGACCTTTTTGCTCATTATGGACTGACTCACACCCATGTCCAGTTCCATGGGTACTGGAATTCCATTTAGTTCAATTTTTAACATAATTGGTGGACATTTCATGGTGAAGGTGTGTATCCCGTACACTTCTGCCTCCTCGGTTCGAGTCGCTAGTTCAGCCTGATCCACCATGGATCGATCTTCCCCTGCAACATGGTGGTTTGCAGGGTTTGCAGGGTTTGCAGCTCGCCTGCACATTCGCTGGAGATGTCCCATTGTTCTGCAGCCGTTGCACGCATAGTGCTTGAAACGGCATTGATGGGCCTGATGATCACCTCCACAATGCCAACAAGGTGTTACCTGCCTTGCATTAACGATTGATGGTGGATTCTGGGTCATCTGAGGTCATGCAGCAGCCGGCATGTACGTTCTGCCATCTATATTCCTGCTCAAAAACGACGTTACTTTGTGCACAGTACTAGCTGAAATCTCTTTATGCTGCAAAATTTGTTTGGTGCTATCGCTGGTGGACATAAATGCCTGGGCTATTGTTATGGCTTTGCTCAAATTCTGTGTTTCACCAGTCGATAGTTTGCGAAGGATTACCTCATATCCAATGCCAAGCACAAAAAAGTCTCTTAGCATTTATTCAAGGAATCCATCAAATTCTCAATGTCCTGCAAGGCGCCTTAGCTCGGTGATGTAGCCCGCCACTTCCTGCGACTGTTGACACGTGTGGAACCGATACCTCGTCATCAAAATGCTTTCCTTCGGATTTAGGTGCTCCCGGACCAGCGTACACAATTTTTCATAGGATTTGGTTGTTGGTTTTACCGGAGCTAGAAGATTCTTCATGAGGCCATAGGTTGTTGTCCCACAGACGGTAAGGAGGATTGCCCTTCGTTTGGCGGTGTTCTCGTCCTTTTCCAGCTCATTGGCCACGATATATTGGTCGCATCTCTCCATGAAGGCCTCCCAATTGTCCCCTTCTGAGAACTTCTCCAGGATACCAAAAGTTCTTTGCATTTTAGCGCGGTTGTTCGTTACCTCGTCGCCAATTATTATGCTCATAATAAAGGATGTAACTGAGTACTGTATGCAATGAGTAAGTGTGACCTTAGCTCTTTTAATTAGACTCCAGAGTGCAGGTACAGCATGGGAGGCCTGCTT
Source organism: Pristiophorus japonicus (assembly GCF_044704955.1). Classification (NCBI taxonomy): domain Eukaryota; kingdom Metazoa; phylum Chordata; class Chondrichthyes; family Pristiophoridae; genus Pristiophorus; species Pristiophorus japonicus. The sequence continues at coordinate 19,539,425 of NC_091980.1, forward strand.
ATATACAGTGCTCCCAAGGGATGCTGGGATCCTTTGGGACACCAAAAAGTGGTGTGATATAGGTTGTCAAGAGTTAAGTACATAACAATTTCAGAGAGAAGTTAAGAGTCAACCACATTGACGTTGTTCTGGAGTCACATATCAGCCTGACCAGGTAAGGACGGCAGATCTACTCCTTTAAAGGACGTTAGTGAACCACATGGGTTTTTACGACAATCCGGCAGTTTCATAGTCACCATTACTCATGATATTTACACAAAAAATGTCTCTAAAAAGTCCCATGTGGGACCCCACTGGTAACATTCTTCCAGTCTGAAGGTAATCTTTGTACCACCATCCTCTGTGTTCTCTTTAGAGCAGAGACGCTACAAGGAGATTTGATGGAGGTGTTTGAAATCATAAAGGGTTTGGATAGAGTAAATAAAGAGAAATGGTTTGCAATGGCAGAAGGATTGATAACCAGAGGGCACAGATTTAAGGTGATCAGCAAAAGAACCAGAGGCGACATGAGGAAAAACTTTTTCACACAATGACTGGTCAGGATTTGGAAAGCATTACTTGACAGGGTGGTGGAATCACATTCAATAGTAGCTTTCAAAAGGGAACAGGGTAAATACTGGGAGGTGAAAAACATTGCATTGATATAGGGAAAGAGCTGGGCAGTGTGACTAACTGGATTGCTCTTGGAAAGAGCCGGTGCTGACCTGATGGGCCGAACGGCCTCCGTCAGAGCTGTAGTATTCTATGATTCTACTGGTCAACCAATTACCTATCCATTGTACGTTATTTCCATGCAATTCAATTTTCAGTACTTTTATTATCAGCCTTTCCAGAGGAAAAAAAGAAAGACTTGCATTTATATCGCACCTTTCATGAACACCGGACATCTCAAAGAGCTTTACAGCCAATGAAGTACTTTTGGAGTGTAGTCACTGTTGTAATGTGGGAAATGCTGAAGCCAACTTGCACACAGCAAGCTCCCACAAACAGCACTCTGATATTGACCAGATAATCTGTTTTTTTATGTTGATTGAGGGATAAATATTGGCCAGGACAACAATGTAAGGGGAGCTTGGGGTGTGGGTTCGAATCCACACTGCCCTGGGGTTCTGTACGTGCGATTTATGAGGGTGGATGAGAAATGAGGCACCAGACACAGTGGGTAAGAGTACAAAATGGCTAATCTTGTTCATTTAGAACAGTAAACACGAAGATAGAGGGCATAGGAAGTGGTCATAAATAGCAGGAATGACAAAATCTCACTCAACAACACGAAAAATCTCGCAACAGGGAAGGGGAAAATAAGAGGTTAAAACATTCCACTCACACACAACCCCACCTCCCACTTCCACCCTTCTTACCAATTCCTATCCTAAATTGAGTCTGTGAGGGGGTTTGGGCTATACTCATAATCCTATCAACTCCGGGGTTCTGGGGGCACTTATTTCAGCTCGGGGTCCCTCTGGGGTGGGTTCTACGTTGTTGTTCGGTTCGATTTTCCTCCTCGATGTTGCGTTGGTTTCTTCTCTTTGCTTTTCTGTTGGCTCCTAAGCAAAAAGCTGCTGGAGTTAAGCACACCTTCCCCAGAGCGAGGGCCCAGTGAAAAGCTGACTCAACTCCCAACAGCTGACTCCAACCTCCAACTTCTGGTTGGTTTCCTTGCTCAGCTCAGCTGTGGGAAGTCACTGCCACTGCCTGCTGGTTTTCAGTCTCGGTGGCTTCGTCTGCGGAACTGCTGCTTCTTCCTCTGGTGGAGCGAGAGCGAAAGAAAGAGAGAGCTCTCTCTAGATACAAACTGCAAGCTGCAAGCTCTAAGCTCCCCAACTTCCAAAACCTCCCCCCTCTCCAAAATCTCCCCCACCTTCCAAAATCTCCCACCTCTCCAACTTCCTTGTGTGTTTTTGCAGCTTTTCTTATAGTCCATTCATGGGGTGTGAATGGCAGTTCGATGTGTATCCATCTGTCTGGAATGAAGATGATTGTTACTATCTTGCCAGAGGTGCCACTCTGTCTGGGCTGGCCAAACTGATTGCCTCAGACCTGTGGGCTTTTGTTTAATTATTCAAACTGATACCCTTTGTGTTGCCTTGTGTATTACTGGGGAGATTTTGCCTGTACAGGGTGGCCAGAGTCCCATCATCCTCTGCGGTTTACAGGCTGTTGGCTGCAGTTGGTCATTTTAAACATGGCATCTTCCCATTCTCCCTGCCACATGTCTCCGTGGTTGGTTTTGCAGAACCTTACAACAGGGAGAACTCCCGTGCTCTTCTTTGAAATTTTGCCCTGGGATTTTTTACATCCATCTGAGAGGGCAGACGGGGCCTCAGTTTAACGTCTCATCTGAAAGACAGTACCTCTGACATTGCAGCATTTCCTCAGCACTGCACTGGAGTGTCAGCCTCGAGTTATGTGGTCAAGCTCCTCGAGTGGGTTTTCAACCCAAAACCTTCTGACTCTAAAGCGAGTATGCTACCCACTGAACCACAGCTGACATTGTATCAAAGGCCTTACTGAAATCCAAATATACCATATCCATTTCCTTGTTGATTTGTTATGATGGACCAAAGATGGGTAAATGAGGTTGAGGGACAGATCAATCACGATCTAATTGAATGGTGGAACGGGTTTGAGGGACTGAATGGCCTACTCCTGTTACTATGGTCCAACGAACTACTTTGTTACATCTGCAAAGGAAACCAGTGGATTTGATTGACAAGACCGCCCTAGCATGAACCCACATTGGCTACTTAGATTTTATATCTGTGCAGATTACTCTATGAGTGAGAGTTGTAATGTATTCACCTGTGAGTATGCTCACAGGATTGTAGAGCTGTTGCTGATTTTAATGCCCCCCAAAAAAAATCACAAAAGAGAAAAAAAAACACAAAAAAAAAGAGGGCAGGTATAAGCGTCTGGAGTGTCCCCCAGATCGGGGGGCACTCGATCTAATGTTTGTTTTGTACTCCCTAAAAGAGTTGTAGAGCTGTTGCGAGGGTGGTGCACGGAGCAGTCCCGTGCAACAAATGTTGAAGTTGGTTCACGGGCTCCCAGGCCGCCTGCAATTTCTGCGGTCTGGAGGAGTCCGTATTCCATTTTTTTATTGAATGCACGAGGTTGCAGCCCCTGTTCCATTATTTTAAGGGGCTGCTCCTCAATTTCTGTCTGCACTTCAGTCCCACACTCCTGATCTTTGGGCACCCTGTGCGGAGGGGAGCGGGTAGGTCCGAGGGCCTCCTTGTAGGACTGCTCCTGGGCACGGCCAAGGGTGCCATCAGCCGGTTCAAGCAGCGGACGGTCGAGGAGGTCGTTCAGCCTGACTGCCTTCCTCTCTTCCGTGCGTACATCCGGGCCAGGGTGTCCCTAGAGATGGAGCACGTGGTGTCCACCGGTACGCTCGCGGCCTTCCACGAGAGGTGGGTGCTAGAGGGACTGGAGTGCATCGTCACCCCCGGCAACCAAATTTTAATTTGATTTTACATGTTTTAATGTTTAATTTGTTTAATTGCCGGTTTTAGTGCCCTCACCTCCCACCTCTTTTAGCCAGGGAGCACTTGTATAAGTTGTCTTGCATAATTTGTGTTTTTAGTGCCCTAAAAAACCCCCCCAAAAAAACAAAAAAAAAGGGCACTTGAAAAGTGTTTGGAGTGTCCCCCCCTTTTAATCAGGGTGCACTTGCTTTTTGTTCACAACAAAAGAGTTGTAGAGCTGTTGCTGTCCCTGAAGATGAAGCACGCAGTGTCCACCGATACGCTCGCGGCCTTCCGCCATAGTTGGGCGCCGGAGGGACTGGAGTGCATCATCACCCCTGGCAACCACATTTTAATTTGATTTTAATGTCTAAAGTTTAATTTGTTTAAGTTGTCGATTTTAGTGCCCCCCCCCACCCAACCCCGCTTTTAGCCAGGGGGCACTTGTATAATTTGTGTTTCTAGTGCCCTCAAAAAAAAGGGGGGGCTTGAAAAGTTTTTGGAGTGTGCCCCCCACCCCCCCTTTAATAAGGGGGGCACTTGATTACTGATACAACTAAAATAGTGTAGAGCTGTTGCACTGTGAGTGGCTTAGCCAGTCATGTGATGTTCACAGGACTGGCTAGGTCATCCACGATGAGGTATGCAGTTGTGAGCTTAGTGGATGAACTGGTGTGCAGTGTGATTTATTAACAAAGGTTTAACAATCAACTAGTTCTTAATAGCATTGTGTTACCATGAATTTTTAAGCAAGAACCCATGAAGCAAATATATTACAAGAATCTCTAGAATTTTATCCACAATGATTGATAAACTCACATAACAACAGTAAGCACACTTCAAGGTCAATCTTTGTATGTGAAGTGTTTTGCAATGTTTCTGAGATTTGATGAGCTGCTATAGGAATAAAAGGCCTTCTTTTTATTCTTGTGTTAATTTAGCCTGAATCACCATGTTGTGTTTGTTATACTGGCATCATTAGAAAATAAGCTGGTAACAGAAATTAATATTGACTCTTCTGCTTCCACCTCTCCACAGTGCAAAAGTCTGATAGCCAGGTAGTGAAGGATCGAATAGTAGAGCCTAGTCTTTGCTTGCTTACAAACCTTTATTTATAGAGATGTACATTACATATCATGCAACCCCAAGATAAGCTTTCTTTCCCTTCCTGAGGCAATATGAACACAGAGTCCCCAATTAATACCTGTGGTGATTTTTACAATCCTAGACATGGAATACAATGTCGGAAAATGTGAGGTCATCCACCTTGGAAAAAAAAACAGTAAAAGGGAATATTATTTGAATGGGGAGAAATTACAACATGCTGCGGTGCAGAGGGACCTGGGGGTCCTTGTGCATGAATCCCAAAAAGTTAGTTTGCAGGTGCAGCAGGTAATCAGGAAGGCGAATGGAATGTTGGCCTTCATTGCGAGAGGGATGGAGTACAAAAGCAGGGAGGTCCTGCTGCAACTGTACAGGGTATTGGTGAGGCTGCACCTGGAGTACTGCGTGCAGTTTTGGTCACCTTACTTAAGGAAGGATATACTAGCTTTGGAGGGGGTACAGAGACGATTCACTAGGCTGATTCCAGAGATGAGGGGGTTACCTTATGATGATAGATTGAGTAGACTGGGTCTTTACTCGTTGGAGTTCAGAAGGATGAGGGGTGATCTTATAGAAACATTTAAAATAATGAAAGGGATAGACAAGATAGAAGCAGAGAGGTTGTTTCCACTGGTCGGGGAGACTGGAACTAGGGGGCACAGCCTCAAAATACGGGGGAGCCAATTTAAAACCGAGTTGAGAAGGAATTTCTTCTCCCAGAGGGTTGTGAATCTGTGGAATTCTCTGCCCTGGGAAGCAGTTGAGGCTAGCTCATTGAATGTATTCAAATCACAAATAGATAGATTTTTAACCAATAACGGAATTAAGGGTTACGGGGAGCGGGCGGGTAAGTGGAGCTGAGTCCACGGCCAGATCAGCCATGATCTTGTTGAGTGGCGGAGCAGGCTCGAGGGGCTACATGGCCTACTCCTGTTCCTAATTCTTATGTTCTTACGTTCTTCTTTCCCGGATTAGGTGTATTTCTCAAGTGTTGACTCAACTTAAGGTTGAAGTAGCTAAATCCTAAATATGCTGAATGGGTCTGAAGGTCAGATCTATCTCTCCGTGAAGGACAGGAACAACCCGACAATGTTACTGCCCTCCAGATAGAACTTTTTAGTAAGTTTCAGCTGGATTGTAATGTCCCAGATATTATAGGGGTCTGGGGGCGGTCCCTCCTCAGCAATTTACCTCTTCACCGAAAGAGTGTACGGCGATGTGGTGCGTGAGTTCGTGATACGGAAGACTATGAGAGACAATTCTAAAGTATACAGAGGTTTATTAAAGAACCGATTTGCAATTTACAGTTCATGAGTCAGTCAATCGCAATGTTAACAGTTCTTAAAAAGGTGAAAAATACAATCTTATTCCTGGTAAAGAATCTAATTTTTAAAATCTAAACTTTGTTGTAGTACTACAGTTCTTAAAATTGTTTAAGCAGGATATCCATCAACTATCATGGTAGCATTTACCTTCCGAGTAGGAGAAAATAGGTGCAGGAGTAGACCATTCGGCCCTTCGAGCCAGCACCACCATTCAATATGATCATGGCTGATCATGCACTTCAGTACCCCATTCCTGCTTTCTCTCCATACCCCTTGATCCCTTTAGCCGTAAGGGCCACATCTAGTTCCATTTTGCATATATCTAACGAACTGGCCTCAACAACTTTCTGTGGTAGAGAATTCCACATGCTCACAACTCTGGGTGAAGAACTTTCTCCTCATCTCGGTCCTAAATGGCTTACCCCTTATCCTTAGACTGTGACCCCTGGTTCTGGACTTTCTCAACATCGGGAATATTCTTCCTGCATTTAAGAAGACGATCGAGCAGCATGGTGTCTTCTACCTAACTCTGATGGTCGAGAAACGTTTATGCCCGTTTGAGTGAGTCTAAAAATTTCATTTGCACTCTCAATATTTATACCCTTTTCGGTTGTTTTCCACAAGCATTTCTTGTTGATCAAGATAATTAGTTATTTTTGAGCTGACCTTTGCATTGCTAACCACTGTATCAATACATGGCCATTGTGAGTTTACCATCTATGTTCAAAGGGCAGATGTCAATTGTTTGTGCGATGGGAACTTGAATGTTGTTACAATGTGTGTCCTTTAAGAAGTTATACAATAACTATCCATTGTCCCAAGAATTTGATCTTGTTTATGCGATAGGCACTTGACATTTAGCCCTTCAGCTGGACTAACTGCTGTGTCTACATAAGTCCATTATTCGATCACCAAGCTATGGTCAAGAGGGAAGATGCCATTGGTCTATGTGATGGACAATCCAGATTAGGTCATTCAGCTCACTGCTATTTCAACAATTGTCCTGTTTTAAGAAGATAATAAAGTTACTTATTGAGGGTCAGCCATTGAAGGCTAGAATTCTTTCATAGCTAGGACTCCAAAACCAACTAACTCAGCTGAATGCCATCTCAACAATTGTCTCATTTTAAAGAAGTATAAGGTAGAATTCCTTCACAAATTGTCTTATTTTTCAAGAGATTATAAGGTAGAATTCCTTCACATACTCACCACCTGAATACAATTAACACCCAATTGATATACATGAGAACATAAGAATTAGGAGCAGAAGTAAGCGCTTTGGCCCATCGAGCCTGCTCCGCCATTCAATAAGATCATGGCTGATCGTCAACATCAACTCCACTTTCTTGCCCGATCCCTGTATTTCTTGATTCCCCTGGAGTTCAAAAAATTATCTTTACCTTTCAGCATCCACAATGCTTTGGGGTAAAGAATTCCAAAGATTCACCACCCTCTGAGTGAATACAATTAACAGACAGTGGCACAGTACAGCAAAGAGTTTGTACACCGCCACTGATGGGCTATAGATATTTCTGTATAAAATTAATGCTGTGAGGATGATGCCAATACTACTTATAGGTAATTAATGGTGATAAAACATAACCCCCAACATAGTTTTTCTGAATACAAAGGCAAAATACTGCGGATGCTGGAAAACTGAAATATGAACAGAAAATGGTGGAAATACTCAGCAGGCCAGGCAGCAGCTTTACCTTATCTTTTTAAATAGCAGCTCTGTCATACACGGCCTTGAAATTCTGTTGTGTGATATTGGTAATGAACACATTAAATGAGATTCCTCCATCTCTTATTTTAATAAAGACCAACTTGAAAGGCCCATTGTATTGAAATGAGTGCGTGCCTTTCTTAACGTAGCATTTCTCGGTTCACCATGAGCTCATTCTTTTCAGATGCAAGAGTGCGAGCTCAGAGCCATGAGTTAGCCATGGCTCAGTTGGTCACACTCTTGCCTCAGCATCAGACGAGTCCTGGGTTCAGATCCCACTCCAGGCGATTGGAGCATATAATCCACGCTGATACTCTAGTGCGTGCACTGTTAGTGGTGCTGTCTTTCAGATGAGATGTTAACCTGAGGTGCATCTGCAGAGCAATGTTGTGCTGAGTCTGCAGTGATGCCCGTTCCCTGTAAGGAAGGGAAGGGGCCTCAGACCCTGGCAGTGCTGATCTGGACATTGGGCAGTGCTGCACCTTCATTGCCCCTCTTGCCGGCTTTAGCGCTCCACTTCCTTCCTGGAGCGCTAAACCGGAAGTTTGTGTCGGATTCACACCCGGTGATAACCTGTCCTCTCAGGTGCATGTAAAAGATCCTGTGGTACTATTTTGCAGTAGAGCAGGGAAGTTCTCATTGGTGTCCTGCCCAATATTTAACCTTCAACCAACAACACTAAGAATATATTATCTGGTCATTATCACATTGCTGTTTGTGGGACCTTGCCGTGTGCTAATTGACTGCCGCGTTTCCTACATTTCAACAGTGACTACACTCCAAAAATACTTCTTTGGCTGTAAAGTCCTTCGGAGTGCTTCGAGGTCTTAAAGGGTGCTATATAAATGCAAGTCTTTCTTTTTTTTCCACTGTTTATCTAATTTCGACCAGTACAATTTCACTGCAATTATTTTAAACCTATTATTTCAATCTCATCAATTTGTATCTTTTTACAAATTACTTAAATTTAATTTGTCCCTTTTTGACTAATTTAGTTTCAGATCAATGGCAGGTTGATTTTGCTTTTATGGATTTGACCCAGAGTTGACAAGTGGTTCACTGGAGTTTTCTTAAGTACCACAACTTATGTCATAGAAGATGCATCACCACACTTACATTGCAATGAAGTTACAGCTACAATCCCAGCAACAGCTCCATGCGGGACAAGCCTCAACTCAGAGGGAGAAATTGAGTCGCGCTCTGTCTGGGTGGATAACTTTGGCAGAGCGCAAAAGTATCGCTGGGCCCTACGCGAGTGAATCCGACGTGAACTTCCAGCTTAGTGCTTCATGAAGGAAGTGGAGCATTAAATCAAATGCTACCACTCCTTTGGAGGGCTAAAGCCGGCAATAGGGACCAGAGAGGTGCAGCATTGCTCAATCTCAAGCGCAGCGCTGTCGGGAATGGAGGCTCCTTCCAATGCTCATCAGGAAGGGCCATGGTTGGAGGCTTAGTATTACAACGATGTTGCTCGTCGCCGACAGCAGCCCCGATCCGTGACGATCTTCCCCAAGTCCTCTAGCAGTGTGCATGGCTGATCAATCGCGGCAAATCAGACTTACAAAAAAAAACCTAAAGGCCGAATACTTTTTTTTTATTTACCCAACCATCAGCACCTTTAAATATCATTTCCTAAGTGGCTGGCCTTCCTCGCAACGCCTCCCGCAGCTGTCGGTCTTGACGCCTGGCGATGCTGCAGGGGGTGGAACCAAAGTTTGGATCTGGGGAGCTACGCAGCTGGGTGATGTCACGATCTCCAGGGTGCAGGAGATCGTGGTGCAAGGGGTTACCGCCATTGCGAACTTCCACGGCAATTTCACGGGCGTCGGTATTCTCACCGTGCCCCGTCACAGAGCCGGTCAAACCCCGTTATAGCGCCCCCCCTGGAGTCACTAACGGGAGGCTCAAAAGAGACCAATATCTAGCCCTATCGAATCATAGAACAGCGCAGCACAGAAGGAGGCCATTCGGCCCATCGATTCTATGCCGGCTCTTTCGAAGAGCAATCTAGTCAATCCCACTTCCCGCACTTTCCCCACATCCCCGCAATTTTTTTTTCCTTCAAGTATTTATCCAACTTCCTTTTGAAGACTACTGTTAAGTCGGCCTCCACCACCCTATCAGGCAATGCATTCCAAATCCTAACCAACATTGCATAAAAAAAGGTTTTCCTCATGCTGCCTCTGTTATTTTTACTAATCACCTTAAACCTGTGCCTTTTGGTTATCGAACCTTCAGCCATTGGAATCAGTTTCTCTTGATTTACTCTACCTAAATCCTTCATGATTTTAAACCCCTCTTACGCCTTCGCTGCTCTAAGGAGAAGAACCCCAGTTTCTCTAGTTTATCCACATAACTGTAATCCCTCATCCCTGTTATCATTCCAGTAAATCTCTCCTGTACCCTCTCCAAAGCCTTTACAGGCTTTCTAAAGTGTGGTGCTCAGAACTGGCTTTATAAAGGACATTCAGCTGGTGCCAATACTCCAGCTGGGGCCAAACAAGTGTTTGATATTGGTGCAGCAAAACCACCTGGCTTTTGTACTCTGTTTATAAAGCCCAGGATCCCATATGCTTTGTAACTGGTTTGTTAACCTGTCCGGCAACCTTTAACGATTTGTGCACAAGTATCCTCAGGTTTCTCTGCTCTTGCACCCCCTTTAGAAACACAGAAATTTACAGCTCAGAAGGAAGCTATTTCGGCCCACCGTGTCCACGCAGGCCACTAAAAAGCCACACGGCCCTCGGTCAGCAGCCCTGAAGGTTACATCTAAACTTATAAACAATGAATAATGGCGGAAAGGTAAAGAGCATCCGGCCCAACCAGGCCGCCCCACACAACTGCGACACCCCTTGCACTGCAACATTCTACATTCCACATCGACTGGAGCCATGTGATCTCCTGGTAGAGGCAAAAACCAGATAAAAACCCAGGTCAACTGGGGGAAAAAATCCGAGAAATTTCCTCTCAATATCATCCAATGGTAATATTGTACCATTCGTGCTATGCGAGGTGAACAATGGAGCAACGACAAAAAGTCAGATCGCACAACAGTATTGAAAAATTATAAATGGACAAAAGATGTAGGAACAGCAAGACTCCAGAGTCAGGTTGACCCGAAAGATCCCTCTACTGAGACATAACAACAAATTTCGTCTCCAAAACAAATATCTGGATCTAGATGAATTAATTGCTTAACTATAAAATAATTGTAAACAACATTTTACAGGAAAGATGTGATCGCACTGGAGAGGGTCCAGAGGAGATTTACGAAGATGTTGCCTAGACTGGAGAATTTTAGCTATGAGGAAAGATTGGATAGGTTGGGTTTGTTTTCTTTGGAACAGAGGAGGCTGAGGCGGGACCTTATTGAGGTGTATAAAATTATGAGGGCCCTGGATAGAGTGGGTAGGAAGGATCTGTTTCCCTTAGCAGAGGGGTCAACAACCAGGGGGCATAAATCGGTTGGCGGTTTAGAGGGGAGTTGAGGGAAAATGTTTTCACCCTAGGGTGGTGGGGGTCTGGAACTCACTGCTTGAAAGGGTGGTAGAGGCAGAAACCCTCACCACATTTAAAAAGTACTTGGATGTGCACTTGAAGTGTTGTGACCTACAGGGTTGGAAAGTGGGATTAGGCTGGACATCTCGTTGTCGGCCGGCACGGACACAATGGGCCGAAAAGGCTGCCTTACGTGCTTTAATTTCGATGATTCTATGAACGTGATTGTGAATGCCTGCAATTAGCCGATGGAAGAATGTTTTGCAGTGGCCTAGCACACTTCCAGGTGAATAGGGCCATGAAATGAGACTTTTTGAATATTAATGTACAATATCTTCTCCAACGCAACGACCACCTACTTCCATTTCCGTAACATCGCACGTCTCCGCCCTTTGCTTCAGCCCAGCTGATTGGGTCGAATGTCTTGTTTCCACGTGTAACTTCGGTGTTTTTCCGTGTACGCCCTGAGAACAAAGGTAAAGACAAGGCAAATGTTACTTTATGTGGTGCCTTTGTGGGAGCTTGCTGTGCGCAAATTGGCTGCCACATTTCCCACATTACAACAATGAGTATACTTCATAAGTACTTCGTTGGTTGTAAAACACTTTGGGATGTCTGATGGTCGTGAAAGGCGCTATATAAATGCAAGTCTTTCTTTTTATTTCGGTGAAGAGCAGGGGAGCTCTCCCCAGCGTCCTGGCTTACATTTAGCCCTCAGCCAACACCAAATAAAACGATGATCTGGTCATTAATGTCATTGCAGTTTGTGGGAGTTTGATTGTGGGAGTAATTTGACTGCCACTTCAAAAGTACTTCATTAGCTGTAAAGCGCTTTGGGACGTCCCGAGGTTGTGAAATACAAGTTTTTCTTTTTATTGCTAACCTGGTGCTGAGGTCAATGGTAAGACCCTCTGCTGCTGCAGATCAGGTGAACCAGCACATCCTCATCATCGTAGGCAGTCCCTCGAAACGAGGATGACTTGCTTCCACGCCAAAAAAAAGGACGAGTTCACAGGTGTTTCGAATGAAGGACCCGAACTACATCCTCAAGGATGGAAGATGCCTGTGCGTGGATTTATTTAACGTGTGGTGGCCGTTGCACACCAGCCACCACACGGGCTTGACAGAGCTAGGTCTTGTTCCAGTGGCAAGGATTACCCAAGACAACTGGAGACCTGCTCTGCTGCACGGACCTAGTGCGCAAACATATCGCAATGTGGGCTGACCCGTGCTGCCCCTGGGCCCCTGGCCCCGAACTCATGCCTCCCCAGGGCCTCAATCACATCCCTCCATAGTCTCTCGCCGCTCCTAGGGTTTGAAATGGGGGGCTTTCTGTTCTTAACAGGACATCTATTTACTGCTAAAATTCACTGGGAGAAGGGAGTGATTTGCCAAAAACATGAGTGGAAATTATGCATGTCGTGTCTGTGCCGGCTTTTTGAAAGAGCTATCCAATTAGTCCCACTTTCTTGCTCTTTCCCCATAGCCCTGCAAATATTTCCTTTTCGATATTATCATATGAATGCTTAACACTCTCATATCAAATTCCTCTCTTCTATTTTAACAGTTGACTTCAGTAAGGCAGCAGGGGAGATTTTTGGTGACATCTAAATGGAAATTTTGTTTTAAAATACTTGGATTTTTAATATGTCATATTTGAATAAACTGGGAAACAGGTTGTTGATGAAAATGACAAATAATCCTCGACAGATTCCTTAACTACATGTTAAAGATAAGTGGATACAGCGATCAATTATTATTCTCAATAAATTCATTTATCGAATAAAATAGAATGCATTATTAGCCCCTCATGCAAACAGCAGCAGGTAAAATAGAAATTTGGGTGCGCCTACCTTTGGGCGCTTTACCTGCGCGGTGTTAACAATCTGCGCACAAATGGGGAAGTCCGAGGAGACCTTGATTTTGGCTCCGGACCTCATCATAATGTAGATGGCTCTGCGGTAGGAGCCCACAGAGATTATTGCTCCGAGTTCTAGTTAAATGATTGGGTTGGATCACGGGGATTGGGGGCTGGAGGAGGAAAGGGTGGATCTTGGAGTCCCTGATCGGGGTTTGGTGGAGGATCGGGTAGAAAGATCACAGACATCGGGAGTCATGTTGAGGGGCTGGGTCGTAAGATCGCAAACCTTAGGAAGTACTGTTGGCGGGTCTGGAGGGGCAAGATAGTTGGTTCTGGGGCTGGGAGGGGGAGATAGCGGGGAGGGGGGGCCTGGAGGCCTGAGACAGGAGCAGGGTTGGAGATCTTGGGACCGGGAGCGGCGGTAATTATGGTAAGTACTTCCCTTTATTCACTTACATGGTCTTTAGCATTGCCCCAGGGAAAACCAATCAGCACTGGCACTGGCTGTCTCAGGGCAAAGCCAAGCTGCAGCCAGAACCAGAAGCAGGCATTAGGCCTTTTACTTGCCTATGCAAGTGGCCTAACGCCTGCTTCAGATGTGGGTAAAAGACACCTCTAGTTTATCCTTTACAATGATGGTGTCCAGTATGACTCGTGGTAGAAGTGTGCATCGGATTCCAATTCGGTCCCCAAACTGCACCCGTAGACACAAACAACGGACGCTACCATTACAATCTCGCGCCCAAGTTGTTAAAGTACAGAGGGCAGCGTACACTGAATTTCATCATGAGTTTGAGGCTGAGTTCCATAGAGTTTAGAGCTTATAATTAGGGCTTTTAGAATTGATTTTCAAGGAATTCACCATTTTCACTTGTGCGAGATATCCTGGCCCAGGTCAGCACTCTTTCTATTGTGCCCCACCTAAAATGTCACCAGAGGATGTTATTTACAAGTTCTTGGCTTGGCTCAAGCATCATCTACGTAATCCTTTCTGCCTGGACTGGACCTATATTCTCTGGAGTTTAGAAGAATGAGAGGTGATCCCGTTGAAACCTATAAGATTCTGAGGGGGATTGACAGGGTAGATGCTGAGAGGATATTTCCCCTGGCTGGAGAGTCGAGAACTAGAGGGCACAGTCTTGGGATAAGGGGTAGGCCATTTAAGACTGAGATGAGTTGAAGCTTCTTCACTCAGAGGGTTGTGAATCTCTGGAATTCTCTACCCAGAGGTCTCTGGATTGTTGAATATATTCAAGGCTGAAATGGATACACTTTTTGACTCTAGGGGGTCAGGTGGGAAAGTGGAGTTGAGGTCAAAGATCAGCCATGATCTTATTGAATGGCAGAGCAGGCTCGAGGGGCCATATGGCCTCTTCCTGCTCCTAATTCTTATGTTCTTATGGACTATTTCTGAGACTGTCTGGATCTAGGAATGCTGCATTGACAGCACCACTTTGGGATGCCACAATGTGGAGGTTGATCATAGAATCATAGAAATTTGCAGCACAGAAGGAGACCATTTTGGACCATCGTGTTCGCACCAAGAGCTATTCAGCCTAATTCCACTTTGCAGCTCTTGGTCCGTAGCCCTGTAGGTCACAACAGTTTGGGCTCAATTTTCCCCAGTGATTTGCGTCGTTTTTTTGGAGCAGGCTGCTTTTTCTGGCCTAACTTAAAAAAGTTTCCCCAATCAATCTGCACTATATTAACTCATTTAGTTATGATTTTTTTATTCATCCAAAGGGGGCGTAACCAGCCACCCACGCCAATTGTGGCCATTTAGGGAACTTTGGCAAGCTGATAGTTGCTCCATTTCAGCTTAGGCCAGCGTATGTGGCCTCTCCAGAAAACCGTAGTGGAGAGTTAAAGAAATTGGCGCAGGGAAGTAAATCGGAGGAGGCCATTCGACCTGGGCTAGGGGTGGAGAGTGGACCAGGAGGGCACTCGGGGCCAGGGTCGACCTGGGCTAGGGGTGGGAAGTGGACCAGGAGGGCACTCGGGGCCAGGGTCGGCCTGGGCTAGGGGTGGGAAGTGGACCAGGAGGGCACTCGGGGCCAGGGTCGGCCTGGGCTAGGGGTGGGAAGTGGACCAGGAGGGCACTCGGGGCCAGGGTCGGCCTGGGCTAGGGGTGGGAAGTGGACCAGGAGGGCACTCGGGGCCAGGGTTGGCCTGGGCTAGGGATGGGAAGTGGACCAGGAGGGCACTAGGGGCCAGGGTCGGCCTGGGCTAGGGGTAGAGAGTGGACCAGGAGGGCACTCGGGGCCAGGTTCGGCCTGGGCTAGGGATGGGGAGCGGACCAGGAGGGCACTCGGGGCCAGGGTCGGCCTGGGCTAGGGATAGGGAGTGGACCAGGAGGGCACTCGGGGCCAGGGTCGGCCTGGGCTAGGGGTAGGGAGTGGACCAGGAGGGCACTCGGGGCCAGGATCGGCCTGGGCTAGGGGTGGGGAGCGGACCAGGAGGGCACTAGGGGCCAGGGTCGGCCTGGGCTAGGGGTAGGGAGTGGACCAGGAGGGCACTAGGGGCCAGGGTCGGCCTGGGCTAGGGGTGGGGAGCGGACCAGGAGGGCACTCGGGGCCAGGGTCGGCGGGGGAGGGAGCGGACGGACTGGTAAGCTTGGACTTAAGTAGGGAGAACTAACAGTTAAACTCCTTCAATCCAATTAAATATACTTTGCCACGTTATTGGAGGTTGCCCCTCTCTCCCAGAGGCAGTAAGATCTCCGATCTAGGCACCTTCTCCAGCCGTGTACAAATTTAGCCCAAGGCCCAACAAAAATAAAAGAAGAAATAAGTCCGATCTGATTGTCCTAAAAAGTTCTAATAATTAAGGGGTCCTCCCACGTGACCAAACCTTTGATCCACAACACGGTGGAGCCATATAAAAATTAAAATGATAAAAATTAACAATCAGCGGTTTCGGCCGTATACTGACAGGCTCAAACAAGCAGCGGCAGACAAACTGTCGATTCAACGGCACTAAATTAGCAACGGACCCGATCTCCACCGATTTTAAAAGCTGCATTAAATCAACTTCTCCTCCAGACAATTTAAATATAGTTTACAAAAGTATAAATTAGTAAACTTAAAAATCAGGACACAGTCTCACAGACAGTCTGTAGCGTGCTGGGATGAATCAGTATTCGGTCTAACAGTGGATACAATTCCCCAGTTCCAGCAGACTGATTCCATAGACTTTTAAAGCTGAGCTAAATGACAACTAATTCCCTAATTAATATTTCCCACTTGTAGTGCTGCAAATATAATTATTAAATTGCATAAAATAATTTAACTAGATATATATAAAAAATTATCTCACCTAGATTTTACTTTAAGGCTTATACAAAATTGCCACCCCACCTAATAATAGTTCATTAACGACGACTAAACACTGAACACCTTCTCTCACACACACAACTGGCTCTTTAAAAATGGCCGATTGCCAACTCGGAGCCGTACTGCGCATGCGCGTCCTTTGCAGCGACGTCAAAAAATTTTCTTCCCCGTGCATACGCAGAAGGCCCGGCTGCGTTTTTCGGCGCAGGCAGCAGGCTCCGCCCCCCCGAGGCGACTGGACACGCTGCACGTCTCCAGATTGCAGTTTAAAGATCGGGGAAAGTTAGTACAACAATTTCTGGTGCATTTCTGGACCTAAAAACCCGGCGTAACTCTGGCAATGCGCCAGAAAACGGGCTTGGGCAAAATTGAGCCCTTTAAGTGCACATCCAAGTATTTTTTTAAATGTGCTGAGGGTTTCTGCCTCGACCACCTTTTCAGGCAGTGAGTTCCAGACCCCCACCACCCTTTGGGTAAAGACATTTCCGCTCATATCTCCTCTAAACCTCCCCCCAAATACTTTAAATCAATGCTCCCTGGTTGTTGACCCCTCTGCCAAGGGAAACAGGTTCTTCCTATCCACTCTATCTCGGTCCCTCATAATTTTATACATCTCAATCAGGTCTCTCCTCAGCTTCCTCTGTTCAAAAGAAAACAGACCCAGCATCTCTAATCTTTCCTCATAGCCAAAATTTTCCATTTCAGGCAACATTTCTATAAATCTCCTCTGCGTCCTTTCCAGTGCAATCACATCTTTCCTGTAATGTGGTGACCAGAACTGCACACAGTACTCCAGCTGTGCCTAACCAGTGTTTTATACAGTTCAAGCATAACCTCCTTACTCTTGTATTCCATGCCTCAACTAATAAAGGCCTTCTTAATCACCTTATCTACATGGCCCAAAGGACAATGAAGGAGGCTATGGTGAAGAGACATGCCAGTACTGAGGTGTGGCTGAGTGGGTTGCACTCTCGCTGCTGAGTCAGAAGATTGTGGGTTCAAAATCCCACTCTGGGGAGATGAACACAAAAACTGGGCTGACACTCCAGTGCAGTACTGAGTGAGTGCTGCACTGTTGAAAGTGCTCTCTTTCAGATGGGACATTAACTCAGTCCCTGTCTACCCTCTCAGATGGATGTGAAAGATCCCATGGCACTATTTCAAAGAAGACATGGGTGTTATCCTGGACAATATTTATCCCACAATCATTATTGAAAAAAAACGATTATCTGGTCATCATCACAATGCTGTTTGTGGCAGTTTGCTTTGCGCAAATTAACTGCTATGTTTCTAAATTATAACAGTGACTACATTTCCAAAAATGTATTAATTGGCTGTAAAGCACTTTGGGATGCCCGGTGGTTTTCATAATGCACTATTTAAATACAAGTCTATTTTTTTCAGTGCCAGCTGTGGCTCAGTGGGTAGCACACTTGCGTCTGAGTCAGAAGGTTGTGGGTTCAAATCCCAATCCAGGGATTTGAGCGCATAAAAGTAGGTTGACACTCCAGTACAATGCTGAAGGAGTGCCACACTGTTGCATACTTGGAGTTCCTTCACGGCCAACAAGCCAAAGGTGGGCAGTAGAAACGCTACAAGGACACCCTCAAAGCCTCCCCGATAAAGTGCAACATCCCTATTGACACCTGGGAGTCCCTGGCCCAAGACCGCCCTAAGTGGAGGAAGTGCATCCGAGAGGGCACTGAGCCCCTCGAGTCTCAACACAGAGGGCATGCAGAAATCAAGCGCAGGCAGCGGAAAGAGCGTGTGGCAAACCAAAATACTCACTCCTTCTCTCATCGATTATCTGTCCCACCTGTGACAGAGTCTGGCTGTCGTATTGGACTGTTCAGCCACCAAAGAACTCACTTCAGGAGTGGAAGCAAGTCTTCCTCGATTCCGAGGGACTGCCTATGATGATGATGATGTTGGAGGTGCCGTCTTTCAGATGCGACGTTAAACCGAGGCCCTGTCTGCTCTCAGTTGGATGTAAAAGATCCCATGGCACTATTTTGAAGAAGAGCAGGGGAGTTACCCCCGGTGTCCCAGCCAATACTTATCCCTCAATCAACATAACAAAAAACAGATTATATGGTCATTGTCACATTGCTGTTTGTGGGAGCTGTGCGCAAATTGGCTGCCCGTGTTTCCCACATTACAACAGTGACTGCACTCCAAAAGTACTTCATTGGCTGTGAAGTGCTTTGCCACCGTCTGGTGGTCGTGAAAGACATTATATCAATGCAATTCTTTCTTTCTTCTTAAATCTCGTTCAGTGAAATTGTCCGATATGATTCATCTGTAAACTGGTCTAAAATGTATGGCAATCCCATTGATTTTTCCGCACCATTTCACCAGTAGTGGAATTGTATTGTGGTAAAGTTTGTACAGTGCAGAGTTTTTTGAGCTATCGTTCCTTCCCCAAGGTGGCTAGTTATTTACTACAGTTGAAGCAAAGCCGATGATTTGAAACACTGCGTGGAGAACTGTCGGTCCACAGTCAGCTCACCCCTGAGCCTCCCATAGGTGGCTGGTGAGCATTCCATGTGTGTAGAAATGCATGGAGAAGAAACGGTTTCCTCCTTTAGGAAAACAATACCAAAGATAGAAGAGTTCAGCATCGTACAGGGATAACAACAACAAAAAAAAACCATGCTTCAGGTTGGTGTAGCAAAGAAGTCTGTGCTGGGATTTTTTAAAGAGGTGTCACTTACCTCAACATGGTACTGAATGTACAATTGGCATGCACCAGGCTTACACTGAAATAATGAAGATAGTAGATAGCTGAAATAAACCAAATATGTATGTATGAGACTGTGTGCAGACTGAAGCTTACTCACCCGAAAGGACGATAAGGTGATGCATGTGAGACAGGATCTCAGAATTCTGTCCAGGCTGCCATTCATGATTACCGTATGAGATCAAGGATCAATCAAGCACAGATCTCATTCGGGCAAATTGGTAATAAGATGAACAACCAGGGTGTGCAACACAGCCCTGAGAACGAAGAACTTAAAGGCAGAAGTAGAACCACTTACCTGTGGGCAAGATTTTCGTCTTCATCCCTTGCCAATATTTATCCCTCAATCAACATCACCAAAACAGATTATCTGCTCATTATCACAATGCTGTTTGTGGGGGCTTGCTGTGCGCAGATTTAGCTGCCATATTTTACTACATTACAACAGTGACTATGGCCCAAAGTTTTCACATGATTTGCTCCTGATTTTTAGGAGCAACTGGTGTAGAACGGAGTATCTTAGAAATCGGAATTCGCCACATTTAGTTTCCTCCAGTTCTAGTCAGGTAGAACAGTTTCACTTTGGAACTGAATTTTCTTTTCAAAAGGGGGCGTGTCCAGCCACTGACGCCTGATTTCAAAGTTTCGTGAGTGAAAACGTACTTCAAACTAACTTAGAATGGAGTAAGTGAAGATTTTTGTACGCTTGAAAAAACCTTGTCTACACTTTAAAAAATCAGGCGCAGGTTACAAATTAGGCGTAGGGAACGAGGTGAGGGGGGAGGGGGGGGAAGGGAAGTCATTAAATTCTACAATCAATCCTTAGTTATACTTATACAAATATTATACAAATAAATCCAACCTGAATAAAAATTTATAAGCAAAGAAAAGATTAAATAAACCATGTTCCTACCTGTGTGAAAGTGCTTCAGGCAGGCCTTCAGGAAGCGGTGTGGTGTCAGTGTCTCGACGGCAGCGGCAGCAAGTAGCCTTCGAGCTGAGCTGCAGTGCTTGAGGCAGGCCTTTCATGTTGGAGACAGGCAGCGGTGTGGCGTCAGTGTCTCGACGGCAGCGGCAGCAAGCTTCGAGCTGAGCTGCAGTGCTTGAGGCAGGCCTTCATTCTCTTCGTGGCTGGCCGCGAAGAAGCAGCACCGGATGGACCCGAGGCCATTCGGCCATGAGATATCAGCGGCGTCAGTGGCTGGTCAGCAGCCGAAGAATCAGCAGCGGACCGACGTGAGGCCATTCGGCCATGAGATAGCAGCGGCGTCAGTGGCTGGCCGGCAGCCGAAGAATCAACGCAGGACACACGCAGCTCATTAAGGTTCTTGAGGCCATTCGGCCACGCTTTAGGGGCGGCGTCAGTGGCTGGCTGGCAGCCAAAGATACAGCAGCAGCCTTCAAGCTGTGAGGGGGACTGAGGCCATTTGGACAGGGAGAGGCAGCCACATAGACAGTTTTATATTTAAATTTGCAGAATGGGTGCTGCATTGTCAACACCACGTATTATGCAATGGTTCGCCATCAATTCACTGCATAGGGGAGAATTGATTAGAGCTCACCACACCAGGAACGTCGTAGCTCGTAGGTTGATGGGCAGGAGGCCTTACCCACGTCGACAATATCGAACCAGGCGCTCGTACCTGGACATGAGCGAGGCTGATTGTGTGAAAATGCTGCGTTTTCGCAGAGAAGTTGTCACTGAGATCTGTGATATGGTGAGAGCAGATTTGCAGCCCAGAAGCAGAACGCCAACTGCCTTGTCTGTTGAAGTGAAGGTAACAGCTGCACTTTCTTTCTATGCCTCTGGATCGTTTCAGGCTACAACTGGAGATGTGTGTGCCATCTCTCAACGTGCAATACATGCCTGCGTTTACCAGGTCACGGCTGCACTTTATGCGCGAAGGAATGACTTCATCAATTTCCCAATGACCGCACAAGCGATCCATGAGAGGGCTGTGAGCTTCTTCAGGATTGCCGGCTTCCCAAAGGTACAGGGCTGCATTGATTGTACCCACATAGCCTTGCGAGCACCTGTGGAGGAATCTGAGCAGTACCGAAATAGGAAAGGTTTCCACTCTATCAATGTGCAGCTCGTGTGTGACGACAAGCAGCGCATCATGTCAGTCGATGCGAGATACCCTGGCAGCACCCACGATGCATTCATCCTACGCGACAGCGTTCTATCTGACATGTTTGAGCAGCAGCCAGAAGGGCAGAGCTGGCTACTGGGCGACAAAGGGTACGGCCTGACCACCTGACTCATGACGCCCCTACGTGTGACATGGACAGAAGCTGACCGTCAATACAACATGGCGCACATTGCGACACACAGCATCATTGAGAGGACCATTGGCATATTGAAACAATGATTCCGATGCCTGGACCATTCCGGAGGACAGTTGCTATACTCTCCTCAGATTCTCCTCAACTTCACTGTTGTGTGCTGCATGCTTCATAACTTAGCCATCATGAGGCAGCAGGAGCTGGTAGTGGAACCCAAAGACCGACGTGAGGGTCCAGTGCATGATGATAGTATTATGGAAGACCAGGATGTGGATGATAACGACCATCAGGAAAGCATGCAAGTGCCTGATGCCGGAGCACGAGGTCGGAGGAGGGCCGTCCATCGTGCCACTTTAACGATTGCTCGAGACTTGCGCCAGCAGCTCATCCGTGAATGCTTCAACTACTGATGCCTGAGGGCTCTGCGACCACTTTTGCATATGGGCATGTTTATTCTTTGCAGTTGTTCCCACGTTGTGTTGTGTTAATGGAACATGAAACAATTTTAATGAAAAAATATTTTATTGAAAAGTTAACGTCACTCTAATAAAATATTTGTTGGACCAAACTATACTTTTTAATATGACTCTTGAAGATCACTTAAAAACTTTAAGATCACTTATAAACTTGTAAAGTTACAAAAGTTACAAAACACTTTCTATGTGAAAAGTTTTACACTCTAAGATCACTTACACTTTAAGATCACTTTTTAGATGCAAAATTAAATAATTTACAGAATGTGAGAGCATTTACACTATGAGATCACTTGAAAACCCTGAGATCACTTATATGTTGTAAAGTTACAAAACTTACAAAACAGTTTCATTGTGAAAAGTCTTACACTCTGAAGAACACTTAAACTTCAGGATCACTTTTTAGGTGCAAAATTAAATAAGATACAAAAAAATGTGAGAGCATTTACACTATAAGATCACTTAAAAACCATAAGATCCCTTATAAGTTGTAAAGTTACAAAACTTACAAAACAGTTTCAATTTGAAAAACGCTACTACAGCTACATCAAGAACAAGAACAAAAGCAGCAAAGAAAGGCTGCAACCATGTCTCATCCACATCTCAGTGAATGTTCACTTCCTCATGGGGGTGTCATCTGATTGGCTGGGCTGTGTGCCCTTATTGCAGCAGCTACCTCACCCAGGCCCTCCCTGATGGCCTGTGCCGTCGATTGCACTCCCTCGGACATTCCCTCCCTAAGTTCCCGTGTCATTACTGCTATTTCTCCCGTCAGGACCGTCAACTCTTCACCTACTGCATTGATGCCACCGATGAGTGATCGGGTAAGCTCATTGGTCTCCATACCCAATGCCACATCCTGAGTCGCATCTGTTGCAAGCTGCATCTCAGGAGAGTGTGTCTCCAATCTCCTCCTCTGCCTGGGTCTGCCTCGTGCCACCACTACACTGGGAGGTGCGGGCACGGACCGTGGGATGCTCGGTGTTGCAAGCGGCACCACTACACAGGGAGGCGCAGGCTGGGACTGTGGGACGCTCTCTGTTCCAGACGGCTGAACTGGAGGGAGAGGCTCGGGCTGGAACGGTAGGAGGCTCGGTGTTCCAGACGACAGCACTCGAGTGCGAGCCATGGGCTGGGATGTTGAACGAATGGGTGTAAACTGCTCCATGATATCAGCAGCAACACTGGGACCCGAAGCGTCGGAATCAAAACCATAGTAGGTGGAACCAGAACCTATGCGAGAGCGAGGCGCAGGCTGGGACGGTAGTGCACTGACTGTAGAATGCTGCATTCTACCAGCAGCACCACTGGGACCCGCAACATTGGAAGCGAAACCATGGAAGGTGGAACCAAGACCTATGCTAGGAGTTGAAACTCTGATGCCCCTTGATGGGGGCTCATAAACATTAAATTGGAAGCTCTCCCCTGCAGACATTTCAGTCATCGCTGCCATCATCCAGTCTGGATCGTCCGCAGCTGGTTGTACTGGTTCTTGTTCTGTACCCTCAGGATCCTCAGGGTTGGCAGCATCATCATCATCATCATCATCATCATCATGTTCTGCAAAATACATCAGAACAGTCAAATGCTTAACAGCAAGGGAGGGGGCCGGGTGGGTGGCATGAGTACTCTCACACATAGCAGGCCAGGCAGCAGGTTGATTTAAAGGGCCATGATGCATTTTCCTCTTCCTCGCGTGCGGGCTCAGCTTGTGCTGTACTGATTGCTTTACTCCATGTCCGACTCATCATAGCAGCTACCCTTTGTTCTAAGGGTGTCAGTGGATGCAGATTGGGCACGCCTCCTCCTGTCCGAGTTGCCTCCCTTTTGTTGTGGGCCAATTTCTTCTGCAAAGAGTAAAATATAACTTTTTACAGAGTGTGTCAGTCTGCAAGGTGGGACATACAGATAGCCAGGTTACAATTATGATTAAATTAAAAATGGGAAATATTACTTACACTAACTACTTGACCAAGGTCGTGCCATTTCTTTTTACACTGGCTTCCAGATCTCCTGGTATGCACCACTGCGCAGTAATCTTCTGCAACTTGGTTCCAGCGTTTCTTCATTTCTTTTGGTGGCACTTTTATGCGACCTCTGTTGCTGGTGTCTAGCTCCTGCCATCTCTGCTCAATTATGTTGACTAATATCTCCACTTCCTCATGCAAGAAATTCTTTGTTCTTGGTGGACGTTGATCTATTGCAAAGTTGAATTGGCACTCTTATTTCTCCAAACACACAGTCCTTAATTTGCATGCACCAATGCAGCACCGGTTCTGCAAGTTTAGCAGTGAAAAGCTGAACTCACTGATTTCAGCAGGTGATTTATTCAGCAGTGCTGCTAAAAGCACTCCCTCACACACAGAAATATCAAAAAAAATTAAATTACAAGCCTTTGCAGGGGTCCAAGAAACAAATCTTCACTTTTTCTGCAGTATTTTTAAAAATGGGCGAGTGCCAAAGTTTGTGTGAGACTGCGCGTGCGTACACGCTCCAACGCGCACATGCAGGGTTGCCGGCACCACGAAGGCTCATTTAAATTGTACCCGCCCCCTGCTGCTTAGAAAATCGGCGCGAGTGTTAGGCTCCGCCCCCTGCTGTGAAGAGCGCGCCGCGCCAAGCAGACATCGAGCTCCAAGAATATCGGATTTTTTTTTAGGCGCCGTTTTCGGCGCGAAAAACAGGCGCCCAGCTCGGAGGTGCGCCGTTTTCGCTGCGGCACGAAACTTAGGGCCTATACTTCCAAAATACGTCATTGGCTGTAAAGCACTTTGGGACGTCCTAAGGTCGTGAAAGGCGGCAGTTAAATGCAAGACTTTCTTTTCTTTTGTGGCTTAAAACCTTGTCGGCACGCAGGAAAATAATTGGGGAGGGGCGCAGTACCCTAAAGGAACCAGCTCCATTTTGATCTCTGTACTGTTTTACAGCGAAGCACTAAAGTTGAAAATCGAGCTCACTCTTCCAAACAGAAATCTGTTCTTCTAATTGCTAAAACTAACAAATTAAATAAACTATATGAAGCATGACACAGATACAAAGGGAGTTTGCTGATGGTTTTGTTCAGGGTATTAAACTTTAGTCGAGACAGTCCAGTAAAATCCTTTTAGGCGCTCCACATAGTTCAGCCTCTGCCAGCTCCTTATCCTCCAAGCTTTCATTGAAAATAGGGCAATTTGTTTAACCATGGCATGTTTGTTGACTCTGCTCAGGGCATTAGTCTTACCGTGTGCATTCTCATCCTATGTTTCTGTGCACTTGATTCTGTTGTTGTTTATGGTGGAACCGGGGTGAAGCCCCGATGGTGCACAACATCACCAGTCTCCGGAAGAGTAGGAGAGAAGATACGATATTTCAAAAGGTAGTTTTAAAGAAAGACTTGCATTTATATAGCGCCTTTCACAACCTCAGGATGTCCCAAAGTGCTGAACAGCCAATGAAGTACTTTTGAAATGTAGTCAGTGTTGCAATGTCAGAAACGGGGCAGCCAATTTGTGCACAGTAGAGCTCCACAAATAGCAATGAGACAATTGATCAGATAAGCTGTTTTCGTGATTGTAATGTATTTGCTTCATGAGTTCTTTGCTTAAGAATTCATAGCAACACATTGCTATTAAGAACTATTTGGTTTATTAACAAAAGCTTTAACGATCACACTACACATTACCAGTTCATCACCAGGCTCACAACCGCCTGCCTCATCATGGATCCCCCGAACCCAACTGGCTGGGGTTTTATTGAGTCGTGTGAACATCATGTGACTGGCTAAGTCACTCCTAACTCAACAGCTCTACAACTAACAGGGTGGCACAGTCACTCCTATCCGTCTTCACTAAAACTCAGTTTTTCTCCAACTTATCAAGCTCTGGCTCAACCTGTGATTTGAATGCATGTGGTACCGGCCTTGGTATTCAAAAAATAGGTTTGACATCCAACCTAATCCGAATATGTGCATTATATCCCTTGATGCCTTTGTATGAGTACTCAAATATGTTAGCATATATCTCCAACAGACTATCTAGCCGAGACTTAACCATTTCTGTACTATAGACACTGTACCAATCCAAACAAAGCACTCTTAGCCACTCTTTGCTCATAAGTGTTGGCCAATTGACGTATTTTAATATAATAGTCGGTAATCCTGCATGTTGCCCCTGGTATTGTAATATACACTCCATTTGTCCAAGCATCTGCAGTTTTTTCCCCTGATTATGTTTTCAGCTCTGCTGAGCTCACCGTTAGTGGTATGCCCCTGAAATTCTTGTAATACACATCCGACTCATTATTGAGTAATCAGCCGCTGTATCTATTGTCATATTAATCCACCGATTATGAATCAGTGCTAACGTTCTGAAATCCTGACATAAGGAATGTACTGCCTTGCCCTTCACTGCATATACACCAAAACCGACATTGTTCTGATCAGTTTCCACCCAGTGAAGTCTTTGATTATTGTTGGGCCTGTCCTTGGATTTACATGCGGCTGCAATGTGTTTCCTACTTGGCACCAGTAGCATCTTGCCCACTTGAACAGACACTGTTGTGTGGTATGGTTGCTATTACACCTATGACATCTATTCTTTTTGGTTTCCTACGGCTCACCCTCTTCTGCCTTTCTACAGCCCGGTGACTATGAACTGCTACTGCTGCTGGTATGGGTGAAATTCCTTAAGATTTTTCTCTGCCATCTCCATGGAGGTGGCTATCTTGCAAGCTTTCTCAAAACAGAGATATCCATAACTAACAATTTTGATTGGATGCGTTCATCCATTAGTCCAATTTATCTGGAAGAGCCCTCTCCCGCAGAGAGTTGTTGATGCCAGTTCGTTAGATATATTCAAGAGGGAATTGGATATGGCCCTTACGGCTAAAGAGATCAAGGGGTATGGAGAGAAAGCAGGAAAGGGGTACTGAGGTGAATGATCAGCCATGATCTTATTGAATGGTGGTGCAGGCTCGAAGGGCCGAATGGCATACTCCTGCACCTATTTTCTATGTTTCTATCTAGGAATCCTCCAAAATTACAGTGTAGAGATAATTTTCTTATGGTAACAATGTATTCACTGATGGTTTCATTAGGTCTTTGGTTTCTCATTGCAAACTTATAACTCTCTGCTATTTCTAAAAGCTGTGGATCAAAATGATTTTTGAATATCTGTAATATGTCTGATAATGAAGCATCTTTAACCTTTCTTGTAGTTAACAAATTCACTGAGATGCCATATTCTCTGCACCAATCAAGACTGACAGGACAGCTTTCATCTTCTCCTGGATTGCTTGATTGTGAATCTGCTACACCTACTGAGATTTCATTAATGTAATTAGCTCTAAAAAACAGTAACAAACATTCACTTTAGGATCTGAAGGATTCCTTATTCCTGTCAAAGGCTCCCAAATTACTGACATAACTCATTGTCACATCCATATTGCCTTCTTACCTTAGAGCGAAATTCCACCAAATATTTCTTCATGAAGAAATCCCATCTTCATCATCATTTGCAATGTATTTGCTTCAAGGGTTCTTTGCTTAAGAATTCATAGCAACACATTGCTATTAAGAACTACTTGGTTTATTAACAAAAGCTTTAACATTTCACCCTACATATTGCCAGTTCATCCACCAGGCTCACAACCACCTGTCTCATCGTGGATCCCTAGAACCCAACTGGCTGGGGTTTTATTCAGCCTTGTGAACATGACGTGACTGGCTAAGCCACTCACAACTTAATTGCTTGACAAACCTAAGAGCATAAGCAGAGGTGGAGGGATAAATATTAAACACAGAACACCAACAGAACTCACCAGCAATTCTTTGAATAGTGCCAAGGGATTTTTTTTTTACAGCCACTTGGGAGCGCAGATGAGGCTACGGTTTAACATATTGGGGGAGAAATTCATTATCGACCCGTTTGTGGGGGAGGTAGTTCTGGATATCCGGGAAATTTAGTGACAGGCACTAATGTTGACCTGTTCTCAAAAAATTGGCTTTAATGCACCAGGAAGGAAGTGGAGCACTAAATCAAACACTCCAATTCCTTTTGGAGCGCTAAAGAATGCGGGCGGGGCAGAAACCTCAGTGGCCCTGCATACTAAGCCATGCAGTGCTGCCACATACAATGGGCCCATCCTTCATTTAAAAGGGAAGAGCCATCGCTGCAGGTACTGCAATTTAAAACGGACCTAACTAGACCACAAAGGGAGAGGCAAACCTGCGCGATCAGACCGACACTCAAACGGAGTGCCGTGCTGAGCGCTCGCGGGCAGGAACCTGCGGAGAAAACGGCAACAACGAAGGTAAATTTTTTTTTACTTATTTCGGCCACCTCGCTGTTAATCATCGCCCCGGTAGCGGCCGGCCGCCCGATCCATGCCTCCTGCGGCTGCCAGTGTTTTCGCCCGGCGCTGCTGCAGGGGGCAGAAGTGAATTTTGGGTTCGGGGAGCTAACGGGGTGATGTGCGCGGGGCTGACGTCACGATCTCCGGGCGCAGGAGATCGGGCCGCAACACCATGATGCCGCTAAACTCCCGCCCAAAGTGGCGCGTGTTGATGTCAGTGCCGTTCCTGGTCATAAAAGCATTTGTGCCCCGTTACTAACGGGGGGGCACAACTGCACCCAATTTCTCGCCCATTATCCGAAAGACGGCACCTCCGACATTGCAGCACTCCCTCAGCACTGCACTGGAGTGTCAGCCGAGATTTTCGTGCTCAAGTCTCTGGAGTGGAACTTGAACCCACAACCGTCTGACTGAGATGCGAAAGTGAGAGCAAGTTTGGGATTTGATAGCCTGTAAGACTGCAAGAAGGAGGAAAGGATGAGGAGCTGTATAGTTCTTGGTTCCTGGGAAAGAATGAGTTAGAGTAGGAGATGGAAGAAGCGGCTTGATTTCAACGCATTGAGAATGCAAGAAGGAAGATTCTGTTGGAAAGGTGCTTGGATGAGGAAAAATTCACGGGGCAATTTTATAATGGCCAACATTGGAATCTAAGTCCAACCGATCCTTAGATTCTAAATGCGGTTCACAACCCTGTCAATATTATCATTTATATCCAAAATAACGAGGCTATGATTTGGAGGACAGATTACAATCTTTTCATTCGTGCAACCTTCATCAGCAGAACATAAGATAATTGTGTTCGGAGGAAAAAAGTATGAAAGAATTTACTGGACCCCTGAAGCTAAACTTCAAAAACAATAAACAAAATTGTACCTTTACAATCCCTTTTAGTTAATTGCAGTATTCGCTGTGCAGCTAATTTAATATGTTATTACCGGCCCATACAAAGGGCCAAGAGTAAAGAAAAATTCGAGACAGATGGCTCCATGGGGAGTGTAAAGAGGTAATTATGGCACTAGTTGAGAGGAATCTAAAAAATATTATTAGCATAGAATTCCAACATGTCACAGAGAGTAAAATTGCCACCATATTTTCAATATTCTGTTTCGGAGGCTTCATCAACTGTTACATTATACATTCCAGGTAAGAAAATAATTTATTAAATTAACTTTGTACGTCACTCAATGCTTAATAGTTAATGCATTCTGCGTCACCGAATATGCCACGATGCACAATTTGGATCTGGGAATCATTTCTTTTCAGTGCATTTGCGTACCTGGTTCGAGGATTCAGATTGACGAGCGGGAAACACAAGGCGGGAGGCTGGGAAAGGCACCTCTTGCCTTATTTACATGGATCTGCACCCACTGCCACTGCAGGCTCAGCTCTGCAGCGTACCTCGCCACAACCCTCCACCCCACCGCCGCCCCCCCCCCACCCCCTCTTGGCAGCTGGGGAATTTAATTTAAATTAGCCATGAACTGATTGAATGGCAGAGCAGGCTACTGCACAAGATAAGAGCTCACATGATTGGGGTAATATATTAGCGTGGATAAAGGATTAGCTAACTAACAGAAAACAGAGAGTCGGGATAAATGGGTCATTTTCAGGTTGGCAAACTGTAACTAGTGAGGTGCCACAGGGATCAATGCTGGGGCCTCAACTATTTACAATCTATATTAATGACTTGGATGAAGGGACCGAGTGTAACGTAACCAAATTTGCTGATGATACAAAGATAGGCGGGAAAGCAAGTTGTGAGGATGACGCAAAGTATCTACAAAGGGATATAGATAGGCTCAGTGTGTGGGTAAAAATTTGGCAGATAGACAACAATGTGGTAAAATGTGACGTTATGCATTTTGGTAGGAAAAATAAAAAAGCAAATAATTATTTAAATGGGGAGCGATTACAAAATGCTGTTGTACAGAGGGATCTGGGGTTTCTTGTGTATGAAATGCAAAAAGTTAGCCTGCAGATCCAGCAAGTAATCAGGACGGCAAATGGAATGCTGGATTTTATTGCAAAGGGGATGGAGTATAAAAGTAGGGAAGTCCTGCTCCAACTGTACAGGGCATTGGTAAGACCACACCTGGAGTACTGCGTACACTTTTGGTCTCCGTATTTAAGGAAGGATATACTTGCATTGGAGGTAGTTCAGAGAAGGTTCACAAGGTTGATTCCTGAGATGAAGGGGTTGTCATATGAAGAAAGGTTGAGCAGGTTGGGCCTATACTTGGAGTTTAGAAGAATGAGAGGTGATCTTATTGAAACGTAAGAGATTCT
Organism: Pristiophorus japonicus; assembly: GCF_044704955.1. Lineage (NCBI taxonomy): Eukaryota > Metazoa > Chordata > Chondrichthyes > Pristiophoridae > Pristiophorus > Pristiophorus japonicus. Next base: position 19,569,856 of record NC_091980.1, read on the forward strand.
GAGGGGGCTTGACAGGGTGGATGCAGAAAGGATGTTTCTCCTCATGGGGAAATCTAGAACTAGGGGGGCATAGTTTCAGTATATGGGGTCGCCCATTTAAAACAGAAATGAGGAGGAATTTCTTCTCTCAGAGGGTCGTGAATTCTCTACCTCAGAGAGCTATGGGGAGCGGGCGGGGAAATGTTGAGGCCAGGATCGGATCAGCCATGATCCCGGGTTCGGTTGGCCTGCCAACAGGTAGCCTAGCACCCCCTCCTCGGTGCTGGCCCAGCCGAAACCCTCCTTAATGGTCCAGTAGATTGAAGTTTAAAAAGCACAAAGGCTCTCCCCTTGAAGTGAAGGGAAGAGCCGTGGTGATGCGATGTGGTGCCGCGATGACATAATCGCAGCGATGAATATGCACCGCCCCCAACTTCCGCCCCTCAATTTCTGTCTCCGCCGCATTTTTGCCCCTCAGGCGTAATCACTGCCTCCTATTATAACCGACTTACGGACGAAAACAAAAAAAACCCCCAAAAAGCGCAATTTCTCGAAAGAGTCGACCTGAACCACAGCTGCAGTCAAACACATCAAGATGGGGTGATAGCGCCCCTTTTTCAGGCAGGGGGCAATTTGTACCCCCAAATGTCTTGAAATACAGGTTGGAGTTTTACAATGCCGGAAACTATGTTAGACCCACAGATGCAGCCACTTACAATTAAGTCCACCGTTAGCTTTAAAATTGAGCTGGTAGCCACAGTTTGCACATGCCCCATTCGGGCAAACTCTGACTCCAGATCAAGGCAACTCTGGGATTATATGCTAGTTATTCAAAGGATCTAACCCTGAAAAATGGGGCTCAGCCACATTTTAGTCAGTATGTCGGAAGCCCAAGAAAGGAAGTGGCAGTTCTAGACTCAGTTTTAGGGAATGAAGCTGGGCAAGTTTAAGGGGTATCAGTGGGAGAGCATTTTGGTGCTAGTGATCATAATTTAGTTTGATTTAGGGCAGTTACGGAAAAGGACACAAATAGACTAGGAATAAAACTTCTCAATTGGGGAAAAGCTAATTTTACTAAGCTGAGATGTGATTTAGCCAAAGTGGACTGGGAACAGCTACTGGAAGGGAAATCAGTGTCAGAGCAACGGGAGGCATTCAAGGAGGAGATTCGGAGGGTTCAGAGCAAGTGTGTTTCCTTAACGGAAAAGGATAGGACCAACAAATCTAGAGCCCCCTGGATGTCAAGTGGCATACAGAGTAGGATAAAGAAAAGAAATGGAGGCTTATGACAAATACTGAAGGCTAGATTCTGCAGAAACCCGAGAGGAATGTAGAAAGTGCAGGGGTGAAATTAAAAAGGAAATTAGGAAAGCAAAGAGAGAGCATGAAGAGAATTTGGCAAGTAAAATCAAGGAAAACTGAAAGATCTTTTATTAATACATTAAAAGCAAGAGGATAACTAAAGAAAGAGTAGGGTCTATCAGAAACCATAAAGGTAACCTGTGTGTGGAGGTGGAAGATGTGGTTCTCAATTAACATTTTGGGTCTGTTTTCACAAAAGAGAGAGGCGATGCAGACATTGCAGTCAGAGATGAGGATTGTGAAATATTAGATGAAATAAACATAGTGAGAGATGAAGTATTAAGGGGTGTAGCAGTTTTGAAAGTGGATAAATCCCCAAGCCCAGATGAAATGTATCCCAGGCTGTTAAGAGAGGTAAAGAGGAAATAGCAGCGGCTCTCTGGGTACAGGTGTGGTGCCGAAGGACGGGAGTACTGCTAATATTGTACCTTTGTTTAAAAAAGGGGAAAGGGATAGACCGAGTAATTACAGGCCAGTCAGCCCAACCTTGATGTTATTGGAAAAAGTCCTGAGAGACAGGATAAATCTTCATTTAGAAAGACAGAGTGTAATCAAGGACAGTCAGCATGGATTAGTTAAGGGAAGGTCGTGTCTGACTAACGATTGAATTTTCTGAGGAGTTAACAAGGAGGATCGATGAGGGCAGTGCATTTGATGTAGTGTATATGGATTTTTATAAAGCTTTTTATAAGGTCCCACAAGGCAGACTGGTCAGGAAAATAAAAGCTCATGGGATAAAGGGAAAAGTGGAAAGTTGGATCCAAAATTAGCTCGGAGGCAGGAAGCAAAGTGTAAAGGTCGATGGGTGTTTTTATGATTGGAAGGCTGTATCCAGTGGGGTTCCGCAGGGCTCAGTGCTAGGTCTCTTGCTTTTTGTGGTATATATCAATGATTTAGACTTGAATGTAGGGGTTATGATTAAAAACAGTTTACAACAATTGGCTGTGTGGTTGATAATGAAGAGGAAAGCGGTAGATTGCAGGAAGATATCAATGGACTGGTCAGGTGGGCAGAACAGTGGCAAATAGAATTCAATCCTGAGAAGTGTGAGGTAATGCATTTGGGGAGGCACAGAATAGAAGAGCAGGGAGGTTATGCTTGAACTGTATAAAACACTAGTTAGGCCACAGCTAGAGTACTGTGTGCAGATCTGGTCATCACATTACAGGAAAGATGTGATGGCACTTTTAATGACTCAAGAGTCTGGTTACTGTAAACTCACTCAGGTGCAACCTGATCTATCCTTATTCCAGCCCAAGAGTGTCAGCTTGACAAAGACACACAGCTTATATACAGGTGTCCAAGCACACATGCCAAATGCGTACAGCCCGATGACCTCCAACCGTGGCGCCCTCTGGTGTCTGGTGATCCCCAGGCATTCATACATAACAACATCCCCTTTTAAAATCTTAACAACAGTCTTTCTACAAATTAAGACTGTCTGGGGCTTTCCTCTCACGAGTTGATCGTGTCAGTTCAACTTTGACTCTGAGTGATCATTCTGAGTCCGTTGAGACTGAGAGCTGAGTAGCCGATCTGATGGGAGTAGTCATGACCACATCAGAGACTGAAGGTTCAGAGTCAGTAATGTCAGCAGAGTCCTCTGATGAGTGAACAATGGTTGTGTAAGAGAAAATGGGCATTGGAGGTATTAGTGAAATAAGGTTTAAAATGCCGGCTTCTACATCGGCTCAGCAAAAGGGGCAAAAGGTCTGTAGCTGACCTCACACATTCTGACATATTCCAGTACCAAAGACCCTGAGGCCTCGGTTTCAACTGATGTACTAGGACATTAGGTAATATTAAGGTACGTCCAGTCCGACAAGATAAGACACCATGGAAGAATCTAAACAGATACTGATAAGACTCCGTGAAAAGACTCTAAACAGACTTTTAGGCACCATGTATAATCAACAAATTCTAACCCAATGGAGGCCATCCCAGTTAAGGGCTAAGGTTGCCTTGAGATCCTGGTCTGTCAATCCAAAATATTACTATTAAGGTAACCCAATTAGAGATTGAGGGAGGTCGTACTGGGGAGCGAAGAGGTCTATGCAATGTATAAATGATATACGATGTTGCTATTTGGAGAACATCTCCACTCACAGGTGGCTGTGATGAGACATCCACAATTAAAGATCGTTATACCTTGCCATCCGTCTCTGTCTACTAATGTCGAGGGCTGCTACGCGGGTTGGGACGAGCGTCGACCCTTTATATCAGAGGGCCCGCTCATGGGAAGAGAAGCCTTCCCATTTTTCCCCTTCAATTGGTTGGTCACTGACCGCATCTTCCTCACTTGCTTCTAGTTCATCCGTTGCCGCAGTTTAACCTGGTCAAGGTGTTTCCTGCATGTTTGCCCATTCTTGAGCATGACAATAAACACTCTGTTACCCTCCTTGGCTGTAACAGTGCCGGCGATCCACTTTGGACCTTGACCATAGTTCAGTACATAAACCGGATCGTTGACCAAGATGTCACGTGACACGGCAACACGATCATGACACCATTGCTGACTTTGACATCTGTTTTCAACACAATCATTCATATCAGGATGAACAAGAGAAAGCCTGGTCTTGAGATTTCTCTTCATCAGCAGCAGAAACCCCAGTAAGCGTATGAGGTCTTGACCTATAACTGAGCAATATACACATGACAACCATCTCTGCAGTGAACCCTGAGTTACACGTTTCATACTTTGCTTGATCGTTTGAACGGCACACTCTGCTTGACCATTAGAAGCAGGCATGAATGAAGCTGATCTCACATGTCTGATGCCATTGAGTTTCATGAACTCCTCGAACTCAAGACTTGTGAAGTAAGATCCATTGTCGCTCACAGCAATGTCAGGCAAACCATGAGTAGCAAACATGATACGAAGGTTCTCAACGGTAGCTGTAGACTTGGTGGATGACATAATAACACATTCTATCCACTTAGAATTTGCATCCACTACGACAAAAAACATCTTTCCTAGGAACGGGCCCGCAAAATCAATGTGGATCCTCGACCATGGTTTGGATGGCCATGACAAAAACTCAGCGGAGATTCCGCTGGTACTTTACTTAGCTGCATGTAAGTATTGCACTGATGCATGCATGATTCCAGATCAGAGTCAACTCCAGGCCACCATACATGACAATACCATGATGAATGCTATGAAGTTTACGTACAAATTTTTCTCTACCTTTCTTAGGCATGATTACACGATTTCCCCACAGTAAACAGTCTGACTGAATGGACAGCTCATCCTTGCAATGGTTATAAGGTTTGATCCCCTCATGCATCTCCATAGGTATGGCAGACCAATCACCACTGAGTAGCCACCGTTTCACAACCGATAAAATAGGGTCATGGCTGGTCCAGATCCTAACATTTTGAGCAATGACAGGGGTTCCTTCACTCTCAAAAGCATCCATTACTAACAGTAGATCTGCAGGTTGAGACGTCTCCAACTCAGTTGTGGGCAAGGGCAGACGGCTTTGTGCATCGGCACAATTCTCAGTACCAGGTCTATGATGGATGACGTAATCATAGGCAGACAATTCAGCGCCCACCATTGAATACAGGACGATGCATTGGTATTAATACCTTTGTTTCCACAAATAATGAAATGAATGGCTTGTGATTCGTTTCTAGTTCAAAACGAAGATCAAACAAGTACTGCTGCATTTTTTTTTACCCCATACACACAGGCGATCAGCAGCAATCTTCCTCCCGAGGCATTCGACTTCATACCATCTGGGGTGCCATGAATACACACTTCGACTGTTTCAGCCTGAGTCCCACTTTGTCCAGATGCGATAGGACTTCAAGATTGTTCAGATGTTCAGCAGTGTCATGGCCTGTGACCAGAATGTCATCTTGAAACACGACAGTTCTAGGAACGGACTTCAGTAAACTCTCCTTATTCCTCTGAAATATGGCTGCAGCCGAACGAATCCCAAAAGGACACCTATTGTAGATGAACAGTCCTTTATGGGTGTTGATGCAGGTGAGTTTCTTTGAAGTGTCGACAAGCTCGTGGGTCATATAGGCCGATGTCAGACCCAGTTTCGTGAATGACTTTCCATCAGCTAGCATGGCGAACAGATCATCAGCTCTTGGTAACGGATATTGATCCTGTTTTGAAAATCAAGTTAATTGTAACCTTGTAGGTTACAAATCCTGACATTGCCATCACTCAACACAGGAACAATGGGACTAGCCCACTCGTCAAACTCGACCGGTGATATGATCCCTTCACGTTTGAGTGTCAAGCTTAATTTCAAACTTCTCACTCATCATGTACGGAATAGACCGAGCTTTGTGATAGACAGGCCTTGCATTGGAGTCCAGGTGAATCTGCACCTTGGCTCCCGTAAAATTGCCAATGCCCGGTTCAAACAAAGAAGGAACCTTTTTCAATACTTGAGCACACGAAGTATCATGCAACGAGGACAACATCGTGACATCATTCCAATTTAGCTTGATTTTCTCGAGCCAATTCCTGCTGAACAGCGTTGGAAAATTACCTGGGATGATCCATAATGGTAACTTGTGAACCACACCCTCATATGACACCTCGATTGCTGCATTGCCGAGCACTGGTATGAGTTCCTTAGTGTAAGTACGCAACCCGGCATTGACTGGACTCAGCTTCGGTTTCGCAGCCTTAGTGTCCCACAGTTTGTCGAATGTCCTTTGGCTCATTATCGACTGGCTTGCACCCATGTCCAGTTCCATTGATACAGGCACGCCATTCAGCTTCACATTAACGACTATCAGCTGGCTCTTGCTCAGGAACGAATACAGTCCATTCACTTCCTCCTCAGGTTGCATGTCCGGGTCATCACTGAACTGGTCCTCATCAACCACGTGGTGAGCCGCATCACGCTTGCTCCATTGTGGACACATCCTGTGAAGATGCCCCACTTTCGAACATCCATTGCATGAGTATTGTCTAAACCGACACTGATGAGGCCGATGATTGCCCCCACAATGCCAACAGCGTAAAATCTGGTTCGAACCAGTTGGCAGGCTCTGAGCAGCGGCAGGTTTCATGTAAGCAGCTCTGCCCGAAGACAATGCCATCTTGTTCACAGTACTTGCCATGGAACTCCGACTCGATGATATCTACCTCAAATTATCATCCATCGTCATGCATGCCCGGGCATTCGTATTGGCCTTTTTTCAAATCCAGCGTCTCTGCAGCCAACAGCTTCCTGAGGATCACATCAAGGCTGATGTCTATCACGAAGACATCACGCTGCATGTCTTCCAGCATGTTCCCGAACTTCCACGACTCAGCAAGACATCGCAGGTCGGCAACAAATCCCGACATGTCCTGACCCTCAACACGAACATGCTTGTAGAAACGGTAGCGTGATATGATGGTCCCCTCTTTTGGCTTCAGATGGGTACCCACCAACATACACAATTCCTCCTACCCTTTTTCCACCGGACGTACAGGTGAGAGAAGATCCTTCATGAGGTCGTAAATTTTCGGACCACAAATGGTGAGGAGAACTACCCTGCGCTTAACTGCGTAGGCCTCTGCCTTCATGCCGTTGGCCACAAAGTCCTGATCCAGGCAGTCAACAAAATCCATCCAATCCCCATTCTCCATGAATCTCTCCAGGATTCCAACAGTGCCAACTACCTCATCGCCAATTGTAATGACTCAAGAGTCTGGTTACTGTAAACTCATTCAGGTGCAACCTGATCCATCATTATTCCAGCCCAAGAGTGCCAGCTTGACAACGACACACAGCTTATATACAGGTGTCCAAGCACACATGCCACATGTGTACAGCCCGATGACCTCCGACCACAGCGCCCTCTGGTGTCTGGTGACCCCCAAGCATTAATACATAACAGCACTAGAGCGGGTACAGAGGAGATTTACGAGGATGTTGCCTGGACTGGGGAATTGTAGCTATGAGGAAAGATTGGATAGGCTGGGTTTGTTTTCTTTGGAACAGAGGAAGCTGAGGGGAGACCTTATTGATGTGTATAAAAGTATGAAGGGCCTTGATAGAGTGCATAAGAAGGATCTATTTTCCTTAGCAAAGGGTCAAGAAACATGATGCACAGATTTAAAGTAATTGGTACGAGGTTTAGAGGGGATTTGAGGGGAATGTTTTTCACCCAGAGGCTGGTGGGGGTCTGGAACTCACTGCATCAAAGGGTGGTAGAGGCAGAAACCCTCACCACATATAGAAAGTACTTGGATATGCACTTGAAGTGCCGTAAACTACAGGGTTGCGGACAAAGAGCTGGAAAGTAGGATTAGGCTGGATAGCTCTTTGTCGGCTGGCGCAGACACGATGGGACGAAATGGCTTCCTTCCGTGCTGTAAATTTCTATGATTGTATGATTTAGTGAGCTTTGGGGTAGCTTACAGAGATTGGCTTAGAAATTGGCCTCCTTAGCGCCTCCCATTATCGCCTCCGGGGGTGGGGGGGGGGTGGCGGCTAACCACTTACCGATTGGGCGCGGCGAGATCTCCATGACACCCGCTAAGTTTGGCGAGAGCTTCGCGGCGGCGGTAAGACTTTGCGCCCCGATCTCCTACGCCCGGAGATCGTGATGTCATCGCTTTGCGCATTGTCCCGAGGGCGCCACGGACCCGAACTTCGGTTTCTGCGCCCTGCAGCATCGCCTGGCGAAAACACCGGCGGCTGCAGGAGGTGTTGGTCAGGAGGCTGGGAGCTTCGGGGGGGGGGGGGGGGGGGCGGGTTAAAGGGGAGTTGGCCGAGTTAAGTAAAAAAAAAAATGTCCCAACTCGTGTTTCTCCTTTTATTAACTTCATCTTCGGCTGCGATTGATCAGCCCGGCACTCTGCTGCAGTGCATCGGGCTGACCGGACAGGATAGTGGTGCCGTCGGCGACCAGATAAGTCTTTCCATTGTAGAGCCTGCAGCGATGGTCCTTGCCTTTAAGGGAGGGAAGGGGCCTCAGATGGCAAGAGTCCTGCATGGCCCAATGTGCAGCGCTGCACACCTACCACCCCACCTGCTGCCTGTTGCGCTCCAGGAAGGAAGTGGAGTGTTTGATTTAGCGCTCCACTTCCTTCCTGCAGCGCAAACCCCTAATTTTTTCAACTTTTGAAAGTTAAAGCCCCAAACCTTTTGTGATATACATCAATGATCTAGACTGGAATATAGGGGGTATGTTTAAGAAGTTTGCAATTGACACCAACATCAGTTGTGTGGTTGATAATGAAGAAGAAAGCTGTGGACTACAGGAATATAGCAATCAACTGGTCAGGTGAGACAGAACAATGGCAAATGAAATTTAATCTGGATAAGTGTGAGGTAATGCATTTTGGTGAGGGCTAACAAGGAAAGGGAATACACCTTAAATGGTAGGACACTGAGAAGTGTAGAGAAACAAAGGGACCTTGGAGTGCATGTCCACAGATCCCTGATGGTAGCAGGCCAGGTAGAAAAGGTGGTTAAGAACTAAATGGAATGCTTGCCTTTATTAGCTGAGGCTTAGAATACAAGAGCAGGGCGCTATGCTTGAACTGTATCATACACTGGTTAGGCCACAGCTGGATTACTACGTGCAGTTCTGCTCACCGCATTACAGAAAGGGCGAGATTGCACTGGAGAGGGTACAGAGGAGATTTACAAAGATGTTGCCCAGAGTGGAGAATCTTAGTTATGAGGACAGATTGGATAGGCTGGATTTGTTTTCCTTGGAACAGAGGAGGCTGAGGGGAGACTTCATTGAGGTGTATAAAATTAAAAGGGGCCGAGATATAGTGGATAGAAAGGATCTATTTCCCTTAACAGAGGGGTCAACACCCAGGAGGCATGAATTTAAAGTAATTGGTAGAAGGTTTAGAGGGGATTTGAGGGGAAATTTCTTCTTGGAGAGAGTTGTGGGGGTCTGGAACTCACGGCCTGAAAGGTTGGTAGAGGCAGAAACCCTCACCACATTTAAAAAGTACTTGGATGTGCACCTGAAGTGCCATAACCTGCAGGGTTACGGACCCAGAGCTGGAAAGTGGGATTTGGCTGGATAGCCTCTTGTTGGCCGGCACGGATACCATGATTCTATGAAATGGGACGCTCCCGAATTTCTCCCCCATCGAATTTACAGCACATAAACAGGCCATTCGGCTCAACTGGTCCGTGCCGATGTTTATGTTCCAAATGAGCCTCTTCCTTTGCCTCTTGATCTACCACTGTATATCCTTCTGTTCCTTTCACCCTGAAGCACTTATCTAGCTTCCTCTTAAAGGTTATTCGCCTTAACTCATTCTTGTGCTAGTGAGTTCTGCATTCTCACCACTCTCTTGGTAAAGAACTTTCCCTGAATTCGTCATTGGATTTATTTGTGACTATCTTTTATTTACGGCACCGAGTTTTGGACATCCCCACAAGTGGAAACATCTTCTCTACAAACCTGGTAAAATGCCTTCATAATTTGATACCGAGATGAGGAGAAACTTCTTCACCCAGAGAGTGGTGAACCTGTGGAATTCTCTACCACAGAAAGTTGTTGAGGCCAATTCACTAAATATATTCAAAAAGGAGTTCGATGAAGTCCTTACTACTAGGGGAATCAAGGGGTATGGTGAGAAAGCAGGAATGGGGTACTGAAGCTGCATGTTCAGCCATGAACTCATTGAATGGCGGTGCAGGCTAGAAGGGCCGAATGGCCTACTCCTGCACCTATTTTCTATGTTTCTATGTTTCTATGTAAAGACTTCTATTAGACAACAACAACAACTTGTAATTATATAGCACCTTTAACGTAGTGAAACATCCCAAGGCGCTTCACAGGAGTATTATGAGATTTAAAAAAAAAGAATTGACACTGAGTTGCCTAAGTAGAAATTACGGCAGACTTGTTCAAAGATGTAGATTTTAAGGAGCGTCTTAAAAAGGAGGAAAGAGTGGTAGAGAAGCGGAGAGGTTTAGGCAGGGATTTCCAGAGCTTGGGGCCTAGACAACAGAAGGCACGACCACCAATGGTTGAGCGATTATAATCATGGATGCTCAAGAGGGCAGAATTGGAGAAGCGCAGACATCTCGGGGGTTGTGGGGATGGAGGAGATTACAGAGATAGGGAGGGGTGAGGCCATGGAGGGATTTGAAATTAAGGATGAAATCGAGGCATTGCTTAACTGGGAGTCAATGTAGGTCAGCGAGCACAGAGGTGATGGGTGAACGGGACTTCGTGCGTGTTAGGACCCGGGCAGCCGAGTTTTGGATCACCTCTAGTTTACGTAGGGTAGAATGTTGGAGGCCAGCCAGGGGTGCGTTGGAGTGGTGAAATCCAGAGATGACAAAGACATGGATGAGGGCTTCAGCAGCGGATGAGCTGAGACAAGGGCGGAGACGGGCAATGTTACGGTGGTGGAAATAGACTGTCTTAGTTATGCTACAGACCACCCCACAGAATAGAGCCTCAGCCTGTTCGGTCCTTCCTGATGGTTATAACCTCTCAGTTCTAGTATGATCCTTGTAAAATCTTTTTTGCGTTTTGGACAGATGGTCATCCACTTCTGGCGCAGATTCTGCTGGGATCACAAAATTGATGCTCATTCTGGACAGATGGGATGGGAGAGCCACTTTCTACTATCATTCACAGTCCCTCAGAATCGAGGAAGACTCGCTTCCACTCAAAATGAGTCCTTAGGTGGCTGAACAGTTTAAAACGAGAACCACAGTCCCTGTCACGGGTGGGACAGATCGTCGTTGTGGGAGAGGGTGGGTGGGACAGGTTTGCCGCACGCACTTTCCGCTGCCTGCACTTGATTTCTGCACGCTCTCCGCGATGAGACTCAAGGTGCTCAGCGTGGCTGAGCTCTATCAGCGAAGCTCTCGAGTTAAACTGCACCACAAATGTTTGCACTGTGGGACTGTTTGAATAGCAGTGCTAATGATCTTTAAAACAAATGACTGTACTAATTAAAATATAATTAGAGAATAACGGGCTTCTAAAATGTCAACTGCAGCTCTCCAATTGTTAAGCTAGAGAACTATTTGCGAAGCATCGGAGGGACAAAAAACATGATTCTCTGGTGAATCCGTGCCATTGACATTTTCGAAAAGGGGAACTTATCACAAATGTTATCGGTGATGTGCATGAGAATAAATAAATCTGCTTTCTGGATGCTTGCGACCATCCACTAATGGTTTGTGAGCTGAAGTGAGACGGAGGGGAATAAATTATTTACAAAAATGAAAAGCTCCTACGAATATATTTATATTTCTCAGTGGTCTCGCCTCATTTGAGGAAACACTTGTGGGTGATCTTGAAAACACAGCGAGCATTTATTTCTTCATTTTTTTTACATCCCGCCACTGGCGACTGAGCACTGCATGGAACTGCAACACGAAAACGGGCCATTCGGCCCAACAAGTCCTGTGTTCCACACGGGCAAATAGTCCCAATCACACTTACCCATCCTATTCCCGTCTCCCTTCGACACCTTGTCCTTCATGCGCTTACTGAATCTAATCGCAAACACGGCCATCGTTTCTGTTTCGACCACAAACTCTGCAAGTGAACTCCAGAGCTCTGCAGCTCTCCCTCAGCCGTGGCTGAGTGGACAGCACACTTGTCTCTGAGTCAGAAGGTTGTGGGTTCGAGTCCCACTCACATCAATCTAGGTTGACACTCCAGTGCAGTGCTGCGACATTAAACCAAGGTCCTGTCTGCTCTCTCAGGTGGATGTAAAAGATCCCATGTCACTATTTCGCAGAAGAGCAAGGGAGTTATCCCTGGTGTCCTGGCCAATATTTATCGCTAAATCAACATAACAAATGCAGATTATCTGGTCATTATCACATTGCTGTTTGTGGGAGCTTGTTGTGTGCAAATTGGCTGCTGCATTTCCTACATTACAACAGTGACTACACTCCAAAAGGCACTTCATTTGATGTAAAGTGCTTTGAGACGTCCGGTGGTCGTGAAAGGCGCTATATAAATGCAAGTCTTTCTTTCTGTCTCCTCTATGATGCTCCTGAAAACGCACCTCTTTGACCAAGCTTTTGCTCATCAGTCCCAATATCTCGAATAAAAACAGAAAATGCTGGAATTACTCAGCAGGTCAGGCAGCATCTGTGGAGCGAGAAAAAGAGTAAAAGTTTCAGGTCGATGACCCTTTGTCAGAACGGTCCTGATATCTTCTTCTGTGGCTCGGTGTCAAAAAATGTTATGAGTGATATTGCTCTTGTTAAGCACCTTGGTACATTTTGCTACCTTAATTATGCTATATAACTGAGTTGTTCTTAAGTTCTCATGTTCTTACAACAAGAACATTTGCATGAGGAGCAGGAGTAGGCCATAAAGCCCCTTGAGCCTGCTTCGCTATTCAATAAGATCATCGTTCACCTTCTCGCTCAGCTCCACTTTCTCACCCTATCCCCGTATCCCTTGATTCCCTTGGAGTGAAACAAAAAAAGACGGCACCTCTGACAGTGCAGCACCCACTCAGTACTGCACTGGGAGTGTCAGCTTAAATTTTGTATTAAGTTCCTGGACTGGGAATATGAAGCCACAAGCTTCTGACTCAGAAGCGAGAGTTCTACCGCTGACCCACAGCTGACATAGGTGTAAAGAAGTTTCTGCTCGCCTCTGTTTTAAGTGTTATATATTTAATCTTGCCTCTATGACCCTTTGTTCTCGACCCCTCGCCGACTGGACATGGCCTCCTTCTATCTATCTTGCTCCATCCTTTTGTAATGTTAACCACCATATCAACCTAAATCTGTGAATTTTTAAAATTCATTCACAGGATGTGGGCGTCGCTGGCAAGGCCGGCATTTATTGCCCATCCCTAATTTCCCTCTAGATGATGCTGATCAGCTGCATTCTTGAACCGCTACAGTCCTTGTGGGGAAACAATACCTACAGTGACTTTGTTATAAAGGTTAAGTACAACTGAGTGGCTTACGAGGTTGTTTCAGAGGGCAGTTGAGTCAACCACATTGCTGTGGGTCTGGAGTCACATATAGGCCAGACTGGGTAAGGACGGCATATTTCCTTCCCTAAAGGACATTAGTGAACCAGATCGATTTTTTTACAATAATCCATTGTTTCTTTGGGCTAGATTTTCCACTTTTGTGTATATCGCCCAAAAATGGGTGTTATTTATGGCACGGGCGGTAAAAATGGGTTTTCAGATCACCGGCTTCTCGCCTATTCTCAAAGCACCTCGTCTCCAGTTTTTAAAATGGGCGTTACCGCAAACTATATGAAATGGGCGGTATCGTTAAATCTCGCTGACCTTCTGCCTTAAAGTGTCGCTGTCCTTAGCAATGACATGGCAACGCTCGAGGAAGAGGAAGACTTTAGAGCTTCACTGCAACTAGGGAAACAAATATTAGCTGTTACCAGCCACATATTTGCCCGAATTTGGCCTATAATGGAGGGAGAGGAGGAGGCATCACAGCACGTTGTGGAGACTGATGCTGGAGAGAGGTGGGAGAGGAGCACATTGGGGGGCGCAAAAGAGCGAGGAGGTTCTCGGATGAGAATGCCTCCCTCCTGCAGAAGGTCGAGTTATGCAGTGGTGATTTGACACGGAGGGCGTGGGAAGCCCACCTCAAAGGCCTACCAGAAGATATGGACCGAGATAGCAGAGGTGGTCTCGTCGGCCACCAACGAGGTGCGTGAGGACAACCAATGTCACAAACGATGGAACGACCTCGTGGGATCCGCAAGAGTAAATATTTTGTATTTATATAATTTGATTTCTAACAGTCATGAGTGACTATCAGATGTGAGGTCTTCCACTTTTACCGGGAATATTTTACTCAAAGCCTGTGGTAATGGTGCACGTTTTTAGGTAAAGAATGATAATTATCATAAGCATGATTACATCTGTCGGTTATGTGTTGTATCAGTCTCTGTGACAGTACCTAACAATGATATCACGCAATGATCTCATGCCATGTCGTCTTGTCACCTTTTACAGAAGAAGCTATCGATGATGAGTTCCGTGCAGAGGTGAACGGGTGGGGAGCCATCAGTCCCCAGCGACATCACTGAGATGGAGGAGCGGGTGCTCGCACTCATGGGGAAGCACACCCGGACAGCCATGGAAGCACCTGCAGACCCTGAAGTGATGCCACGTGAGTAAAGCTTACACCATTGCATGATGTAAAGTCAATAGATGTCACACCCACTCATATCCGAACAATCATATATGATAGATGATTTCTAAAATTGTCCTAGAAATAATGCTGGCCAAATGAAAATCATTGAATGCAAATGTGTTGATGGTCATGCAATGTGATGTCTGTGATGATTTTGAGAGCGATGGTGCTTTTGTCGTGCATATGCTGTGTGTAGCGCTGGACTCACCTTGTGACCCTTGCACCCCCTTCTCCTCTAACATCATTTGTGTTTTGCAGCTCAGCCAGCAGTGCAGTCGCAGGCAAGACCACAGAGGCCAGAAAGTGGGGGCGCGGGGCAGGACTCAGCGGACGATCCTACATCTGGTGCTGAGGAGCTCCGGTTGTCGCTCGTCAATCTGCTGGGTCTGTTTTCCATGGATGAGCGTCGACTTCGAGGAACCTGCATCGCCACGCTCCAGAGGCCATCCAGTGGTCCTTCAGTCATTCCCGTCTCCACTCTGGAAGTACCGGCCACAAGCACCTCGCCACAGGGCATCCCATTTGTCGACAGGACGGCACTGACCCCGCAGGTCTGTTCCAGGAGCGCCACATGAGAGCGGAGAGATCGTACTGTTGTCCAGGAGGACTGTAGACATTGGTGACCAGCTCATTGAAGCACTGGGGGGACATATCCCGACACCTGGCCACCATGACTGAGTACATTCAGCGGATAGCGGAGGCCGTGGATGCGATAGCCAGGAACACTGCTGGCACAGGTCTCCCAGTGGTCCCTGAGCGCGGCACTGCACCCCTAGGTTCCACACCACCACTGTGAAGAAAAGACGAGAGCAAGAATGTTGCCCCCTCAGCAACCCCCTGCTCCCGTACCCGTACAACCAACGCATCTACCTTCATCCCCCTCAATGAGGCATCACCTGAGGAGCTCCTCGGCCAGTCACCGTGGAGTGAGGAGGGGAAGGGGTAGATGTGGGGAGAAGAAGGGGGAAGGGAAAGGAAAGTGAGGTGCATGTCCTCAGGTGATGGCTGTGTTATATCTCCATCTGGGTATATGCAATTTGTTGTAATGTATGGGGGCTGGGGACCACACTCCTGCTTTGCCTTTGTATTCTGTGTTGCTGGACATGTTGAACATTTGATTGATGTCAATGGTGGAAAAAGTGGGGTGTGTGCGGGGGTTGGGTGTTTTTGCCTGTGATACTTATGATTTCAGACCAATGTTGGTATAAACATTTTTTTTTATTGAACATAACCTATTTGCGCATTGTCTCAGATAGTTGGACCGTTACACACTGATGATTCCATAACATGAAAGGGTTAAATAAAACTTAACTTCAATCAACGTAAACTTTAACTAGCACCAAGATGATGGGCACCATTGATGTCTGAGCTGCCCACACAGTAGTGTGTCAGCGTTGTCACTCACATCAATGTTCTTTCAGGCAAATCGTTCAGATAGCAGCTCCTCACGTAAAAGTCTTGCAGCTATGTAGCCACCACGGGCCCTTTCCTGCAATCTGGAGGGGGTCGTGGGCATGGTTGCATAGCCAGCCTGATTGTCTGGCCCTAGATCAGCGTCCAGCCCCTCGTCGTCCTCTTCCTCTCTTTCCTGAGGTGGAGCATCAGTCCCTTCAGGCAATTCTTGGCCCCTCCTGATAGCCAGATTGGGCAGCATGGAGCACATGACCATGAATTTACCTACTTGCTCAGGATTGTATTGTAAACCGGGTGGTGGTGTGAGCTGTGAGGAGGATGCTAAGAGGCTGCAGGGTGATTTGGACAGGTTGGGTGAGTGGGCAAATGCATGGCAGATGCAGTATAATGTGGATAAATGTGAGGTTATCCACTTTGGTGGCAAAAACACGAAGGCAGAATATTATCTGAATGGTAGCAGATTAGAAAAAGGGGAGGTGCAACGTGACCTGGATGTCATGGTTTATCAGTCATTGAAAGTTGGCATGCAGGTGCAGCAGGCGGTGAAGAAGGCAAATGGCATTTTGGCCTTCATAGCTAGAGGATTTGAGTATAGGAGCAGGGAGGGCTTACTGCAATCATACAGGGCCTTGGTGAGGCCTCACCTGGAATATTGTGTTCAGTTTTGGTCTCCTAATCTGAGGAAGGACGTTCTTGCCATTGAGGGAGTGCAGTGAAGGTTCACCAGACTGATTCCAGGGATGGCTGGATTGTCATATGAGGAGAGACTGAATCAACTGGGCCTTTATACACTGGAGTTTAGAAGGATGAAAGGGGATCTCATAGAAACGTATAAGATTCTGACGGGACGGGACAGGTTAGATGCGGGAAGAATGTTCCCAATGTTGGGGAAGTCCAGAACCAGGGGCCACAGTCTTAGAATAAGGGGTCGGCCATTTAGGACTGAGATGAGGAGGAACTTCTTCACTCAGAGTTGTTAACCTGTGGAATTCCCTGCCGCAGAGAGTCATTGATGCTAGTTCATTGGATATATTCAAGAAGGAGTTAGGTATGGCCCTTACGTCTAAAGGGATCAAAGGGTATGGCGAGAAAGTGGGAAAGGGGTACTGAGGTAAATGATCAGCCATGATCGTATTGAATGGTGGTGCAGGCTCGAAGGGCCGAATGGCCTACTCCTGCACCTATTTTTTTTGTTTCTATGTTTCTATGTAGCTCCCCTCCTGAGTGGTCCAGACATCTGAAGCGCTGCTTAAGCACAGTTATTGTTTTCTGGACCACATTGCATGTGTCTCTGTGGTTCTGGTTGTATCGCTTCTTGGCCTTGGGGTGGGTGTCATCAGCCAGGTGGCAAGGCCATATCGATGCAACATCAAGCATCCAGCATTGTCCTTGTGTTTGACTCTTAAAGATGTCAGAGACAGCGCTCTCACGCAGGATGTGAGCCTCATCGAAGGTGCCTGGACATTTGGCATTCACTGCCAGTATGATCTGGTTGTGGTCGACAACTAGTTGGACCTTCAGGGAATGAAATCCTTTTCTGTTACGAGAAAGCTCCGGGTCCTGAGAAGGTGCTCGCATGGCGATGTGAGTGCACTGTATAGCTCCCTGCACCCTGGGGAAGTTAGCAATGCGGTAGATTGCTCCAGCCCTGTCAGTCTGAGCCTCCGTGGTCATGGGGAAGCTGATGAAGTCCATCCTTCTCGTGTATAGGGCTTCTGTGACCTGTCTAATGCAGCGATGGGTTGCATGGTGAGACAGAGGGCAAATCTCGACCGCGGAGGCCCGAAACGAACCGGAAGCGTAGAAAGACAGTGCCGCAGTGACCTTGACCTCGACCGACACTGATGTCCTGATTGCAGGCTGCATTTGTGGCCTGATGAGCTCACATATTTTATTGATCACCACCTTGTGGAAGTGTAGTCTCCGAATGCAGGTGTGTCGGAGACGTCGCGATAAGACCTCTTTTCCCTGTACGTGCGGGGTGTGTGTGGTTTGACCCTCCTCCTCATTCTTGCACGTCTTAAATTGGGGACATAATGATGTGCATCACACATTGAGCCATCTGCACTCTGCAGCATCTGCGTATTAATCGGTGCAGGCTGAGAAATGGCTGGCCCCATTGCATTGTAAGTATAATAGCAATTGATCAGAAGCAATAATTTTCTCACTAAAATACACCTAGAGTAAGCCCCCAATAGTCCAGAGTTTTAAAATATGCCTGTTGAGATGGTCACTTCACCCGAGAAGAACTCCAGAGTCAATGCAAACTCCCCCGAAATTGAAGCAGCCTTTTGAATGAAGCGACCTGCCATTTTAAAAATGGCAGCCACACTGCTGGCTTTAGTTCAGAACAGTTGCCCTTTTTCTGGGCGGTTTTTTGGGCGAGTGATATTGTGGGCAATATGTGCGCGAGGTGCTGAAAGTGACGGTGGGCGATCTCCTGGTCATTACTTTTGCCAAATGTGCTCTTTATGACAAAAAAAAATGGGCGGGCGGTATTATTGAATCTTGGCGTTAACTCCATGCGGAAAGTAATGCTGACCGATATTATGGGCATAGATTTCACCCATTCTGATGATTCTGCCCAAAACAAGTGGGTTGGCGGTAATATTTTCTCCCGGCATTAAGCACATGGGGAAAGTAACACTCGGCGATAAGTTTCCTAAAAATGCCCGTCAGTTTCCATTTTTGTGCCAAAATGGGCGTTACACGTTATTTCAACAATAAAATAGGTGTTAAGTGGGCGTTAAGCACGCAAAAAAATTGGAGGTTCGAGCCCATGGTCACCATTACTGACACTAGCTTGTTAATTACAGATTTCTGTAACTGAATCAAAATTCCCAGAGCTGCTGTGGTGGGATTTGAACTCATCTCCAGATCATTAGGCCAGTCCTCTGGATTACTAAGCTAGTGACATAACCACTATGCCACTATTCCCGTGTTGTTGTATTAAAAAGACTGATTTTTTTAAGCCTTTATTTGTAAAGGTTGAGCCTCCCTTATCTGGAACCCTTGGCACCTGCCTTTTCTGGATAAGGGATTTTTCTGAATGAGGGGTGGTCACGTTAAATTGGATGGTACAGATACTGTGCAAAGGAATAGCAGGTCTGGCTGGCTTGGGGCTGGGAGTGTGGCAGAGAGATCATGGGGTGGAGGTGGGGGCGGGGGGCGGTGGATCGCGGGGTCAGGCCAGCGATTGCGGGAGTCGGCAACGAGGAAGGATTTCAATTTGCTCATATCGGAGTTCTGCGCATGCGCCACCCATTGGCTGGGAATGGTTCTGGATGAGGGTGGTTCTGGATAAGGGAGTTCTGGATAAGGGAGTTTCAACCTGTATTTGTATTTCCTGATACCAGCGAGCATCCCAGTAAGTTAGCATTGTACCTTCTCTAAACTTCAATATCCTTCCTATAGTGTGGAGCCTAATCATCATCGGCAGTCCCTCGAATCGAGGATGACTTGCTTCCACGTCAAAATTTCACAGGTGTTTCAAGGAAGGACCCAAAATTCCAGGTCTTGAACTAAATCTTGAAGGGTGGAAGATGCCTGTGCGTGGAATTTTTTAACGTGTGGTGGCTGTTGCACACCAGCCATCACAAGGGCTTGACAGAGCTAGGTCTTGGTCCAGTAGCAAGGATTAACCAAGACGACTGGAGACCAGCTCTGAAGCACGGACCTAGTGCGCACACATATTGCAGCGTGTATTACCAAACCTATTTACTGGAAATGATTACCATTTTCGACCAACTTATAGAATGTTTACCTGGATGATAAAGTTGCAACAGCAGCTCCACAGAAAACAAAACCTGGGCAAAATAGGCAAGATGCAAATTGTCCACTAAATGCGCAAAATTAAAAAAATCTTACAAGAACTCAAAATTTTCTTCACTATGCCAAGACACTTAGAACTTCAGAAGTTTTGTGCAAGAGATATTTTCGGTTCTGAAAGTCCAGACGGCCTCTTTTTTGAAGATGCATTATTATCACATATCCATTTCTGAGGCAACTCGTCATGGATCAAAGTGCTTCCTTGCACAATGCCAATCTTTTCAATGTTGCTGGTGTACTGGGATGAGCCTAGTATTGCATAATTTACTCCTACTGGGGTCTTTAAGGTTTACGATAAGTTCATAATTGCCTCTTGGTTTTTATCTTTGGTACCTCCTGCGATAAAGCCTGGAATTTCACTAGTCTTATTACATCCTTACCAACCTGAGGTGCTGCCTTTAATGCCTTGAACCTGTACCCCCAAATCCATCCTGCTTTTTCCCAGCATGCAGCCGACTTCCAGTCAGGGTTTAATTATTGCTGTTTTTTAAAAAATTAAATACATCACCTCATAATGACGGACATTGACTTCCATCTGCCACTTTTCAGCCCATGCCCCGAGCTTAATCAATATTCCTTGGCAGCATCTAAAGAATTAACTACAACTCCTATTTTGGTATCACCTCCTAATTTTGACATGATTCCCTCTCAGCCAATATGTAAATCATTGATAAACAGAGGAAAGCGAAGTGGTCCCAAAACTGAATCCTGGGACACGGCTTCCCATCCCGAATCACTCTGCAAAGATGTCCTGAACCTCTCCATTCCAACCAATGTTAATCCAGTTCTCTGTCCTCCCTCTAATTCCCAGGTCATGAGTCTTCTCTAGGGATCTCCTATGTGGTGAGCTTCACTAAAGGTCATGTACAACAATTACAGCAACAAATTGCATTTATATAGCACCTTTAAAGCAGTGCAACGTCCCAAGGTGCTTCACAAGAGCGCTATCAGGTAAAATTTGACACCAAGCAAGATAAGAAGATATTAGGGCAGTTGATATCAACGAGGTAGGTTTTAAAGAGCGTCTTTTTACAGGAGAAAAAAGAGGTGGCAAGGCGGAATGCAGTGGATCAACACTACACCTACTGCATGTCACCCATCTATTATGTCGGTTACCTTCTCAAAGCACTCAGATATTTGCTAAATACGATAATCCCATTTAAACTTATACTTCTAACTATTTTCTCTTTGCCTAGAGATGTGGTAATTTCATCCTTAGTGAAAGATCTAGGGGAAAAATTCGGGTGGTGTGTGCCTCCGGTTAGTGCCCCCTGGGGAGTGCTGATGGGGCACAAGTGACTTTTCGCCAGGCGCCGCTGCCGACTCCCACGAAATTCCATGGGAGTTTAGCGGCGGCGGTAACTGGTAGCGCTGGAAACTTCGCAAGCCTTTGCGCCCCAGTCCCACCCCCGAGAGGAATCGTGGCGTGATATTTTGCGTTGCAGTTCCTGTCGGGGGCGGTAATCCCGATGCACCTCGCAGGGTGGGGCTGATACGCCCCGAACGGGGCAGTACCCAATTTAGCCCCGCTAAACTGTTCTCTCCTGCGGATATGAAGTTCACTGGCTCATCATTACCTGGATTACCTCTGCCTCCCTTTCGTAAAATCGGGAGAATATTGGTCACACTGCAGTGTTCCGCACTCAATAGAGTCTTGAAATAAAGAGGGGCACCTTAACCCCTGAAAATGGGAGGGTTTGGGTCACATGGGACGTTAAAATTAAAACATCTCAAATCCAACCCAACCTGCCTCGATCCCGCCCACCTCCGGTTTTAACAGAGGTTGGTGACCAATCCGCCTTCAGGAGGTGGGTTGGACACTTAAATATTTTAACGAGGCTGCGAGCCCCACAATTCATTTCTCTCCCAACTTTAACCCGGCAGCTAAAGGAAGGCGAGGATTGCTCCTGTGCAGAAGAGATAAGTACCTTTGCAGCACTGCTTGCGGGCCAGGAGGAGCAGAGGTGTTGCTCCCCCCCCCCCCGCACACCCCCTCCCCCCTGATCCCCCAATCCAACCTGCTTCTCTTTCTACGATTGGAGCCCCATTCCCCCGCCCGCTTGATCACCACGCCCCAGATCCCCCATACTGCCCCGATCTCTCCCAATCCCCCGCCATCACCCCTCGACCCTCCAAATTATGGTGTACCCACCCATAACACCCCTCGTCACCTGTGCCCTGAACAGCACTAACCTACCTGCCCCTGGTGCTGCGGCCACTTCTGCAGCATTTCTTGCACGACAGGGAGTCAAGCCTGTCAATCAGGCTGGCATCTGGGCAGGCAACCTGCAGGAAAAAAACTCCCAATCCATGGAGTTAAAACTCTATGGCGATCGGGGAAGCCGGGACTTCACGAACAGAACTCCTCGCCCCTGCTTTAAATATCGGGGCAATCATTTCGAAGACCTTGACAATTTCCTCCCACAGGATGTATCCTGTTGGGCCCGAGAAAATTCATCTTCCTTCAGCCAAAGTAATTTTCTGAAACTTTCCTTGCATCATTTGACTTTCAATCACAGCAGGAATCACCTCCTCTCTGCTATCCTTCTCGTCAGTTAAAATCAATGCTAAGTGCTTATTAAATACTTCCAATTTTTGATCATCATCTGCAAATTGACAATCTTCTACTCTTAGGGATCCTGTAATGTATCTGCTTCATGCGTTCTTTGCTCAAGAACTCATGGCTACACATTTGTTGTAAAGAACCAGGTGGTTCATTAGCAAAGGTTTAACAACAAAACTGAACCCGACCAGTTCATCCACCAGACTCACAACAGCATGCCTCATCGTAGAGATATGAACTCAATTAACCGAGGTTTTATTAAGTCTTATGAACATCTTGTGACTGGCTAAGCCACTTACAGTGCAACAGCTCCACAACTATTTTGGTTAACAGATAACGTCGCGTGCCCCCCTTTTTAAAGGGATACTCGAACCCACAAAGTAATAATAAAACTTTAAGTGAACCGTAAACGATCAAATTAAAATCTGGTTGCCGGGGGTGATGATGCACTCCAGTCCCTCCGGTGCCCATCTCTTGCAAAATGCCTCGAGCGTACTGGTGGACAGAGCGTGCTCCATAAGAACAATAAGAACATAAGGATTAGGAACAGGAGTAGGCCATCTAGCCCCTCGAGCCTGCTCCGCCATTCAAAAAGATCATGGCTGATCTGGCCGTGGACTCAGCTCCACTTACCTGCCCGCTCCCCATACCCCTTAATTCCCTTATTGGTTAAAAATTTATCTATCTGTGATTTGAATACATTCAATGAGCTAGCCTCAACTGCTTCCCTGGGCAGAGAATTCCACAGATTCACAATCCTCTGGGAGAAGAAATTGCTTCTCAACTCGGTTTTAAATTGGCTCCCCCGTATTTTGAGGCTGTGCCCCCTAGTTCCAGTCTCCCCGACTAGTGGAAACAACCACTCTGCCTCCAACTTGTCTATCCCTTTCATTATTTTAAATGTTTCTATAAGATCACCCCTCATCCTTCTGAACTCCAACGAGTAAAGACCCAGTCTACTCAATCTACCATCATAAGTTAACCCCCTCATCTCTGGAATCAGCCTAGTGGATCGTCTCTGTACCCCCATCAAAACTAGTATATCCTTCCTTAAGTAAGGTGACCAAAACTGCACGCAGTACTCCAGGTGAGGCCTCACCAATACCCTATATAGTTGCAGCAGGACCTCCCTGCTTTTGTACTCCAACCCTCTTGCAATGAAGGCCAACATTCCATTCGCCTTCCTGATTACCTGCTGTACCTGCAAACTAACCTTTTGGGATTCATGCACAAGGACCCCCAGGTCCCCCTGCACCGCAGCATGTTGTAATTTCTCCCCATTCAAATAATATTCCCTTTTACTGTTTTTTTTTTCCAAGGTGGATGACCTCACATTTTCCTACATTGTATTCCATCTGCCAAACCTTAGCCCATTCGCTTAACCTATCTAAACCTCTTTGCAGCCTCTCTGTGTTCTCTACACAACCCGCTTTCCCACTCATCTTTGTGTCATCTGCAAATTTTGTTACACTACACTCTGTCCCCTCCTCCAGGTCATCTATGTATATTGTAAACAGTTGTGGTCCCAGCACCGATCCCTGTGGCACACCACTAACCAGCGATTTCCAACCTGAAAAGGACCCATTTATCCCAACTCTCTGCTTTCTGTTAGCCAGCCAATTATCTATCCATGCTAATACACTTCCGCTGACTCCGCGTACCTTTATCTTCTGCAGCAACCTTTTGTGTGGCACCTTATCGAATGCCTTTTGGAAATCTAAATACACCACATCCATCGGTACACCTCTATCCACCATGCTCATTATATCCTCAAAGAATTCCAGTAAATTAGTTAAACATGATTTCCCCTTCATGAATCCATGTTGCGTCTGCTTGATTGCACTATTCCTATCTAGATGTCCCACTATTTCTTCCTTAATGATAGCTTCAAGCATTTTCCCCACTACAGATGTTAAACTAACCAGCCTATAGTTACCTGTCTTTTGTCTAACCCCCATTATTAAACAGAGGCATTACATTAGCTGCTTTCCAATCCACTGGTACCTCCCCAGAGCCCAGAGAATTTGGTAGATTATAACCAATGCATCTGCTATAACTTCTGCCAACTCTTTTAATACCCTGGGATGCATTTCATCAGGACCAGGGGACTTGTCTACCTTGAGTCCCATTAGCCTGTCCAGCACTACCTCCTGAGTGATAGTGATTGTCTCAAGGTCCTCCCTTCCCACATTCCCGTGACCAGCAATTTTTGGCATGGTTTTTCTGTCTTCCACTGTGAAGACCGAAGCAAAATAATTGTTTAAGGTCTCAGCCATTTCCACATTTCCCATTACTAAATCCCCCTTCTCATCTTCTAAAGGACCAACATTTACGTTAGTCACTCTTTTCCTTTTTATATATCGGTAAAAGCTTTTACTATCTGTTTTTATGTTTTGCGCAAGTTTACTTTCGTAATCTATCTTTCCTTTCTTTATTGCTTTCTTAGTCATTCTTTGCTGTCGTTTAAAATTTTCCCAATCTTCTAGTTTCCCACTAACCTTGGCCACCTTATACGCATTGGTTTTTAATTTGATACTCTCCTTTAGTTCCTTGGTTATCTACGGCTGGTTATCCCTTCTCTTACCGCCCTTCTTTTTCACTGGAATATATTTTTGTTGAGCACTATGAAAGAGCTTCTTAAAAGTCCTCCACTGTTCATCAATTGTGCCACCGTTTAGTCTATGTTCCCAGTCTACTTTAGCTAACTCTGCCCTCATCCCACTGTAGTCCCCTTTGTTTAAGCATAGTATGCTCGTTTGAGACACAACTTCCTCACCCTCAATCTGTATTACAAATTCAACCATACTGTGATCACTCATTCCGAGAGGATCTTTTACAAGGAGATCGTTTATTATTCCTGTCTCATTACACAGGACCAGATCTAAGATAGCTTGCTCCCTTGTAGGTTCTGTAACATACTGTTCTAAGAAACAATCCCGTATGCATTCTATGAATTCCTCCTCCAGGCTACCCCGTGCGATTTGATTTGATCAATCGATATGTAGGTTAAGATCTCCCATGATTACTGCTGTTCCTTTTTCACATGCCTCTATTATTCCCTTGATTATTGCCTGCCCCACCATGAAGTTTTTATTTGGGGGCCTATAAACTACGCCCACCAGTAACTTTTTTCCCTTACTATCTCTAATCTCCACCCACAAATGATTCAACATTTTGTTCATTAGAGCCAGTATCAACTCTCACAACTGCCCTGATATCATCCTTTGTTAAAAGAGCTATCCCACCTCCTTTCCCTTCTTGTCTATCCTTCCGAATTGTCAGATACCCCTGTATGTTTAATTCCCAGTCTTGGCCACCCTGAAACCACGTTTCTGTAATGGCCACCAAATCATACCCATTTGTAATGATTTGTGCTGGCAACTCATTTACTTTATTTCGAATGCTGCGTGCGTTTAGGTAGAATGTTTTAATACTCGCTTTTAAACCATGATTTTTAGTTTTGACCTATCCTGCAGCCCCTTTGTCTTCATACATATTGTCCCTTCCTATCACCTTGTGGTTTACACTTACCCCTGTGCTACTCTGCTCTGTTGCCTCCTGCCTTTTGCATTCTTTCTTGAGGTCCTGTTCATCTGCGCTCTCACCCACTCTAACTAGCTCAGAGCCCTCTCCTGGGTTCCGAATACTCCTCGCATTGAGGCACCGAGCTTTCAGGCTGGCCTTTTTATTACACTTTGACCCTTTAGAATTTTGCTGTACAGTGGCCCTTTTTGTTCTTTGCCTTGGGTTTCTCTGTCCTCCACTTTTACTCATCTCCTTTCTGTCCTTTGCTTCTGTCTCCATTTTGTTTCCCTCTGTCTCCCTGCATTGGTTCCCATCCCCCTGCCATATTAGTTTAACTCCTCACCAACAGCACTAGCAAACACTCCCCCTAGGACATTGGTTCCGGTCCTGCCCAGGTGCAGACCGTCCGGTTTGTACTAGTCCCACCTCCCCCAGAACCGGTTCCAATGCCCCAGAAATTTGAATCCCTCCCTGCTGCACCACTGCTCAAGCCACGTATTCATCTGCGCTATCCTGCGATTCCTACTCTGACTAGCACGTGAAACTGTTAGCAATCCCGAGATTACTAATTTTAAGGTCCTACTTTTTAATTTAGCCCCTAGCTCCTTAAATTCGTCTCGTAGGACCTCATCCCTTTTTTTACCTATGTCGTGCCAGGGTGTCCATTTCCAGGGACACTCTGGCATGATCGTAACTGCGGAATAGAGGCAGGCAGTCGGGCTGAATGACCCCCTCAACCGCCCTCTGCCTGGACTGGTTAATGGCCAACTTGGCCAGGCCTAGGTGCAGTCTCACGAGGGGGCCCTCCGACCTGCCTGCTCCCCTCCGCACCGGGTGCCCAAAGATCAGGAACGCAACAGCTCCATAAACCTGGGAGCATGCTGACAGGTACATACATTACTGATCCCATCTCACTTTTAATAATCCTCTCTGTACTGATGTCATTATCATCATAGGCGGTCCCTCGAACGAGGATGACTTGCTTCCACATGAGTTCACAGATGTTTCAATGAAGGACCCCGATATTCCAGACCTGAATTCCAATTGAGGGGGTAGAAGATGCCTGTGCATGGATTTTATTAACGTGTGGTGGGTGACGGTTGCACATCAGCCACCACACGGGCTTGGCAAAGCTAAGCCTTTATCCAGTGGCAATGGTTAACCAGGATGACTGGAGACCAGCTCTGCCGCACAGACCTAGTGCGCACACATATCGCAGTATGGGCTGGCCCGTGCTGCCCCTGGGCCCTCGGCTCTTCTGGGCTCCTGTACTTTGAAAACACCTCAGAAAGTAGCTCCAATTAACTTTTGGTGGGGAGATTTAACACTTCGACATTCCTGGATTCACTTTTTGGGGAAATTGCTCATTACTGGCCCATGATCCTCAATTCAGAAGGTGGAAAATCTCCCCTTCCCTTTCAAATTGCCTCAGTTGGCGACACTCTCACATCTAAATCAGAAGATCTTTAACTTAAGACCATTAAATCCCCTTTGCTCCATATCCCTTGATATCATTTACCCAACAAAAAAACGAGCGATCTCAGTCTTTAAAGCTCCAAACGCCCCCCACCGTCCACAGCCTTTAAAGGACAAGAGTTCCTGATTTCTACTAACCATCGTGTGAAAAAGTGCTTCCTGTCTTCATTCCTAAAGAGCCGAGCTTTAATTTAAAGATGATGACATCTTGTTCCCTCACCAGAGGAAATAGTTTCTCTCTATCTAATCTATCGAATCCCTTTATCATTCCTCAATTAGATCGTCCATCAGGCTTCTAAACTCAAGGGAAGTCAAGCCAATTTTATGCAACCTGTCCTCACAATTTAACCCTTCAAGAGCTGGTCTAATTCTCGTGAATTTGCACTGCACTCCTTCCAGTGGCAAACTATCCCTGCTGAATCATTTAATCACCCCTGTCTTCCATCCTATCCATTTTGTTCTTTCCTCCCCTCCCTCCTTTCCCTGCCTCTGTACTTGTTTAAAACCTGTTACATCATCATTTCCCATTTCTGATGAAAGGCCATCAGCCTGAAACGTTAACTCTAGTTTACCAACGACATAGGTAAAACAAGGGATGAGGTCCTACGAAAAGAATTTAAGGAGCTAGGAGCTAAATTAAAAAGTAGGACCTCAAAAGTAGTAATCTCGGGATTGCTACCAGTGCCACGTGCTAGTCTGAGTAGGAATCGCAGGATAGCGCAGATGAATACGTGGCTTGAGCAGTGGTGTAGCAGGGAGGGATTCAAATTCCTGGGACATTGGAACCGGTTCTGGGGGAGGTGGGACTAGTACAAACCGGACGGTCTGCACCTGGCCAGGACCGGAACCAATGTCCTAGGGGGAGTGTTTGCTAGTGCTGTTGGGGAGGAGTTAAACTAATATTGCAGGGGGATGGGAACCTATGCAGGGAGACAGAGGGAGACAAAAATGAGGCAAAAGCAAAAGACAGAAAGGAGATGAGGAAAAGTGGAGGGCAGAGAAACCCAAGCAAAGAACAAAAAGGGCCACTGTACAGCAAAATTCTAAAAGGACAAAGGGTGTTAAAAAAGCAAGCCTGAAGGCTTTGTGCCTGAATGCAAGGAGTATCCGCAATAAGGTGGATGAATTAAGTGTGCAAATAGATGTTAACAAATATGATGTGATTGGGATTACGGAGACGTGGCTCCAGGATGATCAGGGCTGGGAACTCAACATCCAGGTGTATTCAACATTCAGGAAGGATAGAATAAAAGGAAAAGGAGGTGGGGTAGCATTGCTGGTTAAAGAGGAGATTAATGCAATAGTTAGGAAAGACATTAGCTTGGATGATGTGGAATCTATATGGGTAGAGCTGCAGAACACTAAAGGGCAAAAAACGTTAGTGGGAGTTGTGTACAGACCTCCAAACAGTAGTAGTGATGTTGGGGAGGGCATCAAACAGGAAATTAGGAGTGCATGCAATAAAGGTGCAGCAGTTATAATGGGTGACTTTAATATGCACATAGATTGGGCTAGCCAAACTGGAAGCAATACGGTGGAGGAGGATTTCCTGGAGTGCATAAAGGATGGTTTTCTAGACCAATATGTCGAGGAACCAACTAGGGGAGAGGCCATCTTAGACTGGGTGTTGTGTAATGAGAGAGGATTAATTAGCAATCTCATTGTGCGAGGCCCCTTGGGGAAGAGTGACCATAATATGGTGGAATTCTGCATTAGGATGGAGAATGAAACAGTTAATTCAGAGACCATGGTCCAGAACTTAAAGAAGGGTAACTTTGAAGGTATGAGGCGTGAATTGGCTAAGATAGATTGGCGAATGATATTAAGGGGTTGACTGTGGATGGGCAATGGCAGACATTTAGAGACCGCATGGATGAATTACAACAATTGTACATTCCTGTCTGGCGTAAAAATAAAAAAGGGAAGGTGGCTCAACCGTGGCTATCTAGGGAAATCAGGGATAGTATTAAAGCCAAGGAAGTGGCATACAAATTGGCCAGAAATAGCAGCGAACCTGGGGACTGGGAGAAATTTAGAACTCAGCAGAGGAGGACAAAGGGTTTGATTAGGGCAGGGAAAATGGAGTACGAGAAGAAGCTTGCAGGGAACATTAAGGCGGATTGCAAAAGTTTCTATAGGTATGTAAAGAGAAAAAGGTTAGTAAAGACAAACGTAGGTCCCCTGCAGTCAGAATCAGGGGAAGTCATAACAGGGAACAAAGAAATGGCAGACCAATTGAACAAATACTTTGGTTCGGTATTCACTAAGGAGGACACAAACAACCTTCCGGATATAAAAGGGGTCAGAGGGTCTAGTAAGGAGGAGGAACTGAGGGAAATCTTTATTAGTCGGGAAATTGTGTTGGGGAAATTGATGGGATTGAAGGCCGATAAATCCCCAGGGCCTGATGGACTGCATCCCAGAGTACTTAAGGAGGTGGCCTTGGAAATAGCGGATGCATTGACAGTCATTTTCCAACATTCCATAGACTCTGGATCAGTTCCTATCGAGTGGAGGGTAGCCAATGTAACCCCACTTTTTAAAAAAGGAGGGAGAGAGAAAGCAGGGAATTATAGACCGGTCAGCCTGACCTCAGTAGTGGGTAAAATGATGGAATCAATTATTAAGGATGTTATAGCAGCGCATTTGGAAAATGGTGACATGATAGGTCCAAGTCAGCATGGATTTGTGAAAGTGAGATCATGCTTGACAAATCTTCTGGAATTTTTTGAGGATGTTTCCAGTAAAGTGGACAAAGGAGAACCAGTTGATGTGGTATATTTGGACTTTCAGAAGGCTTTCGACAAGGTCCCACACAGGAGATTAATGTGCAAAGTTAAAGCACATGGGATTGGTGGTAGTGTGCTGACGTGGATTGAGAACTGGTTGTCAGACAGGAAGCAAAGAGTAGGAGTAAATGGGTACTTTTCAGAATGGCAGGCAGTGACTCGTGGGGTACCGCAAGGTTCTGTGCTGGGGCCCCAGCTGTTTACATTGTACATTAATGATTTAGACGAGGGGATTAAATGTAGTATCTCCAAATTTGCGGATGACACTAAGTTGGGTGGCAGTGTGAGCTGCGAGGAGGATGCTATGAGGCTGCAGAATGACTTGGATAGGTTAGGTGAGTGGGCAAATGCGTGGCAGATGAAGTATAATGTGGATAAATGTGAGGTTATCCACTTTGGTGGTAAAAACAGAGAGACAGACTATTATCTGAATGGTGACAGATTAGGAAGGGGGAAGGTGCAGCGAGACCTGGGTGTCATGGTACATCAGTCATTGAAGGTTGACATGCAGGTACAGCAGGCGGTTAAGAAAGCAAATGGCATGTTGGCCTTCATAGCGAGGGGATTTGAGTACAGGGGCAGGGAGGTTTGGCTACAGTTGTATAGGGCCTTGGTGAGGCCACACCTGGAGTATTGTGTACAGTTTTGGTCTCCTAACTTGAGGAAGGACGTTCTTGCTATTGAGGGAGTGCAGCGAAGATTCACCAGACTGATTCCCGGGATGGTGGGACTGACCTATCAAGAAAGACTGGATCAACTGGGCTTGTATTCACTGGAGTTCAGAAGAGTGAGAGGGGACCTCATAGAAACGTTTAAAATTCTGACGGGTTTGGACAGGTTGGATGCAGGAAGAATGTTCCCAATATTGGGGAAGTCCAGAACCAGGGGTCACAGTCTAAGGATAAGGGGTAAGCCATTTAGGACCGAGATGAGGAGAAACTTCTTCACCCAGAGAGTGGTGAACCTGTGGAATTCTCTACCACAGAAAGTAGTTGAGGCCAATACACTAAATATATTCAAAAGGGAGTTAGATGAAGTCCTTACTACTCGGGGGATCAAGGGGTATGGCGAGAAAGCAGGAAGGGGGTACTGAAGTTTCATGTTCAGCCATGAACTCATTGAATGGCGGTGCAGGCTAGAAGGACTGAATGGCCTGCTCCTGCACCTATTTTCTATGTTTCTATGTTTCTATGTTTCTCTCTCCACAGGTGCTGCCTGTTTGCAGCATTTTCTGTTTCTATTTCAGATTTCCAGCATCCGCAGTATTTTGCCTTTATGGGGGGACGATTGCAGTCGGTGGCTTCCTTCGTATGAATGCCTCCGACCCGAAATAAATCTACGAAAATACCTGGTGGTCCCGGAGGAACGTCTAATTCTGGTCGGAGGTCTTCATTTGCTGTGCAGCATATGGGGATCTGTCTTCTATGTACGAATGCGTATCCTAGGATCATGCGGGCTTGGACCACCAATCACTGTCCAGTCTTCTCATTGATAATAAAGGGAACTCCGTTTGTCCAAGATTCCATTGCTATTAATGAGAATACCCCCCTTAAAACAAGAAACACAGCACAATAAATAAAAAAACACCTCGCGTATTTAAAATTAATTGAAATGGAATGTAATTAAATGTTTTTTTTTTAAATATATTTTTAAAATGTGTTTTAATCGGGTTAAAAATAAACTTATCTTAATGGACAGGGTTTTTGTCATGTATTTACTTTTGGTTCACTAGCCACTAGATGGCGTCACTGTTGGAGGCCATTGGGCTGCATGCACGTGTGTGCAGCCCAAGTATAAAAGGCCAGCCATTTTGTATATTAGTCACATTGGGCCTTAATAAAGCAGAGCCAAGGTCATACCTCTTGGCAATACTCAGTCTAACAGTTATTGCATACACAACCGTTTTTAATATAAAAATTAGTGATTCAATTAAATTTTTCTATGTTTTGAAATACTTACGCTGGTAAAAGTAAACTATATGCCTGCTTTCCCCAGGTGTTTGAAGGACATTCGCTGGGCAAGAGTTGGGCAAATAGCCCAATCTCTGCCCCGCAGATGTCCTTCTCCCGGGTATGTGCATCACACTCTGAGAACCAGAATTTGCGAGGCCTCACCAGTCCGTGCGCACTGCGTACATACCTGGTGAGGCCGCAGTTTTCGGCCATTAGTCTTTCCTCAGCTTCGGTGCCCAAAACTGATTGCTGTACTTCAGATGGTGTCTGAGTAAACTCTGTACAAATGAAACATCACTTTTTCTCACTTTTGAAATCTAACTCCTTTGAGATAAAGTCCAACATTCCATTAGCCTTTGTTGATTAATTTTTGCGCCTGTGCACTAGCTTTTAGTGATCTGAGCACATGGACCCCCACAGTGCTTTACTCCTCCACAGCTCCCAGTGGTCAAAATTGTGTACTGCCCCTCAACTTATATTTGTTTTACCGCCACCGAGAGCAGGTGAAGTGCAAGTTTCCGTGCTCCACTTGCTCAGTTGGGCGGGAAGACTCTGTTAAGGGCGCAGCGATACGCGGTGGGACGTGTGGCGCTGTAGTGTGGGCAGTACCCCCTTCGTTAAAGGCGAGGGCCAAGCTGCCGAGTCTGCGGGTGGGAAACGGAGCCATCCCGGGACAACCAAGGAGCGGGGTGCCGTGGTGGCAGCCCGGCACACAAGTGGAGTGGTGGGCTGCAATGTCCTAGGGGAGTATTTGTTAGTGCTGTTGGGGAGGAGTTAAACTAATATAGCAGGGGGATGGGAACCAATGCAGGGAGACAGAGGGAAACAAAATGGAGACAGAAGCAAAAGACAGAAAGGAGATGAGTAAAAGTGGAGGGCAGAGAAACCCAAGGCAAAAAACAAAAAGGGCCAATGTACAGCAAAATTCTAAAGGGTCAAAGTGTAATAAAAAGGCAAGCCTGAAAGCTCAGTGCCTCAATGCGAGGAGTATTCGGAACCCAGGAGAGGGCTCTGAGCTAGTTAGAGTGGGTGAGAGCGCAGATGAACAGGACCCCAAGGAAGAATGCAAAAGGCAGGAGGCAACAGAGCAGAGTAGCACTGGGGTAAGTGTAAACCACAATGTGATAGGAAGGGACAATATGTATGAAGACAAAGGGGCTGCAGGAGGGGTCAAAAGTAAAAATCATGGTTTAAAAACGAGTATTAAAACACTTTACCTAAACCACGCAGCTTTCGAAATAAAGTAAATGAGTTGACGGCACAAATCATTACAAATGGGTGTGATTTGGTGGCCAGTACAGAAACGTGGTTGCAGGGTGGCCAAGACTGGGAATTAAACATACAGGGGTATCTGACAATTCGGAAGGATAGACAAGAAGGGAAAGGAGGTGGGGTAGCTCTGTTAATAAAGGATGATATCAGGGCAGTTGTGAGAGATGATATTGGCTCGAATGAACAAAATGTTGAATCATTGTGGATGGAGATTAGAGATAGTACGGGGAAAAAGTCACTGGTGGGCGTAGTTTATAGGCCCCCAAATAATAACTTCACGGCGGGGCAGACAATAATCAAGGCAATAATAGAGGCATGTGAAAAAGGAATGGCAGTAATCATGGGGGATTTTAACCTACATATCGATTGGTCAATCAAATCGCATGGGGTAGCCTTGAGGAGGAATTCATAGAATGCATACGGGATTGTTTCTTAGAACAGTATGTTACAGAACCTACAAGGGAGCAAGCTATCTTAGATCTGGTCCTGTGTAATGAGACAGGAATAGTAAACGATCTCCAAGTAAAAGATCCTCTCGGAATGAGTGATCACAGTATGGTTGAATTTGTAATACAGATTGAGGGTGAGGAAGTAGTCTCTCAAACGAGTGTACTATGCTTAAACAAAGGGGACTACAGTGGGATAAGGGCAGAGTTAGCAAAAGTAGACTGGGAACACAGATTAAATGGTGGCACAATTGAGGAACAGTGGAGGACTTTTAAGGAGCTCTTTCATAGTGCTCAACAAAAATATATTCCAGTGAAGAAGAAGGGCGGTAAGAGAAGGGATAACCAGTCGTGTATAACCAAGGAACTAAAGGAGAGTATCAAATTAAAAACCAATGCGGAAAAGATGGCCAAGGTTAGTGGGGAACGAGAAGATTGGGAAAATTTTAAATGACAGCAAAGAATGACTAAAAAAGCAATAAAGAAAGAAAAGATAGATTAAGAAAGTAAACTTGCGCAAAACATAAAAACAGATAGTAAAAGCTTGTACTAATATATAAAACGGAAGAGAGTGACTAAAGTAAATGTTGGTCCCTTGGAAGATGAGAAGGGGGATTTAATAATGGAAAATGTGGAAATGGCTGAGACCTTAAACAATTATTTTGCTTCGGTCTTCACAGTGGAAGACACAAAAACCATGCCAAAAATTGCTGGTCACGGGAATGTGGGAAGGGAGGACCTTGAGACAATCACTATCACTAGGGAGGTAGTGCTGGACAGGCTAATGGGACTCAAGGTAGACAAGTCCCCTGGTCCTGATGAAATGCATCCCAGGGTATTAAAAGAGATGGCGGAAGTTATAGCAGATGCATTCGTCATGATCTACCAAAATTCTCTGGAATCTGGGGAGATACCACGGATTGGAAAGCAGCTAATGTAACGCCTCTGTTTAAAAAAGGGGGCAGACAAAAGGCAGGTAACTATAGGCCGGCTAGTTTAACATCTGTAGTGGGGAAAATGCTTGAAGCTATCATTAAGGAAGAAATAGTGGGACATCTAGATAGGAATAGTGCAATCAAGCAGACGCAACATGGATTCATGAAGGGGAAATCATGTTTAACTAATTTACTGGAATTCTTTGAGGATATAACGAGCATGGTGGATAGAGGTGTACCGATGGATGTGGTGTATTTAGATTTCCAAAAGGCATTCGATAAGGTGCCACACAAAAGGTTACTGCAGAAGATAAAGGTATGCGGAGTCAGCGGAAATGTATTAGCATGGATAGATAATTGGCTGGCTAACAGAAAGCAGAGAGTCGGGAAAAATGGGTCCTTTTCGGGTTGGAAATCGGTGGTTAGTGGTGTGCCACAGGGATCGGTGCTGGGACCACAACTGTTTACAATATACATAGATGACCTGGAAGAGGGGACAGAGTGTAGTGTAACAACATTTGCAGATTACACAAAGGTTAGTGGGAAAGCGGGTTGTGTGGAGGACACAGAGAGGCTGCAAAGAGATTTAGATAGGTTAAGCAAATGGGCTAAGGTTTGGCAGATGGAATACAATGTTGGAAAATGTGAGGTAATTCGCCTTGGAAATAAAAACAGTAAAAGGGAATATTATTTGAATGGGGAGAAATTACAACATGCTGAGGTGCAGAGGGACCTGGGGGTCCTTGTGCATGAATCCCAAAAAGTTAGTTTGCAGTTGCAGCAGGTAATCAGGAAGGCGAATGGAATGTTGGCCTTCACTGCGAGAGGGATGGAGTACAAAAGCAGGGAGGTCCTGCTGCAACTATACAGGGTATTGGTGAGGCCGCACCTGGAGTACTGCGTGTAGTTTTGTTCACCTTACTTAAGGAAGGATATACTCGCCTTGGAGGGGGTACAGAGACGATTCACTAGGCTGATTCCGGAGATGAGGGGGTTACCTTATGATGATAGATTGAGTAGACTGGGTCTTTCCTCATTGGAGTTCAAAAGGTTGAGGGGTGATCTTGAAGAAACATTTAAAATAATGAAAGTGATAGACAAGATAGAGGCAGAGAGGTTGTTTCCACTGGTCGGGGAGACTAGAACTAGGGGGCACAGCCTCAAAATACGAGGTAGACAATTTAAAACCGAGTTGAGAAGGAATTTCTTCTCCCAGAGGATTGTAAATCTGTGGAATTCTCTGACCAAGGAAGCAGTTGAGGCTAGCTCATTGAATGTATTCAAATCACAGATAGATCGATTTTTAACCAATAAGGGAATTAAGAGTTCTGGTGAGCGGGCGGGTAAGTGGAGCTGAGTCCATGGCCAGATCAGTCATGATCTTTTTGAATGGCGGAGCAGGCTCGAGGGGCTAGATGGCCTACTCCTGTTCCTAATTCTTATGTTCTTATGTTCTTATGTAAGATCGCGGCACGGAACCCCATGATCGAAGAAGGCCACGTCGGCCATTTAAAATATGTTTACATTCCTCCTCCTCCACTTTAATTATCGTATCGCGAGTGGCCAACAGCCCGGTGCGGGGCACTACCGGTTACTGCCGTCGCTAAACTCCAGTGGAATTTTGCAGGAGTCAGTAGCAGCACCATGCCCAGTCAAAAGATGTTTGTGCCCCGTTAGTGCCCCCTGGTGGTGCTAACGGGAGGTGCAAACCTCTTCTAATTTCTGCCCCCTGCCGCCCCCCCCCCCCCAAGTCTCTCACCATTAAGGATATATTCCAATTTGTCTTATTCAGATTTAATGTGAATGACCTTGCACTTTCTCACCTTGAACTCCATCTTCCATTGTATTGCCCAATCACTTAATCTGCCTGTGTCCCTTTGTCACCTCCTGCTCTTATTCACATGATTAGTGTCATCTGCAAACTCGGATATACATCCAACTCTCTATTCCTTCATCCAAGTCATTGGAAGGCTGCAGTTCCAGTGCTGGTCCCTTGGGAACATTGTGTTACAGTACAGACCTGGGCTGTGAATTAAGGATGTTGGTCCTTGTTTCATTGGCTACCTTTATTGAGTGTGCACATGATTGAGGTTCATCAGAAGAAGGCGGCTAAGTAGCATCTTTAACATAGAATATTTTCCCAAGAATTTTCACAGAGGTGTAATGAAAAAAAAGAGAATCTGAAGAACAAACGAAGAGATTTGGAAAGACGTCTAAAAGTTTCATCAAAGAGGAGATTCTTAAAGGAGGAGAGGGAGGTGGAGGGGCGGAGGGATTCGGGGATTGAATTCCAGAGCCCAGGCGGCGGCAGGCATGAATGGAAATAGTGGGGCCACGGAATAGGATGGGGTGGGAAAATAACCCATTGCCGGATTTGCTCTGGGTTTAATTGGATAGACTGCCGGATGTCCGAAAGTGCTTTACAGCCAATGAGCTACTTTTGGAGTGTAGTCACTTTTGTAATGTAAGAAAAACGGCAGCCAATTTGTGCACAGCAAGCTCCCATACACAGCAGTGCGATAATGATCAGACAACCTATTTTTGTCATGGTGATAAATATTGGCCAGAACACCTGCTCTTCTTCAAAATAGGAATGGGATATTTTATGTCCACCTGAGTTTAAGGTCTCATCTAAAAGACGGCACCTCCGATTGTGCAGCACTGTACTCAAGTGTCAGCCTACATTTTTGTGCTCAAGTCCCTCGAGTGGGACTTGAACCCACAATCTTCTGACTCAGAGCGGGGAGTGCTACCTACTGAGCCACGATGGACACCAAACAAGGACACTCCCACTGAACTCGACAACGAAGGAGAGATGTTCGAGCAGGATAGTGTGGCTGACCGTGTCAAAGGCTGCTTAGTGGGAAAAGAGGACGAGTTGGAATGTGCCCAGAAGGGAGAGATCCAAAGTTGCACAGCATGAGACCATGATTGGGTGAGGGAACTCTAGTTGATTTTTGTTGCCCTCCCTCCACCAGGGGGCACTGCACTACATTGTCGAGCTCCCACTGCGGCTGGCTTGTTTGAAAGTCACATCGTTCCAAGTGTATTGTTTGAGATGCAACAACTTTGACTGTTTTTCTGACAGTGGCACTTCTTGCAACTTCCAGGAAGAATCTTAGCTTCCTTAAATCACTGCGGCTCTCCAAAAGAATAGTCTA
The DNA here is from genome assembly GCF_044704955.1 of Pristiophorus japonicus. Taxonomy (NCBI): domain Eukaryota; kingdom Metazoa; phylum Chordata; class Chondrichthyes; family Pristiophoridae; genus Pristiophorus; species Pristiophorus japonicus. Next base: position 19,607,660 of record NC_091980.1, read on the forward strand.
TGACCGTCCACCTCTGCTTGGCTCCCAGTTATTGGGCACAAGGTAAAAAATAAATCATCATCATAGGCGGTCCCTCGAATGAGGATGACTTGCTTCCACAAGAGTTCACAGATGTTTCAATAAAGGATCCGATGTTCCAGTCCTGGACTCCAGTTGAGGCGGGGTGGAAGATGCCTGTGCGTGGATTTTATTAACATGTGGTGACCGTTGCACACCAGCCACCACATGGGCTCGACAGAGCTAGGCCTTTATCCAGTGGCAAGGGTTGAACCAGGATGACTGGAGACCTGCTCTGCTGCACGGACTAAGTGTGCACACATACGGGCTGGCCCGTGCTGCCCCTGGGCCCTCAGCTCCTCTGGGCCTCGTACCCTCAATTCGTCACACCTCTGCCACGATGTTCCAGGGCCCGGCTCTCCAGCTCTACTTATAGCCCCGACCAGCGGTGGTGTTCTCACACAGGTCGGGGCAGCCTACGATGGCAGGGCAGTTCGGTCCCTGGGGTGCACATCCTGTGGCATGTGGGCTGCATTTATAGAGCACCTTCCACAATCTCTGGAAGTCCCAAAGCGTTTCACAGCCAATGAAGTACTTTTTGAAGTCTAGTCACTGTTGTAATGTGGGAAGGAGAAAGCTGAGGGAATAACATAAATAGGAAGTAAGAGAGAATAAGGTGTAGCTGAGGCGAATAACGTCGATGCATTTTAGGGAAAGCTAGATAAACACATGAGGGAGAAAGGAATAGGAGGCTATGCTGGTTGTGTTAGCTGAAGAGGGGTGGGCCGAGGCTTGTGTGTGCTGCATGAATCACTTGGGGTTAATGGCTGCTTCTTTGCAGTAGGTTCTGTGTAATTCTATGGAAGATAATTAACTGGCACTAATGTTGAAGAAAGTTATATTTTCTGGGTGACGTATTTGAATTTCAATGAGACCTGTTGGCGTACTTAAATATTAAGCATAATGGATTCGGTGCATTAGACTTATTGTATCAGGACACAGACTGGGGCCAGTAAAGCAGAGTAATTTTATGACGATACATCATACTTAATAACAAGGCGGCAGCATCTGGTGTGGCTGACTGATTTGGGAAATAGTGTTTATCGGATGTTGGCTGCTGTAGAAATGGATTTGAGAGCACATTACTGTCAAACTATTACCCTGTACTCACAATCTCTCTATCGATTATTTATAAAGTTTTTTTTTCACCGGGAAAATTATTACTGATGGGAGATTGAGCCACATGTTGACTTTATGGAATGTCGATATTCCGCTGAGGGGGAAGGAGGCAGATTTCAGGATTCCCGTGTGAAACTAATAGAAAAGATGTCTTGGAGGCAAAAAGTGAATTACAGAATTCCTGCCGTCAACCTACAGAGTTCCAGTCAAAAAGCAGATTCAATTCATTTTGTCCTATTGCTTCGTGGGTGTGCGCGAATGTTGTTGACTGGTCCAGGCCCCGAAGATAACACGGATAGCTGCTTCACTATGGTCAGCTGTGGCTCAGTTGGTAGCACTCTCATCTCTGTGGTCAGAAGGGTGTGGTGTCGCAGTCCAACTCCGGAGACTTGAGCACAAAAGTCTTGGCTGGCACTCCAGTGCAGTACTGAGGGCGTGCTGCGCTGTCGGAGGTTGCGACATTAAACCGAGATGCTCTCAGATGGACGTAGCAGATCAGTGGAGCAGGGAGTTTTCCCTGGTGTCCCGACCAATATTTAACTCTTTGGTCATTCTCACTTTGCTGTTTGTGGGAGCTTGCTGTGCGCAAAAAATGTCTGCCACATTTCCCGACATTACAACAGTGACGGCATCTCAAAAGTACTTCATTGGCTGTAAAGAGCTTCGGATCATCATGAGGTTGTGAAGGGTGCTATATAAATGCAAGTTCTTTCTTCCTTTTGCTTTTCTATCGTTAATATTTAATTTAAAAATCAGACTTACTTTACTTCAAGGTATATGCATCTTGGTAAAATCCAAAATAGTTTGAAGTTATTTATAAGGATCTACTAAGGGGGTTGAGGGGGGATGGAGGAGGGGAAAGTGCGGGGGAGGGGCTGGGGGGAGTAGCGGGCAATGGGAGGGAGGTGAGGGAGGGGGAGGATGGGTTGGGGAGGAATTTGAGGGGAGATGGAGGAGGGGGAAGGGGGAGTGAAGCGGGAAAGGCCAGGTTGATGTGGGGGAGGGGGGGTTGGAGAGGGGGTTGAGGGGGGTGGAGGAGGGGGAAGGCGGGATTGGGAGGGAGGGACCAGGCAGGAGTGGGGTGGGGAGGGGGATGGGGAGATGGGGAAAGGGGAGGGTGGGTTGGGGAGGGATTTGAGGGGGGATGGAGGAGGGAGAAGGGGGAGTGAGGGTGAAAGGCCAGGTTGATGTGGGGGAGGGTGGGTTGGAGAGGGGGTTGAGTGGGGATGGGGGAGAGGGAAGATTGTGGGGGAGAGGGAGGATTGTGGGGATTGGGGGAGTGTGGGAGTCAGGGGGTTGAGGGGGAAGGGGGAAAGGTGGGTGGGGGAGGGAGTGTGGGAGTCAGGGGGTTGAGGGGGGATGGGGGAGAGGTGGGTGGGGGAAGGGTTGTGGGCCGTGGGAGAGTGTGGGAGTCAGGGGATTGAGGGGGGATGGGGGAGAGGTGGGTGGGGATGGGGGAGAGGTGGGTGGGGATGGGGGAGAGGTGGGTGGGGAAGGGGTGTGGGGAGTGGGGGAGTATGGGAGTCAGGGGGTTGAGGGGGGACGGGGAGAGGTGGTTGGGGGAAGGGTTGTGGGGAGTGGTGGAGTGTGGGAGTCAGGGGTTTGAGGGGGGATGGGTGAGAGGTGGGTGGGAAAGGGAGTGTGGTGAGTGGGAGAGTGTGGGGGTCAGGGGGTTGAGGGGGGATGGGGAGGGGTGTGGGGAGTGGGGAAGTGTGGGAGTCAGGGGGTTGAGGGGGGATGGGGAGTGGGGGAGTGTGAGAGTGTGGGAGTCAGGGGGTTGAGGGGAGATGGGGGAGAGGTGGGTGGGGGAGATGGGGGAGAGGTGGGTGGGGGAGATGGGGGAGATGGGGGAGAGGTGGGTGGGGGAGATGGGGGAGAGGTGGGTGGGGGAGATGGGGGAGAGGTGGGTGGGGGAGATGGGGGAGATGGGGGAGAGGTGGGTGGGGGAGTGTAGGGGTCAGGGGTTGGGGGGATGGGGAGGTGTGGGTGGGGGGGCTGTGGGAAGTGTGGGAGTCAGGGGGTTGAGGGGGGATGGGGAGAGGTGGGTGCGGCAGGGGGTGTTGAGAGTATGGGAGTCAGGGAGTTGAGGGGAGATGGGGGAGAGGTGGGTGGGAGAGAGGGTGTGGGGAGTGTGAGAGTGTGGGGGTCAGTGGATGTGGGGGGATGGGGAGGAGGTTGAGGGGGGATGGGAGATGCTGGGGGTTGGGGTGTGTCATGGTTAGAAAAGAGGATTTAACCGAGTTTGCCAGTGTTAGTAATTGTGAATTAGAAAGAAAGAGAGTCTTGCATTTAGATAGCACCTTTCATGGCCACAGGTATCAACCAATGCAACCATTGAGACAAGACATTTCTGCAATCATCTCCTTTCAGCTCTCACACCTCTCAGCTCTCAAGCTTGCTCACACTCTCGGGCTGGTAATTATATTGAGCCACTTACCTTCCAGACACCATCAGCACTAACTGTTGAAATGAAATAGAGAAATGTTCGGCTGAAATAGAGTGAAAAAAGCTCAATATTAGAGGCTTCACCGCACTTGTACTCATTTTTAATCCGCCGGGGTAATTTTGACCTTCGGGTGCTCGTGCAAGACGGGTGGTGTCAGATCAACCGCCCGTTACACATCTCTCCCGATGTTATACAGTTCTATTTACCTCAGTCTTTGAACACAGTCGGCGAGCGATGTTTGATTCTGTCTCTGTAAAGCGCCTTGGGACACTGTTATTGTTGTTAGAAGCAAATGTTGCCCAAAATGAATTATAATGTTGAAAGATAATCATGTGACTCTGCTAACTGATTTATGAAAGCTTATCGGGCTGGGTTTTCGGCTTTGATGTTTTTGGGACGATAATGGCGGGGCAGGAAAGTTAGCCCGGGAACAGTTTGTGCCTGAGTAAGTAACATTGGGCAGCTGGGCCCTGAGTCAGGGGGCGCAGCGCTAAGGGAGGCGTTGCACACCTCTCCGAGGATGTTAGGAAAATCCCGAGCTCAAGAGTCAGACCCTCCGAGAGATGCCTGGAGGCGGGGCGGGCGGAGGGGGCTTGGCGGGGGGGGGGCAGGGGGCGGGCGGCGAAATACCTGAATAAATTACCTCAAAAACCTTCCCAAAATATTGCCCCACCCCATTATATTACAACACAAATGGCGAAAAAAATTTAAAAAAAAAAACAATCACATTTACCTTCGGAGTCCGTTATTTACCTGTTCGCCGTCAGGATGGTTGGACCGCCCTGATTTCCCAGGCGGTCAGTGAGAAGTGCGCTTCCTGGCGGACAGGAGCTCAAAGTCGCGCCGGTGTCGCAACCAGGGGCATTGCACCCCTGGCGCAGCTCTTCCCGGCGGTGCTGCTCAGCGCTGCCGCTAAACCCGACCCGAGGACCACGGCAGGGTGCTGGAGGCTGACCGCCCGGCCAGAACACCTTACCGCCGCCATTGCTGCTGCTCCGGGGCAACAGAGGGCAAGGAGAAGCCGCAAAAATCCAGCCCTATGGCTTTGAAAGTCTGTGGCCGGATTGGAGGGTGGGGTGCGAGGCGCATGGCTGAACCCGGTGTGCCCCCGATATTGGGCCTCAGTTCCAGGAAGTGGACGGGCTGCGGGGAGTGAGATGGCAGCTCGCCCGACGAGGCACGGTTGGAGGTCGGGCCGCTGTGGCACTAGGTAAATGAGGAAGGGGGTGACCATTGGGTTAGCGTGGGGTGGGGTGAAGGGGGTGGGGGGGTGCTGAATCGCTGACCTGGGTGGAGGAGAGAGATTGGGCCTTGGGCCGAGGGAAGAGATTGAGCCTTGAGCTGGGGTAGGGGTGTGGGGGACGTGCGGGGGAAGGCAGGGGGACATGGGGGTGTGGGGGGGTGAATGGGGGGTGGAGGAGTGTCCGTTATTTAATGTGGGGCTGGCAGCCTGACGCAGGCTCCTCCCGGCTCCACGTTCAGGCAACAATGTGGGCGGGGGGGAGGAGCTTTGCTGCGAGCTCAGCACATGGCAGTGAAGCGGCAGGTGGTTGGAAAATCTACAACGAGTCCTGCAAGTAGCCCAAAGCCCTCGTGTAGATAAATCATTCTTGACTTTCAAAGTGAGCAACCTCCTCTACCAATATGGCAGGCAGCGCACATCTGGCCGGGAAATGTCCACATGCTTTTCCTGCCCGCCATATTGGGGGCTTAGTCGGCCGGTTAGTGCCTGGACAACATTCACATGCAGCTAAATTTATAGGCCACTCTTTTTTGAAACAGAAATGCTTGGTGCAAATTTCAGGTGAACGGTATTTTATCTTCCTCCTGTGCACTCTTCAGCTCCCTGGGCTGAATGTTAACTTCAAAACTTCAGAACTTAGCTGTTGTCTCAAATTTCCTGTTACCGTGTTCCATCTTCCCTTCCAATATTTATCCCTCAATCGACATAACAAAAAACCGATTATCCAGTAGCTGTCACATTACTGTTTGTGGGAGTTTGCTGTGTGAAAATTGTCTGCCGCGTTTCCTACATTACAACAGTGAATAGAGTTCAAAAAGAACTTAATTGGCTGTAAAGAGCTTTGGGACGTCCGGTTTACGAGTAAATTTCTTTCTTTCTTTCTTTCTTTTTTTCTTTCTTTCTTTCTTGCTTTCTTCCTTCCACCATGATGGACACCGCAGTTTCTTCCAATGTCTTTTTGAATGCTCAACTGAGCTGACCTTTGTATGATGTGGAGCAGGTCAAATTGCAGGGCAAATTTATAATTGATCAGTAAGTATTTGGAGCTTGGAGATGGAGGTTCATTGTTGGGATGAAGGCCTTGCTGGCAAGGCTGCCATTTATTGCCCATCCCCAGTTGGCCTGAGAAAGTGGTGATGCAAAGGAGTGGCTTGCTTGGCCCCTTCCGAGGGCAGTTAAGGATCAACCACATCGGTGTGAGCCTGGAGCCTGAGCCAGAAGTCAGCACCTGATTGGGGACCTGCTCAACTTTATGCCCAAAAAATGGGCCCTGAATCTGAGGTGCAAACCTGTGCGACCGACATTCTTAAGTGTGCTCTGATCACACAAATTTCTGCATGGGAGTCTTACAGATTCCGCCCGTGGTTTAAAATCCCATGAAAATCCTTACTTTCCCCTTTCTGAAAACACGCTCTTGACTTTCACTTGGCATTCTCCTCTGCTTTGTTCAATCCTATGGAAGTGATCTTCTCATGCTCACCCTGCCAATGCTGGTTTGAAGGAGCTTACCTTAAACAACCTTAACTGATCTCTTGTGCAATTCCAACAATTCACCTTTTCACCTTTTATTCCGATGCTTCGCATTGATTCTAACACTTGACAACTGCACGAACATTCTGGTGCAGTCCACTCAGTCTGCCCATTGTCGCAATCAAGCAGACGCAGCGTGAGCTGTTACAACGCACCAGGTTTCAAGTGGCTTAACACACTTTGAAAAACAGCAGTGTGATCTTGTACAAAAGGCCTTCCAATCATTGATGATTCCTTATTTTTGGTTTAATTATTTGATATCTTGGCCGTGAACACAGCTGGCGCCTCGCCTGGTTTACAGGCGCAAAATGGCCACCTAAGCGTCCAAAATGGCCGTGTGGCGCGGGCCCCTCTAACGTACCGGCCACCATATCGGATCAGGGCTCCTCTATGGATGGTCCAGGGAACACGCCGGATGTATTTAATGCGCTCATTAAAATATTGAAATAAGGGTCCTATACTTGAAATGTGGCTGCCCCAGTGCCTGACTTCGCCACGGGATAAAAATGCTCAGCAACTCGCGACGCTAACAAAGGCAGAAAAGAGCCTTCATCAGCGCTCGTTAAAGAGCTCATCCACCACAGGCAGGTCAGTTACTGGTTCGTTCCTTTAGACTGCTGTCTGACTTTTGGCCGTTTTTTTTTGTTGGCCTGTTTTCTGCCTATAACTGAGCTCTGATTTCTGAGAAGAGGTTTTTGCTGGTGCTGGATGGCTTTTGGCTGCTTTCAAGAAAAAACAGTTACACTGCAGCCAGGGGTGTTGCGGTCGGGCTGCCTTTGGGGTTGGAGGACGAGGGCCTCTATGATATTGATCTCCTCATCTTCTTGTGCACCCCAGCCCCCCTCTCTCCCTTCCTCCCTCCCTCCCTCCCCACACCCAGTAACCTCTGATTCATCATAAGCAACGTCATGGGAGATACATCAGCTATAGGTTAAAGTCAGCGGCCGCGATTTACACTGCCTCTGTCTGGTCGGAATGGAGCGGTGCTATCACTAAAATTACGGCAAAAGACCTCGGGGTAAAAATTCAGAAGCTTTACGCCACCCATTACCGGCAAAATGTAGCGAACAGCCGGCGTCACCGCTCTGTCGCCAGCCGGTGGCAGGTCCTGCGGCACCTCTTAAAGGGACACACACACGTCTTTCAGGATAAGTTTGCATTTAAGCTTTTGAACTATATATTTTTTTGTTTTATTGAAGTAGGGGGCTTGCTCCAATAGATGTTAAAAGTTCTTAAATGTGTAGGGAGTGCTGCTGGATGCTTGCAAACCCTCGGGCGATAAAGGAAGGCCTCTGTGAAGGAAGTGCGGGAAATACTCAGCAGGTCAGGCAACATCCGTGGAGAGAGAAACAGATTTCAATGCCTCAGGCTGAGATGCTTTTAAAAAAAAAATTTGAAATCAAGTCTGTAAGGGCTGAAAAGCGAATTTTAAAAAAATGTCAGTTTAATTTTTATCAGTTCAGAAGTCACTGCCCTTTTAATGCATTGCCCTTTTAATGCCCCATGATGCTTTGTTAACTTATTGCCTTGCTTCTAGGGGCTGTTGGAAGATGGAACGCCGCTTCCGGACGCCAACTTTGCCACCGGTTTCTGCATTGGTGCCACCAGGAAGGCGTAGCACAGTCACTTTAATGGTGCGCTACTAATCTTCAGTCTCCAGCGCAAATTTTTCTCTCCTATGGCACAACCATTTTCGTCGGCCGTTAAACCAAGGGCGCAGTGACACTGGCAACTTTCATGGTGGCCATGAATTTCTAGGCCGTAGGGACTTAGGAACACGAGGCTAGAATTTCCTCTCAGCCTGCCAGCGCCTGATCGCCACCCAAAATACCGCTAAAGCTGGGAAGATTATTGCCGGCGAAAACTTGCCCACCAACAAATTTAAAAATCCGCTGAGCAAAAACATGGGCCTTGCACCCCCATTCTGGGTGAAATAGTGCAATTTAGGGTCTATTGGGCGGTTCGTAAACAAAATGATAATAAATTTTAAAAATCAATAAAAATTTACCCCAAGGCTGTGGGTTGGGCCTAACACCAGAATAACAATAAAAATAATTTTTCAAAAACATCAACTAAAAAAATCAACAAAACATTCTCCAGACACTTTAAAACTAAATCACTACAACACATTTTTATAAAATAATCAGTAAAAAAACAATTACTAACCTTTTTGTTGAAGAACTACCCGCCCAGCTCCGCTGATCCTCGTGGGCGTTTTTTTTTATACTTACCTACGGGTCACCTCTGAGCCAAATATCACGCCATGACAATCTGTGGATGATGCATGCCGGCAGTCCGCTTCCCAGAGGTACCTCGAAACCGCCGGCGTAACTCAGGTGAGGAAATTTTCGCTCACCTGATTACCGCCCACAATGGCCAATATCACCCAGAAGCCGGGCAGTAAGCCATTGGAAATGAACAGGAGAAGGCCATTTAGCCCCTCGAGCCTATCCCGCTATTCAATTAGATCACGGCTGATCTGTATCATAACTCCATCTTGGTTCCATAACCCTGAAGGCCCTTTGCTAACAAAACTCTATCAATCTCAATTTTGAAATTTTCAACTGACTCCCACCCTCGAAAGCTTTTGAAGGGAGAGCGTTTCAGATTTGAACTACCCTCTGTGTGCAGAAGTGCTTACTGACATCACCATTGAATGGCCCACCTCTAATTTTAAGGTTCTGCCGCCTTGTTCTGGACGCATCCATGTAAGCTCCTGGAAGAAAAACCAAGGGCTAAAAAGGGAAAAAAAAACTCTGGGAAATTTCCTCTCCAATCCCCTCAGACAATCGAAACATGATCCGGAGATCACAGGGATGGAGTGTTCTTTATCAAGACACTTCTTATTCTTCGATGGTCCCTCGAATCGAGGGTGACTTGCTTCCACACCGAAAAGAGATGCATTCACAGGTGTTTCAATGAAGGACCTTGTTATATATGTAAACCTGTATATACCTTGTGTAGCCTCCAGAGGGCTCATCCCCTGGAGTCCCAAGGGATCCCACAATCCCTTGGGAGCACATGTATTTAAGGAGGCCTCACAGGCTGGAAAGGCACTCTGGAGACCTGCAATACAAGATTAAGGTCACACTTTACTTTGAACTCACAGTATCAAGTCAGATTCTTTATTCATACAAAACAACTGGCGACGAGATACAGATGATGAACATAATGATGCAGAGAACAGTGGGCATCCTGAAGAAATTCTCGGAGGGAGATGATTGGGAAACCTTCGCAGAGTGACTCAACCAATACTTCGTGGCCAATGAGCTTGAAGGAGAAGCGAACGCTGCCAAACGAAGGGTGATTCTCCTCACCATCTGCGGGGCATCAACGTATGGCCTCATGAAAAACCTGCTTGCTCCAGCGAAACCCACAGGGAAATCGTACGATGATTTGTGCACACTAGTCCGGGAGCATCTGAACCCGAAGGAAAGCATTCTGATGGCGAGGTATCGGTTCTACACCTACAAAAGGTCTGAAGGCCAGGAAGTGGCGTGTTATGTCGCCGAGCTAAGAGGCCTTGCAGGACATTGCGAATTTGAAGGACATTTGGAGCACATGCTCAGAGACTTCTTCATACTTGGCATTGGCCATGAAGTGATACTTCGCAAACTTTTGACTGTAGAGACCCCAACCTTGAGTAAAGCCTAGCGATAGCCCGGGCGTTCATTGCCACCAGTGACAATACTAAGCAAATCTCTCAGCGCACGAGTGCTGCTACAAGTACTGTGAATAAGGTGATGTTGTTTTCAAATCGCAACATACATGGCAGGCCCCACATGCCTGCAGCTGCACGTCCGCAGATGTCTCAGAGTCCACCATCAAGGGTGATGAATGCAAGGCCATTAACACCTTGTTGGCGCTGCGGGAGTGATCATCGTTTCCATTCATGTCACTTCAAAGCGTACGTTTGCAAGGGCTGTGGAACAATGGGACACCTCCAACGTATGTGCAGGCGAGCTGCCAACCCTGTTCATCCTGCAAACCACCATGTTGCATAGGAGGACAGATCCAAGGTGGATCACAACAAACCAGAGCCTCAGACCAAGGAGGCAGAGATATGTGGGGTGCAGACGTTTACCACAAAGTGTCCCCCGATAATGCTGCTAGTCAGAGTAGGAATCGGAGGATAGCTCAGATGAATACGTGGCTTGAAGAGTGGTGCAGAAAGGAGGGGTTCAAATTCCTGGGACATTGGAACCGGTTCTGGGGGAGGTGGGACCAGTACAAACCGGATGGTCTGCACCTGGGCAGGACTGGAACCAATATCCTAGGGGGAGTGTTTGCTAGTGCGGTTGGGGAGGGATTAAACAAATATGACAGGGGGATGGGAACCTATGTAGGGAGACAGAGGGAAGTAGAATGGGGGCAGAAGCAAAAGATAGAACGAAGAAAAGTAAAAGTGGAGGGCAGAGAAACCTAAGGCAAAAATCAAAAAGGGTCACATTACAGAAAAATTCTAAAGGGGCAAAGTATGTTTAAAAGACAATCCTGAAGGCTCTGTGCCTCAATGCGAGGAGTATTCGCAATAAAGTGGACGAATTAACTGCACAGGGAGCAATTAATGAATATGATATAATTGGCATCACAGAAACAGGGCTCCAGGTTGACCAAGGCTGCGAACTCAACATTCAGGGGTATTCAACATTCAGGAAGGTAGACAGAAAGGAAAAGGCGGTGGGGTAACGTGCTGGTTAAAGAGGAAATTAATGCAATAGTAAGGAAGGACATTAGCTTGGATGATGTGGAATCTCTATGCGTGGAGCTGCGGAATACCAAAGGGCAGAAAACGCTAGTGGGAGTTGTGTACAGGCCACCAAACAGTAGTAGTGAGGTTGGGCAGCATCAAACAAGAAATTAGGGATGCAAGCAATAAAGGTACAGCAGTTATCATGGGTGACTTTAATCTACATATTGATTGGGCTAACCAAACTGGTAGCAATGCGGTGGAGGAGGATTTCCTGGAGTGTATTAGGAATGGTTTTCTGGACCAATATGGCGAGGAACTAACTAGAGGGCTGGAAATCCTAGACTGGGTGATGTGTAATGAGAAACAATTAATTAGCAATCTTGTTGTATGAGGTCCCTTGGGGAAGAGTGACCATAATATGGTAGAATTCTGTATTAAGATGGAAAGTGACACAGTTAATTCAGAGACTAGGGTCCTGAACTTAAGGAAAGGTAACTTTGATGGTATGAGACATGAATTGGCTAGAATAGACTGGCGAATGATACTTAAAGGTTTGATGGTGGATAGGCAATGGCAAACATTTAAAGATCACATGGATGAACTTCAACAATTGTACATCCCTGTCTGGAGTAAAAGTAAAACGGAGAAGGCGGCTCAACCGTGGCTAACAAGGGAAATTAAGGATAGTGTTAAATCCAAGGAAGAGGCATATAAATTGGCCAGAAAAAGCAGCCAAACCTGAAGAATGTGAGAAATTTAGAATTCAGCAGAAGAGGACAAAGGGTTTAATTAGGAGGGGGAAAATAGAGTATGAGAGGAAGCTTGCTGGGAATAAAAACTGACTGCAAAAGCTTCGATAGATATGTGAAGAGAAAAAGATTAGCAAAGACAAATGTAGGTCCCTTGCAGTCAGATTCAGGTGAATTTATAATGGGGAACAAAGAAATGGCAGACCAGTTGAACAAATACTTTGGTTCTGTCTTCACGAAGGAAGACACAAATAACCTTCCAGAAATAGTAGGGGACGGAGGGTCCAGTGAGAAGGAGGAACTGAAGGAAATCCTTATTAGGCGGGAAATTTTATTATGGAAATTGATGGGATTCAAGGCCAATAAATCCCTGGGGCCTGATAGTCTGCATCCCAGAGTAATTAAGGAAGTGGCCCTAAAAATAGTGGATGCATTGGTGATCATTTTCCAACAGTCCATTGAATCTGGATCAGTTCCTATGGACTAGTGGGTAGCTAAAGTAACACCACTTTTTAAAAAAGGAGGGAGAGAGAAAACAGGTAATTATAGATCGGTTAGTCTGACATCAGTGGTGGGGAAAATGTTGCAATCAATTATTAAAGATGAAATAGCAGCGCATTTGGAAAGCAGTGACAGGATCGGTTCAAGTCAGCATGGATTTATGAAAGGAAAGTCATGCTTGACAAATCTTCTGGAATTTTTTGAGGATGTAACTAGTAGAGTGGACAAGGGAGAACCAGTGGATGTGGTGTATTTGGACTTTCCAAAGGCTTTTGACAAGGTCCCTCACAAGAGATTGGTGTGCAAAATTAAAGCACATGGTACTGGGGGTAATGTACTGACGTGGATAGAGAACTGGTTGGCAGACAAAGCAGAGAGTCGGGATAAATAAGTCCTTTTCAGAATGGCAGACAATGACTAGTGCAGTGCCGCAGGGCTCAGTGCTGGGACCCAACCTATTTACAATATACATTAATGATTTAGATGAAGGAATTGAGTGTAATATTTCCAAGTTTGCAGATGACACTAAGCTGGGTGGCAGCATGAGCTGTGCGGAGGATGCTAAGAGGCTGCAAGGTGACTTGGACAGGTTAGGTGATTGGGCAAATGCATGGCAGATGCAGTATAATGTGGATAAATGTGAGGTTATCCACTTTGGTGGCAAAACCTGAAGGCAGAATATTATCTGAATGGCGGCAGATTAGGAAAAGGGGAGGTGCAACGAGACCTGTGTGTCATGGTACATCAGTCACTGAAAGTTAGCATGCAGGTACATCAGGTGGTGAAGAAGGCAAATGGTATGTTGGCCTTCATAGCGAGGGGATTTGAGTATAGGAGCAGGGAGGTCTTACTGCAGTTGTACAGGGCCTTGGTTAGGCCTCACCTGGAATATTGTGTTCAGTTTTCGTCTCCTAATCTGAGGAAGGATGTTCTTGCTATTGAGGGAGTGCAGCGAAGATTCACCAGACTGATTCTCGGGATGGCAGGACTGATATATGAGGAGAGACTGGATCGACTGGGCCTGTAATTTAGAAGGATGAGAGGGGATCTCATAGAAACATATAAAATTCTGACGGGACTGGACATGTTAGAAGCAGGAAGAATGTTCCCGATGTTGAGGAAATCCAGAACCAGGGGACACAGTGTAAGGATAAGTGGTAAGCCATTTAGGATTGAGATGAGGAGAAATTTCTGCACTCAGAGAGTTGTTAACTTGTGGAATTCCCTACCGCAGAGAGTTGTTGATGCCAGTTCATTGGACATATTCAAGAGGGAGTTAGATATGGCCCTTATGGCTAAAGGGATCATGGGGTATAGAGAGAAAACAGGAAAGTGGTACTGAGGTGAATGATCAGCCATGATCTTATTGAATGGCGGTGCAGACTTGAAGGGCCGAATGGCCTACTCTGCACCTATTTTCTGTGTTTCTATGATTTGAAGACAGAGGCAATCGAGAATGCACTGAGGCCACAGAATGTGATGGAGCTGCACTCATTTCTAGGACTCTTGAACTACTTTGGTAATTTCTTACCGGGTCTCAGTACACTGTTAGAACCACGACTGCGTTAAGGAGACAAATGGGTATGGGGCAAAAGCCAAGAAAATACCTTTGTAAAAGCTAGACAATTGTTATGCTCAAACAAATTGCTTGTGTTGTATGATCTATGTTAGCATTTGGTGCAAGTATGTGTTGTTTCGTCGTATGGCGTCGGGTGTGTATTGCAGCAAGCTAATGAATCTGGGAAATTGCAACTGGTTGATTATGCAGCCAGAAGTCTGTCTAAGGCTGAGAGTGTAGGGGAGGACGAAAACCCCCTCATTTTACCCAGAAGGAAAAGGGCTGTGGGATCAGTCTGTGCTGTGAATTGAAACCGATGGAAGGAAAACTTTGGGACACAAATGGAGACCCCCCCCCCCAGTGTTTGGACTCATAGGAAAGGGAATTTAATTTGGAACTATCTACCAGAAAGTTTGAAATCCTAAAGTGCACATGGAAGAAACTACGAACTTTAATCGAATTTGGGATTTTTTTAAAGGTCTGCAAGAAAAGGGGTGGAGTCAATATCAAAAGGGCCAGTTTGGACATTGGAACTAATCAAATTGTCTGGGAACTGTATACCCTCGAAACTTGCCCCTTGAAAACATTAGCATTTAAACAATGCCACATACATATTCCAACACCTTTTTCATCAGGCATAGAAATATCTGGCTCAGGCCAGACTAGCACAATGGCTACAGGAGGCCAATGCAATCAACACCCACTCAAACCTTGAGTGGGTTAAGATCAGTGGGAAAAAAAACTAAAAACCTCATACTGCTGCATTTTTCAAAATCAAAAGTCCACCAATGAGAAGAATCGACTTCAGCAGGAGAGGCGGACTGGATAATCTGGCTATAAAAAAAGGGGTTTCTGACGTAGTGAAAAAGAGGAGTGATGATTTTCCCTGCCCTGGTGATTCAACAACCACAACCACAGGCCTCTCGACACGGAAGGAAAACCAGTGTCCGAAGACACTGAAGATAGAAGAAACAAACCACCAGACTGCAGAAGGCACAGTAGTGAGTATAACCTCTGGTCCCCAGAACTCCCAACTCAGTTAGGCCAGGAAAGGTGGGAGGTTAGGCATTGTACTGCTAAACTGGTGTAAAGATTTTCGTTGTGTCCGTTTAGTGGGATTTAGGGGGATTGTTTTGTTGGTGTATTGCTGTTTGTTGAGTTACACCTTGCCAAATAAATTGGAAGCCTAAAGTTCCTCTTGGAATCACCTTGTCTCAGTTCTATTGTATTACATCTCCTGATCGTGAGTCTTATGTCAGAACCGTGTAAGGGAAGCTAGGAGCGCCTCGAAAATGCTCAACTGTGTGTCACAGGCTAGGGAAGAAGGGGTTAGGAGTGTTTGACACTCACAGGTGCCTCACAGGCTAGGCATAAGCTGTGGGGACACACGAGTCTCAAAACCCCCTTCATAAGCTGTGGACACAGTCTCTCCAGGGGTGCTCTTGCAGCACTCAGGGTACCTCACAGGCCAGGCATAAACTGTGAGGGCAGAAGCCCAGAGAGAGACACCCAAGGCACAACAACAACCCTGTGAAAACCCCTTACAGAGAGCCTACAGCGTGATTGAAAAAGAAGTGTTAGCGTGTGTTTATGGGGTAAAGAAAATGCATCAATATCTGTTTGGGCTCAAATTTGAATTGGAAACTGACTTTCAACCACTGATATCCCTTTTTTCAGAAAGTAAGGGGATAAATACCAATGCATCGGCCTGCATCCAAAGATGGGTGCTCATGTTGTCTGCACACAACTACGCCATCCGCCACAGACTAGGCACAGAAAATTGTGCCGATGCTCTCAGTAGGCTGCCATTGCCCACCACGGGGGTGGAAATGGCACAGCCCGCATATTTAGTCATGGTTATGGAAGCATTCGAGAGTGAGCAATCACCCGTCACCGCCCGACAGATTAGAACTTGGACGAGCCAGGACCCCTTACTATCCCGAGTAAAAAATTGTGTGCTTCACGGGAGCTGGTCCAGTGTCCCAGTGGAAATGCAGGAAAAGATAATGCCGTACCAGCGGCGCAAAGATGAAATGTCTATTCAGGCAGACTGCCTTCTGTGGGGTAATTGGGTAGTGGTCCTCAAGAAGGGCAGGGACACTTTTATCAGTGACCTCCACAGTACTCACCCAGGCATTGTAATGATGAAAGCGATAGCCAGATCCTAATTGTGGTGGCCCGGTATCGATGCGAACTTAGAGTCCTGCGTGCACGAATGTAACACATGCTCGCAGTTAAGAAATGCATCCAGGGAGGTGCCACTAAGTTTATGATCTTGGCCCTCCAAACCGTGGTCCAGGGTCCATGTCGACTATGCAGGCCCATTTTTGGGTAAAATGTTCCTTGTGGTTGTGGATGCATACTCCAAATGGATTGAATGTGAGATAATGTCAGCACGCATGTCTGCTGCTACCACAGAAAGCCTGTGGGCCATGTTTGCCATGCACGGACTGCCTGATGTCCTTGTGAGCGACAACGGGCCATGTTTCACCAGTGCCGAGTTCAAAGAGTTCATGAGCCGTAATGCAATCAAACATGTTACATCCGCCCTGTTCAAACCAGCATCCAATGGTCAGGCAGAGAGAGCAGTGCAAACTATCAAGCAGGGCTTGAAGAGAGTAACTGAAGGCTCACTGCAGACTCGCTATCCTGAGTCCTGCTTAGCTACCGCACAAACCCCACTTTCTCACTGGGATTCCACCTGCTGAACTGCTCATGAAAAGGGCACTTAAGGCAAAGCTCTTGTTAGTTCACCCTGATCTACATGAACAGGTAGAGAGCAGGCGGCTTCAACAAAGTACATATCATGATAGCGCAAATGTGTCACGCGAAATTGAAATTAATGATCCTGTATTTATGTTAAACTATTGACAAGTTCCCACGTGGCTTCCCGGCACTGTTGTGATCAAAGAGGGGCAGCAGGGTGTTTCGGGTCAAACTTTCAAATGGACTCATTCACCGGAAACACTTGGACCAAAGCAAACTCAGATTCATGGACTATCCAGAGCAACCCACTTTGGACCATACCTTTTTTGACCCCCCAACATACACACCAGTGGCAACCGACACCGCGGTTGGCCACAAAGCAGAACCCA
Organism: Pristiophorus japonicus; assembly: GCF_044704955.1. Lineage (NCBI taxonomy): Eukaryota > Metazoa > Chordata > Chondrichthyes > Pristiophoridae > Pristiophorus > Pristiophorus japonicus. The sequence continues at coordinate 19,624,651 of NC_091980.1, forward strand.
TCACCCGCAGCAGCCCAGCAGAACTCACCACATCAGGCAGCCCAGCAAGGCCAGCTGCTCAGCAGCCCAGCAAGGGCCCAACAAATGATTCACCAAAACCAGCATTTGCACCGAGATGAGCAACCAGGGAAAGAAAGGCCCCTGATCGACTCACCTTGTAAATCGTTACACCGTTGACTTTGGCGGCGGGGGGGGAGTGTTGTTATAAATGTAAACCTGTATATACCTGGTATAGCCACCAGGGGGCTCATCCTCTGGAATCTCAAGGGATCCCACAATCACTTGGGAGCACAGGTACTTAAGGAGGCCTCACAGGCTGGAGAGGCACTCTGGAGACCTGCAATAAAAGACTAATGTCGCACTTTACTTTGAGCTCACAGTATCCAGTCAGATTCTTTATTCATACAAAACATACCTGACATTCTAGGTCCCGAACTACATATTGAAGGGTGGAAGATGCCTGTGTGTGGAATTTTTTAACGTGTGTTGGCTGTTGCACAACAGCCACCACATTAGCTTGACAGAGCTAGGTCTTAGTCCACTGGCAAGGATTAACCAAGATGACTGGAGACCAGCTCTGCTGCATGGACCTAGTGTGCACACATATCGCAGTGTGGGCTGGCCCATGCAGCCCCAGGGCCGTCGCCTCTTCTGGGCCCTGACCTCGCCGCTCCTGCTGTACCCGCCCACGTTCCAATCAGTGACCTGGATTAAGGTGACGTTCAGTGTCACTATTGATAGATGCTGCACTAACTGGTCTGTAATTCCCAGGTTAATTCCATGCACCTTTATTATCAACTATCAAGACAATATTGGTTACTCATCATCATCATACGCAGTCCCTCAAAATCGAGCAAGACTTGCTTCCACTCCAAAAGTGAGTTCTCAGGTGATTGAACAGTCTAATATGGGAATTACAGTCTCTGATACAGGTGGGACAGACAGACATTGAAGGAAAGGGTGAGTGGGGAATCTGGTTTGCTGCATGCTCCTTCCGCTGCCTGCGCTGGCTTTCTGCATACTCTCGGCGACGAGACTCGAGGTGCTCAGCACCCTCCCGGATGCTCTTAGGGCAGTCTTTGGCCAGGGATTCCCAGGTGTCAGTTGGGATGTTGCATTTTATCAAGAAGGTTTTGAGGGTGTCTTTGAAATGTTTCCTCTGCTCACCAAGGGCTCGTTTGCCGTGTCAGAGTTCCTAGTAGAGCGCTTGCTTTGGGAGTCTTGTGTCGAGCATGCAGACAATGTGGCCCGCCCAACGGAGCTGGTCGAGTGTGGTCAGTGCTTCGATGCTGGGGATGTTGGTCCGATCGAGGACACTGACGTTGGTGCATCTGTCCTCCCAGGGGATTAGTCAGCCCTCTGTTACGGTTCTATTTTTATGGAGCTCCTCAAGCCAAAACTTCCCTTGTTCTCTTCGGGAGACTCATTCTTCTATTTATAAGAAGAAGTGGTCGAGGTTCTCTTTTATTGTGTCACCATTCACAAATTGTAGAAGACACATACCTTCTATGTGATGCGATCTCTGCTTCGTATGATGTTCAAAAAATCCAAGCCCAGGCATCTTCCACCCTTCACGATATAGTTCTGGATCTGGAATATTAGCTCCTTCATTGAAACACCTTTGAACATATCCCTTTTCGACATGGAAGCAAGTCATCCTCACTTCGAGGGACTGCCTTTGATGATGAAAGCCTGTTAACCCTTTAATTGTCGACTTATTTTAAGTTAAATGCGTTTTTCCTGCAGGCCGGACTACAGTGAGGCAACCAAAATGTCATTGCTGGAGTTTAAAGGGCTGAAAAGCTGGACAGGTTGTATAAAGGCCAGGTGATGATGGTAAAAATGATCCCCCTGGTGTGTAACATCTGGAGTTCAACGAGTTTGCAAGATGTAGGACTATTATATGTAAAATAGCGGATGTCCGGTGTTGTTGGATATGGTAAATCAGAAGTTGCACTGCGTTTTAGTGACAGGAACATCAGACAAAGCAGAGATCGTATCGCATAGAAGGTAAGTGTCTTCAACAATTTGTGAATGGTGACACAATAAAAGAGAACCTCTACCGCTTATTCGTATAAATAGAAGAACGAGAATCCCTAAGAGAACAAGGGAAGTTTTGGCTTGACGAGCTCCATAAAAATAGAACCGTAACAGAGGCCTGATTAATCCGGCAAATCCCCTGGGAGGATAGATGCACCAACGTGAAAAACCCAATCGACAACCTTTCAAATGTGGAGAAGCCTGAAATTTCTGCTCATAAAAACACTTGTGTGATAATGGTTGAACATCAAACAGAAGGAGGACATTTCGTTGTGTGATAATGGACTATTCATGGCCAGGGCACTTAAAGACCCAGCTAAGAGAGCCCTATGCAGTCAACGCCTCATAGTTAACCCGGCGTGCCTTGATGACCCTGAGACGCAGAATGCCCACAGCGCTTGGTCTGCCCTCCAGGCCTCCATAACCAGTGCATGCAAAGAGACGCTCGGTCACTCAACCAGGAAACACCAGGACTGGTTTGATGAGAATGACCATGGGATCCAAGAGCTAATACATCACAAGCGCAGGGCATTTCTGAGCCTTAAGCAACAACCCAACTCGGGAGCAGCAAAGCAGCATTACAGACAGCTCAAGGCTGAGGTCCAACAAAAAACCTGGGACCTAAAGAACAGGTGGTGGATGGAGAAAGCACAGGAGATGCAACAGCTGGCTGACAGCTATGATGTGTGAGGATTCTTCATCGCAGTCAAGGCCACCTACGGTCCAAACTCCCAAGACCCCACCCCACTGCTGGCCAAAAACGGGGTAACACTCATCAAGGACACCGAGGCAGTCAGGGCCCGATGGAAGGAGCACTTCGAAGATCTCCTCAATCGAGACTCTGCCTTTGACTCGAGTGTTCTCGACTCTATTCCGCAGTATGCTACCCGCCACCACCTCAGTAAAACCCCAACACTGTATGAGGTAGAAAAAGCCATAAGACAGCTTAAAAACAACAAGCCTACGGGAGCGGATGGTACCCTGCTGAGGCACTGAAGTATGGTGGAGAGGCACTGTTGACGTGAATACATGACCTCATCTCTCTCATCTGGAGGGAGGAGAGCATGCCGGGAGATCTCAGAGATGCAGTGATTGTGATCATCTTTAAAAAAGGGGACAAGGGGACAGAGGAATCTCCCTGCTATCAGCCACTGGGGAAATCGTTACTCGAGTGTTCCTCAACTGTTTTCTGTCCTGTGGCCGAGGAGCTCCTCCCGGAGTAACAGTGCCCTACAGGGCACAGGATTTTGCAGCATGACTGCTGCAGGAAAAATGCAGGGAACAGCGTCAGCCCTTATACATGGCCTTCTTCGACCTTACAAATGCCTTTGACATTGTCAACCGTGAGGGTCTATGGAGCATCCTCCCCAGTTTCGGATGCCCTCAAAAGTTCATCAACATCCTCCGCCTGCTTCACGACGACATGTAGGCCGTGATCCTTACAAACGGATCCATTACAGACCCAATCCACATCCGGACCAGGGTTAAACAGGGCTGTGTCATCATTCCAACCCTCTTCTCAATCTTCCTCGCTGCCATGCTCCACCTCACAGTCAACAAACTCCCCGCTGGAGTGGAACTAAACTACAAAACCAGTGGGAACCTGTTCAAACTTCGTCGTCTCCAGGCCAGATCCAAGACCACCCCAACCTCTGTCTTTGAGCTATCATCATCATAGGCAGTCCCTCGGAATCGAGGAAGACTTGCTTCCACTCCTGAAGTGAGTTCTTTGGTGTCTGAACAGTCCAATACGAGAGCCACAGACTCTGTCACAGATGGGACAGATAGTCATTGAGGGAAGGGGTGGGTGAGACTGGTTTGCCGCACGCTCTTTCCGCTGCCTACGCTTGATTTCTGCACGCTCTCAATGGTGAAACTCGAAGTGCTCAACTCCCTCCCGGATGCACATTCTCCACTTAGGGCGGTCTTTGGCCAGGGACTCCCGGGTGTCAGTGGTAATGTCGCACTTTTTCAGGGAGGCTCTGAGGGTGTCCTTGTAACGTTTCCGCTGTCCACTTTTGGCTCATTTGCCGTGAAGGAGCTCCGCATAGAGCACTTACTTTGGGAGACTCGTGTCTGGCATGTGAATTATGTGGCCTGCCCAGCGAAGCTGATCAAGTGTGGTTAGTGCTTCAATTTTGGGGATCTTAGCCTGGCCAAGGACACTGATGTTGGTGCGCCTGTCCTCCCAGGAGATTTGTAGGATCTTGCGGAGACATCGTTGCTGATATATCTCCAGCAAGTTGAGTTGACTTTTGTACATTGTCCATGCCTCTGAGCCATACAGGAGGGTGGATATTACAACAGCCCTGTAGACCATGAGCTTGGTGGTAGATTTGAAGACCTGGTCTTCGAACACTCTTGTCCTCAGGCAGCCGAAGGCTGCACTGGCGCATTGAAGGTGATGTTGAATCTCTACATCAATGTCTGCTTTTGTTGATAAAATGAGGTATAGGAAATGGTCCATGTTGTTGAGGGCTGCGCCGTGGATCTTGCTGACTGGGGAGCAGTGTTGTGCGGTGAGGACAGGCTGGTGGAGGACCTTTGTCTTACGGATGTTTAGCGTAAGGCCCATACTTTTGTATGCCTCAGTAAATACGTTGACTATATCCTGGAGTTCAGCCTCAGAATGTGCGCAGAAGCAGGCATTGTCTGCTTGCTTGTAGCTCAATGACAGAGATTGGGGTGGTCTTGGACCTGGCCTGGAGACAGCGAGCTATAGTACGCGGACGATGCCTGCATCTGCGCACATACAGAGGCTGAACTGCAGGACACAGTCGATGTATTTACTGAGGAATATGAAAGCATGGGCCTTACACTAAACATCCGTAAGACAAAGGTCCTCCACCAGCCTGTCCTCGCCACACAGCACTGCCCCCCCCAGTCATCAAGATCCACGGTGCGGCTCTGGACAACGTGGACCATTTCCCTTACCCCGGGAGCCTGTTATCGACAAGAGCAGACATTGACGACAAGATTCAACACCGCCTCCAGTGCGCCAGTGCAGCGTTCGGCCGCCTGAGGAAAAAAGTGTTTGAAGACCAGGCCCTCAAAGCTACCACCAAGTTCATGGTCTACAGGGCTGTAGTAATACCTGCCCTCCTGTATGGCTCAGAGACATGGACCATGTACAGTAAATATCTCAAGTTGCTGAAGAAATACCACCAACGATGTCTCCGCAAGATCCTACAAATCCCCTGGGAGGACATGCGCACCAACATTAGCATCCTCAACCAGGCCAACATCCCCAGCATTGGAGCACTGACCACACTTGATCAGCTCGGCTGGACAGGCTACATTGTCCGCATGCCAGACATGAGACTTCCAAAGCAAGCACCCTACGCAGAACTCCTTCACGGCAAACGAGCCAAAGGTGGGCAGAGGAAACATTACAAGGACATCCACAAAGCCTCCTTGATAAAATGCAACATCCCCACTGACACCTGGGAGTCCCTGGCCAAAGGCCGCCCTAAGTGGAGGAAGTGCATCAGGGAGGGTTCTGAGCACCTCGAGTTTCATCGCCGAGAGCATGCAAAAATCAAGCACAGGCAGCGGAAAGAGCGTGAGGCAAATCAGTCCCACCCACCCCTTCCCTCAACGACTATCTGTCCCACCTGTGACAAGGACTGTGGTTCTCGTATTGGACTGTACAGCCACCTAAGGACTCATTTTAAGAGTGGAATCGAGACTTCCTTGATTCCTTGATTCCGAGGGACTGCCTATGATGATGACCCATAAAAACACTTGTGTGATAATGGTTGAACATCAAATAGAAGGAGGATATTTCTTTGTGTGATAATGGACGATTCACTGACCCAGGATGGGGAGGTGATCAAATTGTACATCAAAGGGGGGATTTCATCATTCATGGTCAGGTATAGGACCTTTGTATTATAAAAAGGCTGTGTTTAGGGACATTGGAGGGTGCAGCGTGCGGCGGTCCAGCCCGGAAATTGGCACGGTCCCGGTCTACAAGACCATCAGCAGGCTGGGGCCATTGGAGGGAGCAACGTGCGGATGCATGTAACTGCAAGGAACAGTACGCGCTGCTGCAGGAGGGCGATGGCGATGAAGCCAGGTCGCTGATTGCAGTGCGAGCAGGCACAACAGGAACTGTAAGGAGCGGCAAGAGTTTGTAGAGGGAAGTGACCGGTGCCCAGGAGAGGTGTGAGTTTAGGGCCGAAAAGAAGTGAGGGCCCAGGGGCAGCACGGGTCAGCCCACACTGCGATATGCGTGCGCGTTAGGTCCGTGCAGCATAGCTGGTCTCTCGTCGTATTGGTTATTCCTTGCCACTGGACCAAGACCTAGCTCTGTCAAGCCCGTGTGGTGGCTGGTGTGCAACGGCCACCACACGTTAAAACAATACAGGCTCAGGCATCTTCCACCCTTCACGATCTGGAATATTAGGTCCGGTATCTGGAAAATCAGAACCTTCATTGAAACATCTGTGAACTCATCCCTTTTTGGTGTGGAAGCAAGTCATCTCAGTACGAGGGACTGCCTATGATGATGATGGTTTAGAGACAAACATTAGCAACTTGAAAGGCAACTGCAGGCAGCTAGGTCAACCACACATACGGAAACATGCTCCTCAGAACGAACGCTGGGGTGAGTAGTGTTTGAAGGTAAAGAGAGTTACTGTTTGAGGTTAAAGGGGACAGTGCAGTGATGTTTGATATCTGTAGTATAATAAACAATTCAAAGAATTGTGAACCTTGACCATTTTTATCCCACCCGGACGGGTTCAGGTCAGATTCTAGAATGAGAGAAAAGAGAAAGGTGCAGGTTCAGCCACACATAAAACTTTCTATAAATTGTTGGAATGGCTCAACAATGAATAGTAATGAAGCCAATGCAGTAAACAACAATCCTGGGTGTGATATCTTCACAGAGCACAAACACACACAGCTTCCTAACATGGCAGGCAGCTCTCTCGGAAGCCTCCGGAATCTGCCTGGTTCTGTTTATTATTAACTCTGCAGTTGCAGTACACAATACGTCCACATCCACAGTGTGGAGCTACAAACATTACAAGCTGACAGACATTACACGGCACAAATGGGTATGATTTGGTGGCCATTACAGAAACGTGGTTGCAGGGTGGCCAAGACTGGGAATTAAACATACAGAGGTATCTGACAATTCGGAAAGATAGACAAGAAGGGAAAGGAGGTGGGGTCTCTCTGTTAATAAAGGATGATATCAGTGCAGTTGTGAGAGATGATATTGGCTCGAATGAACAAAATGTTGAATCATTGTGGGTGGAGATTAGAGATAGTAAGGGGAAAAAGTCACTGGTGGACGTAGTTTATAGGCCCCCAAATACTAGCTTCATGGTGGGGCGGACATATCGATTGGTCAAATCAAATTGCACGGGGTAGCCTTGAGGAGGAATTCATAAAATGCATATGGGATTGTTTCTTAGAACAGTATGTTACAGAACCGACAAGGGAGCAAGCTATCTTAGATCTGGTCCTGTGTAATGAGACAGGAATAATAAACGATCTCCTAGTAAAAGATCCTCTTGGAATGAGTGATCACAGTATGGTTGAATTTTTAATACAGATTGAGGGTGAGGAAGTTGTGTCTCAAACGAGCATACTATGCTTAAACAAAGGGGCGACAGTGGGATGAGGGCAGAGTTGGCTAAAGTAGACTGGAAACACAGACTAAACGGTGGCACAATTGAGGAACAGTGAAGGACTTTTAAGGAGCTCTTTCACAGTGCTCAACAAAAATATATTCCAGTAAAAAAGAAGGGCGGGAAGAGAAGGGATAAACCAGCTGTGGACAACCAAGGAACCAAGGAGAGTATCAAATTAAAAACCAATACGTATAAGGCGGCCAAGGTTAGAGGGAAATTAGAAGATTGGGAATATTTTAAATGATAGCAAAGAATAACTAAGAAAGCAATAAAGAAAGGAAAGACAGATTACGAAAGTAAACTTGCGCAAAACATAAAATCAGATAGTAAAAGCTTTTACCGATATATAAAACGGAAAAGAGTGACTAAAGTAAATGTTGGTCCCTTAGAAGATGAGAAGAGGGATTTAATAATGGGAAATGTGGAAATGGCTGAGACCTTAAACAATTATTTTGCATCGGTCTTCACAGTGGAAGACAGAAAAACCATGCCAAAAATTGCTGGTCACGGGAATGTGGGAAGGGAGGACCTTGAGATAATCACTATCACTAGGGGGGTAGTGCTGGACAGGCTAATGGGACTCAAGGTAGACAAGTCCCCTGGTCCTGATGAAATGCATCCCAGGGTATTAAAAGAGATGGCGGAAGTTATAGCAGATGCATTCGTTATAATCTACCAAAATTCTCTGGACTCTGGGGAGGTACCAGCGGAATGGAAAGCAGCTAATGTAACGCCTCTGTTTAAAAAAGGGGGCAGACAAAAGGCAGGTAACTATAGGCCGGTTAGTTTAACATCTGTAGTGGGGAAAATGCTTGAAGCTGTCATTAAGGAAGAAATAGCGGGACACCCAGCTAGGAATAGTGCAATCAAGCGGATGCAACACAGATTCATGAAGGGGAAATCATGTTGAACTAATTTACTGGAATTCTTTGAGGATATAATGAACATGGTGGATAGAGGTGTACCGATGGATGTGGTATATTTAGATTTCCAAAAGGCATTCGATAAGGTGCCACACAAAAGGTTACTGCAGAAGATAAAGGTACGCGGAGTCAGAGGAAATGTATTAGCATGGATCGAGAATTGGCTGGCTTACAGAAAGCAGAGAGTCAGGATAAATGGGTCCTTTTCGGGTTGGAAATCGGTGGTTAGTGGTGTGCCACAGGGATCGGTGCTGGGACCACAACTTATTACAATATACATAGATGACCTGGAAGAGGGGAGAGAGTGTAGTGTAACAAAATTTGCAGATGACACAAAGATTAGTGGGAAAGCGGGTTGTATAGAGGACACAGAGAGGCCGCAAAGAGATTTAGATAGGTTAAGCAAATGGGCTAAGGTTTGGCAGATGGAATACAATGTAGGAAAATATGAGGTCATCCACCTTGGAGAAAAAAACAGTAAAAGGGAATATTATTTGAATGGGGAGAAATTACAACATGCTGCGGTGCAGAGGGACCTGGAGGTCCTTGTGCATGAATCCCAAAAAGTTAGTTTGCAGGTGCAGCAGGTAATCAGGAAGGCAAATGGAATGTTGGCCTTCATTGCGAAAGGAATGGAGTACAAAAGCAGGGAGGTCCTGCTGCAACTCGATAGGGTATTGATGAGGCTGCACCTGGAGTACTGCGTGCAGTTTTGGTCACCTTACTTAAGGAAGGATATACGAGCTTTGGAGGGGGTACAGAGATGATTCACTAGGCTGATTCCGGAGATGAGGGGGTTACCTTATGATAATAGATTGAGTAGACTGAGTCTTTACTCGGAGTTCAGAAGGATGAGGGGTGATCTTATAGAAACATTTAAAATAATGAAAGGGATAGACAAGATAGAGGCAGACAGGTTGTTTCCACTGGTCGGGGAGACTAGAACTAGGGGGCACAGCCTCAAAATACGGGGGAGCCAATTTAAAATCAAGTTGAGATGGAATTTCTTCTCCCAGAGGGTTGTGAATCTGTGGAATTCTCTGCCCAAGGAAACAGTTGAGGCTAGCTCATTGAATGTATTCAAATCACAGAGAGATAGATTTTTAACCAATAAGGGAATTAAGGGTAATGGGAACCGGGCAGGTAAATGGAGCTGAGTCCACGGCCAGATCAGTCATGATCTTGTTGAATGGCGGAGCAGGCTCGAGGGGCTAGATGGTCTACTCCTGTTCCTAATTCTTATGTGCTTATGTTCTTATGTACACTTCTCCCTCCTTAATGAAGAAGTTATTGGAACAAACATCATACATAAATTTCATGTTTATACATAACAAAGGATATAAACCTATTTTTTTCCATATTTACAAATTTAACTTTAGCAATTGTTTTCTGTTTCGAAGATGATACCTTCGCTCTCGAACAGAACCTTCCAAACCTGGTGTCGATTTCATTCGAGGCTCATCCTGAGGAATGTTTTCCTCCACGGAATGTCCTTGATTTTCATTTGAACTCATGCTAACTTCAGGCTTTTTGTTTTCCTGACTCGGACTCAGACTTTCATTCTGATTCTCTCCTGGATTTGTTTCCAGTACATTGGATTTAGGATTTGCTCCTGGTGTATCAAAACTATCTGATGAGTCAGAAATAATTGAATCATTCCCACCTTCAACTCCTTCCATGTCTGTTGGTAAAATATGATCAACATGAACAAACGTAACCTGTCCATTATCAAACATTTTTACCAAATATGTGCGAAGACCACATATCTTCACCACTCTTCCTGGCAAACACTTTATCCATTTATGGTGATGGTTCTTCACTCTCACCTTTTGGTTAATTTCACACTTCTCTCTTTTACTCTACCTCTATCATGGTTCTCTTTCTCTCTTAATTGTGTCTCTTCTACGGACTGTGCCAAATTTGGCTTTAACAACGAGAATCTGTTTCGTGGCTGTCGTTTGAAAAACAACTCTGCTGGTGTTCTACCAGTAGTTGTATAAGGAGTATTTCGATATGTAATCAAAAAATCAGCCAATTTGTGATCCAATGACAACTGTCGTTTCCTTGGATTTGGATCTAACATTTGTATTATGAGGGCACATTTTACAATTTGTACAGTGCGCTCTGCTGCACCATTCGAAGCTGGGTGGTATGGTGGAACCTTGGTATGTTTCACACCATTTTTGCTCGTAAATTCTTCCCAATGAAATTGTGGTCCATTATCCGAAACAATTTCTTCAGGGAGGCCAAATGAAGAAAATAATTTTTGTAAAATGTCCAATGTTTTACTTGTTATTTTCCACATTGGAAACACCTCAATCCACTTCGAATGGCTATCAATCACAATGAACAATTGTTATCCTTCTAACTCAGCAAAATCAATATGTATCCTTTGCCACATCCTGGGAGGCCATTTCCATGGCTGTAATGGTACTGGTGGTGGTTGGTTGCTTACCGATTGACATGTCGTACACTGACTCACGATGTGCTCTATATCTTTATCAAGGCCTGGCCACCATAAATAACTGCGTGCAAAACTCTTGGTCAAACACATTCCCAGGTGCTGGTCATGGAGGTCTCCGAATAATTTAGACCTGAATTTATTTGGCATAACCACTCTTGCACCCCACATGATACAATCTTTATCTACTGATAATTCATTCCTACGAATGAAGAATGGATGTGTATATTTGTCTGTTACCTGGTTTGGCCATCCATTTGCAATATACTCACACACCTTTGACATCACTGGGTCATGTTTGCTCTACCAATCTCTTCAGCTATGACTGGCAGTTCATGAATATATGAAAAAAAAACACTTCTTCCCTATCGGGTGTAACCTGTGATGGGGAAGGCAATCTACACATTGCATCAGCATTACTGTGATCAGCTGATCGTCTGTATTCAATATCATATGTATATGCTGACAAAATCAAAGCCCATCTCTGCATTCGGGCTGCAGCTAATGTTGGAACTGGGGACTTTGGTTGGAGGATTGCTATTAGGGGCTTATGGTCGGTAACGATGGTAAACTTTCAACCATACAAGTATTTGTGAAACTACTTCACCCCAAAAATTAATGCCAAAGCTTCCCTTTCAATTTGCACATAATTATTCTCACTGGCACTGAGAGTGTGTGAAGCAAAAGTAATTGGTCTCTTCTCCCCACTACGTGATACATGAGAGATCACTACCCCAACTCCATACGGAGAGGCACAACATGCTAGCTTAATCTCCTTAGATATGTCATAGTAAACTAACATGGTGCTCTCTACCAATTTGCTTTTACACTCCTTGAATGCTGTATCGCATTCTTTTGACCACTTCCAATGGAACTGTTTTCTCAAAAGTTCATTCAGTGGATGTAACACTGTAGCCAAATTTGGTCGGAACTTCCCATAATAGTTCAGTGACATTCCTGGGAGTGGGTGCATTTATAATTGCATCCAATTTTTCCATGGTTGGATGTAAACCATCTTTGTCTACTCTGTACCCTAAGTACTCCACTGATTCTTTAAATAACTCACACTTATGAGCAGACACTCGTACTCTGTGCTTCTCTAGCTGTTTGAGGACTTCATTCAATATGTTATTATGAATTTGCCTATTTGGTGCTGAAATTAGTATGTCATCCAAATAATATACTACCTCTTCAATATCTTGCAAAATCTGGTTCATTACCCCTTGGAATATGGCAGGGGCGGAAGACACTCCAAATGGTAGCCTATTAAATTGATATAGACCTGGATGAATATTTATAGTCAAACATGACTTGGCCTCCTCATCTAGTTCAAGCTGTAAGTCAGCATTCGTAAAATCCAGTTTTCAGAAAATATGACCACGTCAGTGTTGTGAACAAATCTTCTATATTCGGCAATGTATTGGGGATATTACACTCTAAAACCTGGTTTACGGTTACTTTATAGTCACCACACAATCTTACCTTACCATCGGACTTAGGAACAACAACAATGGGTGTAGCCCAATTACATCGATCTATCTTACAAATAATGTTTTCAGTCTCTAGTCTTTTGAGTTCTTGCTCAACTTTCTCCTTGAGTGCATATGGTATGGAACGTGGCTTGTAGTAAACCGATCTAGTGTGCTTCTGTACCCTGACACTCGCCTTGAAGCAATGGATCGGACTGCCCGTTTCGCAGAACACCTTCGGATACTTCTTGATAACCTCATCTGTTGATGAAAATCTTGCTCCCACACAGAAAATCTTACTCCAATCCTGCTTCAGTGAGCTCAACAAATTTCTTCCTAGTAATGCAGACTTGTCTCCTTTCACTACTATTAGAGGCAAGTTCTGAAATTGATCTTTATATTTCACCGGTACGGTGATACGACCTACCACAGGAATTTTCTCTCCTGAGTAACGTCGCAGTTCTATCTTGGATTTCTCTAGTTGGAAATCACGCAATTTGTCGAGGTACAGTGACTCCAGTACTACACTCACGATGCACCCATGTCAATTTCCATTGGTATCTTGAATCCCGCAACATCTATGTGGATTTTGATGCTTTCTGAATCACTGTCCGTTAACCTCGTGCTCCTGATGACGTGTAACTCTAACATCTCCTCATCTTGATGTTGTTCTTCCATGCTATGTAGTCTCTTGGGATTTCTACTCATAGCTTTGAACACTGGACTCATAGCTTTGGAAGCTGGTTTACCCTTCAGTCGGCATGCATTCGCAAGATGCCCCGTCTTCTTGTAGAAGAAACACTCTGCCTTCACGTATGGACAACTTTGAGCAATGTGTTGTCCCAGGCACCTATAACACGACTTCGACGCTCTGTTAGAATTTCCAGTTTCTGAGACTTTGGGCCCTCACCGTCTTTTACTTTGGACCTGCAGGTGATTTACCTCGTTTGACTGACGACCGTAATCATTATTTAATTCTCAGGAATATTGTTCGGCCATGCCCATCGACCTCACTGTCTGACAAGCAATCTCAAAAGTCAAGTCATCCGTCGTCAATAACTTCCTTCTGATCGCATCATTTTTCACCCCACAAACAAAACGATCCTGTAATGCTCGGTTTTGAAAGTTTCCAAAATTACAGTGCATAGTTAGCTTTTTTAATGCTATGATGTAATCACTGATACCCGCATCAGTCTTTTGATTCCGATTCCCAAAACGATAGCTTTCAGCAATTTCTAACGGTTTGGGGTTATAGTGCTGCTCCAGCTTCGTTAAAATCTCTTTAAGCGCTGTGTCCTTTGGCTCGTCAGGTACAAGCAGATTTACAAGGGTTTCGTACTATGTCGGACCCGCCTCCGATAAGAAGATAATTTTCTTACGTTCCACAGCCCGGTTCTGGACTGCATTGTCTGGAACTTCGATTATGTTATTTGCAGTGAAATATATTTCTAGCTGATCCACATACGCTTTAAAACATTCCCGGTCGTGTCTATATTCCCCCAAATGTCTGATTACACCTGCCATTGAAATCTCTAGCTGTTCACACTGTGTGCTGTATTTTACATGGATTTTGTAGCTTTTTTCCAAAGACAGAAACTTCCAAAGTCTCTCTGTCGGCTGGCTGAATCCTTCCTCAATAAAATTCAAGCTTTAAATCATCCGAAAAATTCCATCTCACCGCCAAATGTGATATCTTCACAGAGCACAGCACACACAGCTTCCTAACATGGCAGGCAGCTCTCTCGGAATCCTCCGGAATCTGCCTGGTTCTGTTTATTATTAACTCTGTAGTTGCAGTACACAATACATCCACATCCACAATGTGGAGCTACAAACATTAGAAGCTGACAGACATTACACTGGGATGGTTAAATCGCCTCCTCCACATCACTGGCCAGGTAGTTACGTTGAAAATTACCCTCAGATGTCACAGACTCAACAACTCGCCTCGTTACAGGTACAAAACAACCAACAAAAACAAATTGCATTTCTATAGCCCCTTTAACAGTAATAACATCACACGGCGCTTGACAGGAACAAAATTTAACACCGAGCCACATAAGGAGATATTAGGACAGGGGCTTGATCAAAGAGGTAAATTTTCAGGAGCGTCTTAAAGGAGCAAAGGGAGGTAGAGAGGCCGCGAGTTTTAGGGAGAGAATTCAGAGCTTGGCGACCAGGCAGCTGGAGGCACAACCGCCAATGATGGAGTGCTGGAAATTGGGAAATGCACAAGAGGCCAGGATTAGAGGAGCACAGAGGGGTGCAGGGCTGCAGGTAGTTAGAGAGATGGGGAGGGGTAGGGCCATGGAGGGAGTTTAAAAGAAGGATGAGAATTTAAAAACTGAGATGTTGCCAGACAGGGAGCCAATGTAGGCCAGCGAGCACAAAAGACCAAGAAACCCAATTTTTGTTGTAGTCTGAAATGTACAAGCACTTACTACTGCCATGTGAAAGATCGCAATAGTTTGCAACCACCCACCGATACCTGGTTTGCATATTTAGTGCAGTAATCTTGACGTGATAGGCTGAGTCAACAGCTAGACATCACAATATGCTCCAGATTCCAGATTAATTGTGAACAACATCAGAGAAGATTAGCCAGTGTACTAGATAAAAAATAATGCAAGACTATAAAAACATTGTTTTTGAAATGATTATGCTGCAGTGAAATTCTGCAGCACGTTTCTCTACATTAAAATGGCATAAAAGGGACAGGCCGAACTGGTACGGCCTGGAAGAGCAGTGGGGGAGGATTTAATAGTAACTTTCAAAAGGGAATTGGGGGAAGTGGGACTGATTGGCCAACTCTTTCAGAGAGCTGGTTCAAGCATGATGTGACGAATGGCCTCTTTCTGTGCCAATTTGATTCTGTGGTTCTATAAAAGAAATAAAGAAAAGCTTGCATTTATATAGCGCCTTTGACAACCACCGATGTCTCAAAGCGCTTTACAGCCAATGAAGTACTTTTGAAGGTGTAATCACTGTTGCAATGTGGGAAACGTGGCAGCCAATTTGCGCACAGCAAGCTCCCACAAACAGAAATGTGATAATGACCAGATAATCTGTTCCTGTTATGTTGATTGAGAGATAAATATTGACCGGGACACTGGGGATAACTCTTCTGATCTTCTTCGAAATAGTGCCGTGGGACCTTTTGCGTCCAGAGGGCAGACTCGGTTTAACGTCTCATCCAAAAGACGGCACCTCTGACAGTGCAGCGCACCCTCAGCACTGCACTGGAGTAATGTGTAACCTTGTAGACCAAAGTAGATGTTTTTTGTTGTTGTAGCAGTAAGATTCAGGTCCTGAGACATAGAACAAAGGTGATAGATACGGACAAAAAGTATGATTGTAACAAATGAAAACAAACCATGAAACACCTCCAAGGAAACCTTTGGAATAAGTTTACAGGAGAGTTTCTTCCCTTTCCTGTCACTAAATATTATCGTGTTTTCAGTGGATTTGTGCTCACTTGGGGACTGAAGGCTGGAAAGAATTCATTTCATACCTGAATCAGCCAGTGAAGGGTGATCATCGCTCGTCTCTCGGCTGGAATTCAATCCCAGTCTCCAGAGGTATAAAGGGCGGGAGCTTGGTCTATTGCACTCTATATACAGTATTCCCCGGCTGTTAAATTGTTCACGGCATGTGCTTGCTGAAAACTATAATGGCTACTGTTGCATTACACTCCATTTAGTTGCTATGCGACGTAACCCACTAAAGTACCAAAAGGCTCATCCTTGAAATCAAATATGTTTTCTATCACTGGATTGTTCTGAAGTTTTGGTTCACACTAAAGATGCAAGGATTTTGTTGGTTTAGGATTCAAATATTTTTAAGAGGGAGTCTTTGGCTTCAAAAGTCTGAAATATACTTGACAAATTTTCAAGGTATTGATTGTTCTCAGGTTCCAGCAATTAATTTTTTCTGTTTTGTTTTATTCATTCACGGGATGTGGGCATCGCTGGCAAGGCCAGCATTTATTGCCCATCCCTAATTGCCCTTAAGAAGATGGTGGTGAGCTGCCTTCTTGAACCGCTGCAGTCCGTGTGCTGAAGGTACTCCCACAGTGCAGTTAGGGAGGGAGTTCCAGGATTTTGACCCAGCGATGATGCAGGAACTGCGATATATATTTCCCAGTCAGGTTGTGACTTGGAGGGGAACTTGCAGGTGATGGTGTTCCCAAGCGCCTGCTGCACTTGTCCTTCTAGGTGGTAGAGGCCGCGGGTTTGGGAACTGCTGCGAAAAAGACTTTGCGGGTTGCTGCAAGGCGCTAGTGGTGGAGGGTGTTATGTCTATAATGTACTTATGTATTACTCCACGAGGCAATGTGTTGTACTTGAACTGTAGTGACCTTGGTACTTTATTCCAAACTTCAGAGTGCTGTACAAGCATGATGTGCAGCCACCAGGGCAGGAAACCCCCGGTCTCCACCAGTTGCACCCTCTAGTGGTGCCAGCATGTATGCACACTGTGTAAACCTTACTGATAGTATATCAGGTGAACCAGTCTCCATCTTATGCAATCACACATTGACTACGCATAGAGTACATCCAACAGAGGGAGTGAATCTTTATGGTGGTGGATGGGCTGCCAATCAAGCGGGCTGCTTTATCCTGGATGGTATCGAGCTTCTTGAGTGTTGTTGTAGCATGCATTCAGGCAAGAAGAGAATTCCATCACACTGCAGACTTGTGCCTTGTAGATGGTGGAAAGGCTTTGGGGAGTCAGGAGGTGAGACACACATCACAGAATACCCAGCCTCTGACCTGCTCTTGTAGCCACAGTATTTATGTGGCTGGTCCAGTTAAGTCTCTGGTCAATATTGACCTCCAGAATGTTGATGTGGGGGATTCGGCGATGGTAATGCCGTTCAATGTCAAGGGATGGTGTTTAGACTCTCGCTTGTTTGAGATGGTCATTGCCTGGTACTTGTGTGGTGCGAATGTTCCAAGCTTTATCTAAACTTTTGAATGACTTAACAGCGAACAGTGATGAACTCAAAGTGATAAAGAACATCTCCTTAACTTTGGTGTCATGGTCCTTCTTTCAATTTGTTCTAGAGCTGGAGGGATGAGTAAATTATGGTAATTGTACAGGAACAACATAGAAGTCACCATCAATGTAATTTATTTTGTAGATGTCCGATCAAAAGCAGGCCTTTAAATTAAATAATGATGTGGCATCATCATCATAGGCAGTCCCTCGAGTCGAGGATGACTTGCCTCCACGCCAAAAAGTTCATAGGTGTTTCAACGAAAGACCTAATATTCCAGGTCCCGAACTAAATCTTGAAGGGTGGAAGATGCCTTTGCGTGGATTTTTTTAACAGGTGGTGGCTGGTGCACACCAGCCACCACACGGGCTTGACAGAGCTTGGTCTTGGTCCAGTGGCAAAGGTTATCCAAGCCGATTGGAGATAGCTCTGCTGCACGGACCTAATGCGCACATATATTACAGCGTGGGCTGGCCCGTGCTGCCCCATGGCCCTCGCCTCTTCTGAGCCCTGAACTCATCCCTCTCCTTGGCCCCTATCACGTTCCTCTACAATCTCTCGCCATTCCTTCGCCCTGACCTTGCCGCTCCTGCAGTACCTGCCCATGCTCCAATCAGCGACCTGGATCTTGGCTGTCATTGCTCTCCTGCTCCAGCACGTGCTGCTCCCTGGCCCAGCAGTCTGCTCGGCCCCCGGCCTGTGAGCACCATCGGAGCAGGCCGGGAGCGGAAAGAACAGCGTGGCTGCATAATGATGTGCATACTTGCAGTGAAGGGTTATTTTTGGCTCTCCTGACTCTCACTGGGAGGTGCTTTGGGGGAGGGTTGAATTGAGAGAGGAGAATGAGACAATAACCTGCCTGAATCCAGGCACAGGCAATGATCCAACCAGCAGGAACACTGCTAATGAAGATAGGATGCCCTGTTCTCCCCAGCCCAGCTGAACCCTGGGGACCAAGAACAAATTAATGACTTTCTCTCCAACATACGCACGACTGTGCCAACAAATCGAAGGCTCCAATGTTTTTTTTGCAAGTGCCGTTCGATCAAAGAGTAGAGTGACTCCAGATTTCAATCGCACCGCTGAATGCAATTACCAAATGGAGGCCAGACACTTCTCAAAGGCTAGGAATAACAGTGTATCGGACTAATCTTTCACTTGCTGAGTGGTAGCTTTGGCAGCCCTGTTGACTGAAAGCATCTCATGTATATTGATCAGAAAATGTGTGGATTCTCAATTATTGGTAATACGGCTCAGTATGCAGATGCGAGGCAGCAAGAAGGAAGAGAGAACAGCACTGCGTGCCAACTCAGACAGAATCCCATAATCAGCCAAGCTTTGACCAGAGACACTTAGACCAGTTGCAGGGGCCATAGACAATAACACCAGACCATATTAGCAATTCACCTACTGTAGAGTGGCTATGTTATATACTGGGCCTGAAATTCCAACGTCCCCGGGCCCGTACGAAGTTTCTACGGACCAGGGAAGGCATCGGAAAAGCCGGTTTTCAGTGTGCAATGCGCATGCGCTGAAAACCGGCTTTTCCGATCTGTCAAGTTTCTGGCTTGACAGATGTCTCGCATATCGGGAGCGAGGACATTTGTAAGTGAGAATTTGCGATATTTACGCGTACAAATGTCCTCAAAAACTTTGCATCTGAAAAAGCAGGCGCATAGCCTACTTTTACAGGTGCAGGTTTTATAAAACACACAAAAACATATAAAAAGAACGTTATGAAAACATATTTTATTGTTAATTTATTATAATTGTTAACCCTCCCCACAACGGTAAGTTTATTTCAAGGCACAACTCAAAAAACTTTTTTAAAAATTGGGAAAATAGATTTTTTTATAAGACATTAACAGCTTTAATTTAAATGAATCTTAAATATATAATGTATATTTTCTATTTTTATTAGTGTTTTGGGTGTTTGTGGGGGTTTCTCATTCATAGTAATAGGAGCTTCGGACTTACGAAACTCCTATTACTATGAATGAGAATATACTATACCAGAGCAATGTGACTCTAGCTCCAGGACTGCGCACATCCCAACATGCACGCGCTGCAATGTGCAGCAAGAGGAGGCCTGTGCATCGGAAAGTCGAGCGACGGCAGCAATTTCAGGTAGGTGCGTGTTTTTTCTCTAAAACCTCGTCGATCGCCCGCGGGAAGGAGAAAACGGAATTTCTGGGCCATGACAGACGGAGAATTTCTTGAGTGGGGTTACACAGTATTGCTTACGTTATTTCCCCTTGTTACTGCCTGTGAAGTTAGCAAAGAATAGTATTTACGTGTCGACCTTGACACTGTTTGGCTGGTATATATTACAGGAAGATATCTGAAAAGGCTGGACAATATGGCTCAATTTTCCCCATTATTTGTGCCGTTTTTTTTGGAGCAGGCTGCTTTTACTGGCCTAACTTAAAAATCCACAGTTTCCCCAATCAATTTGCACGAGCATAACTCAGTTAGTTCCGAATTTTGTAAGTCAGTTTTTTTTTCAGCCAAAGGGGGCGTAGAGAGAGAGAAAGGGACCCAAACCGGCAACCGAGAATGGGACTGGACCGGACAGACTTCAGGTGGGGTTGGAGGTAAGGTGGTGCTATGTGTTTTTCAATTCTTTTAATGTGTTGCGAGTTGGCTGTATGCTTCACTTTGCAGCCTCAGCTCGCATTGTGCCCCTGGTTAGCGTGGCAGCCCGATCTTTTTGGTGCAGATCAAGGCTCCACCCACCTCGGGTTAGGCCACACCAAAATGAAGAGATCCAATGGGAAAGCATACAACACTTTTTTTTTTAGCGTACTTGGGCCACAAAAAATCGGGCGTAACTCTTCAAGTACGGCAAAAAAATGCTTTGCCGAAAATTGTATACCAACTTATTGTATTTATCTGTTCGGCAGCTTTTGACATGGTGGACTTTCCATCCTTTTCCATCGCCAGTGGCTCAGTGGGTAGCACTCTTGCCTCTGAGTCAGAATGTTGTGGGTTCAAGTCCCACTCCAGAGTGGGAGTTGTGTACAGACAACCAAACAGCAGTCGTGAGATTGGGGACAGCATCAAAAAAGAAATAAGGGATGCGTGCAATAAAGGTACAGCGGTTATCGTGGATGTCTTTAATCTACATATAAATTGGGCTAACCAAACTGGTAGCAATACGGTGGAGGAGGATTTCCTGGAGTGTATTAGGGATGGTTTTCTGGACCAATATGTCGAGGGACCAACTAGAGGGCTGGCCTTCCTAGACTGGGTGATGTGTAATGAGAGAGGACTAATTAGCAATCTTGTTGTGTGAGGCCCCTTGGGGAAGAGTGATCATAATATGGTAGAATTCTTTATTAAGATGGAGAGTGACACAGTTAATTCAGAGACTAGGGTCGTGAACTTAAGGAAAGGTAACTTCGATGGTATGAGACGTGAATTGACTAGAGTAGACTGGCGAGTGATACTTAAAGGGTTGACGGTGTATAGGCAATGGCAAACATTCAAAGATCACATGGATGAACTTCAACAATTGTGCATCCCTGACTGGAGTAAAAATAAAACGGGGAAGGTGGCTCAACCGTGGCTAACAAGGGAAATTAAGGATAGTGTTAAATCCAAGGATGAGGCATATAAATTGGCCAGAAAAAGCAGCAAACCTGAGGACTGGGAGAAATTTAGAATTCAGCAGAGAAGGACAAAGGGTTTAATTAGGAGGCATAAAATCGATTATGAGAGTAAGCTTGCATGGAGCATAAAAACTAACTGCAAAAGCTTCTTTAGTTATGTGAAGAGAAAAAGATTAGTGAAGACAAACGTAGGTCCCTTGCAGTCAGATTCTAGTGAATTTATAATGGGAACAGATAAATAGCAGAACAGTTGAACAAATACTTTTGTTCTGTCTTCACGAAGGAAGACACAATTAACCTTCTGGAAATACGAGGGGACCGCGGGTCTAGTGAGAAGGAGGAACTGAAGGCCATCCTTATCAGGCGGGAAATTGTGTTAGGGAAATTGATGGGATTGAAGGCCGATAAATCCCCAGGGCCTGATAGTCTGCATCCCAGAGTACTTAAGGAAGTGGCCCGATAAATAATGGATGCATTGGTGATCATTTTCCAACAGTCTATCGACTCTGGATTAGTTCCTATGGACTGGAGGGTAGCTAATGTAACACCACTTTTTAAAAAAGGAGGAAGAGAGAAAACGGGTAAGTATAGATCGGTTAGCCTGACATCAGTAGTGGGGAAAATGTTGGAATCAATTATTAAAGATGAAATAGCAGCGCATTTGGAAAGCAGAGTCAAGATCGGTCCAAGTCAGCATGGATTTATGAAAGAGAAATCATGCTTGACAAATCTTCTAGAATTTTTTGAGAAAGTAACTAGTGGAGTGGACAAGGGAGAACCAGTGGATGTGGTGTATTTGGACTTTCAAAAGGCTTTTGACAAGGTCCCACACAAGAGATTGGTGTGCAAAAGTAAAGCACATGGTATTGGGATGTGCATAGAGAACTGGTTGGCAGACAGGAAGCAGAGAGTTGGGATAAACTGGTCCTTTTCAGAATGGCAGGCAGTGCCTAGTGGGGTGCCGCAGGGCTCAGTGCTGGGACCCCAGCTATTTACTATATATATTAATGATTGAGATGAAGGAATTGAGTGTAATATGTCCACCTTTGCACATGACACTAAGCTGGGTGGTGGTGGTGGTGTGAGCTATGAGGAGGATGCTAAGAGGCTGCAGGTTAGGTGAATGGGAAAATGCATGGCAGATGCAGTATAATGTGGATAAATGTGAGGTTATCCACTTTGGTGGCAAAAACACGAAGGCAGAATATTATCTGAATGGTGGCAGATTAGGAAAAAGGGAGGTGCAACGAGACCTGGGTGTCATGGTACATCAGTCATTGAAAGTTGGCATGCAGATACATCAGGCGGTGAAGAAGGCAAATGGTATGTTGGTCTTCATAGCTAGGGGATGTGAGTATAGGAGCAGGGAGATCTTACTGCAGTTGCACAGGGCCTTGGTGAGGCCTCACCTGGAATATTGTGTTCAGTTTTGTTCTCCTAATCTGAGGAAGGACGTTCTTGCTACTGAGGGAGTGCAGCGCAGGTTCACCAGACAGATTCCTGGGATGGCAGGACTGACATATGAGGAGAGACTGGATCGACTGAGCCTGTATTCACTCGAGGTTAGAAGGTTGCGAGGAGATCCCATAGAAACATATAAAATTCTGACTGGACTGGACAGGTTAGATGCAGGAAGAATGTTCCCGATGTTGGGGAAGTCCAGAATCAGGGGCCACAGTCTAAGGATAAGGGGTAAGCCATTTTGGACTGAGATGAGGAACAACTTCTTCACTCAGAGAGTTGTTAACCTGTGGAATTCTCTACCGTAGAGAGTTGTTGATGTCAGTTCATTGGATATATTCAAGAGGGAGTTAGATATGGCCCTTACGGCTGAAGGTATCAAGGGGTATGGAGAGAAAGCAGGAAAGGGGTACTGAGGGAATGATCAGCCATGATCTTATTGAATGGTGGTGCAGGCTCGAAGGGCCGAATGGCCTACTCCTTCACCTATTTTCTATGTTTCTATGTTTCTATATTTCCAGAGACTTGAGCACAAAAATCTAGGCTGACACTCCAGTGCAGTACTGAGGGAGCGCTGCACTGTTGGAGGTGCCATCTTTCGGATGAGGTATTATACCGATGCCCCGTCTGCCCTCTCAAGTGGATGTAAAAGATCCCATGACACTATTTCGAAGAAGAGCAGGGGATTTTTCCCCGGTGTCCTAGCTGGTTTATCCCTCAATCAACATCACAAACAAACAGATTATCTGGTCATTATCACATTGCTGTTTGTTGGGACCTTGTTGTGAGTTAATTGGCTGCCGTTTTTCCCATATTACAACAGTGACTACACTTCAAAAGTACTTCGTTGGCTGTAAAGTGTTTTGAGACTTCCGGTGGTCGTGAAAGGTGCTATATAAATCCAAGTCTTCCTTTCTCCTCTGCCTTCCATCTGCACACCCCTGCCCTTGAATTATTCCACTATTATCTAGCTGAACATGGCAAGCACATTGCTTTCAATGGTGTCACCTCTGGCATGCCCCAGGTTTCCATCTCCTCCGAGGTGCACACATTTAGCTTTGGCGTTCCGCAAGTTTCCATTCTTACTCCCATCCCATTACTGCCCCTCAATGAGTGTATTGTAAAGCATGGCTCAGCTTCCGCATAAGCTTCAACAGCATACAAGCTTTATCTCTCCACTGCCACTGTTTGATTCCACCACTGTTACTCTGCAGTCAGATTGTCCGTCCAACGTCAGAACTACCTCCAAATAAACATAACCCGTCCGAGGCCTTTCTGCTCATTCCTTTTGCCAGGAATCCTCAACTTCGCCCCAATTTCCTTCCCTCTCTGTCCAACTGCTTGCTCTGTCTGACGCTGACAGTGTTCTGCTCAACCATGAGCTGAGCTTCAAACTGCACATCCAGTCCATCCCACTATTGCAGCATTGCCTGCCTCTGACCCTCCCTCACCCGTGAAACACTCAACCGTGCCTTGAACCTCTGGGTTTGATTTTTCAGTGCGCTGTGTAATGTATGTACATAAGGTCTGCCCACAACCAGGAGACACTACCATCTGAAGTCTTAGGGTCATAGGGACACTCATGCTGGGCCCGGTATAAAACTGAACTTCACCTTTGTATCTTCAACTTCTGGAAGCTGTTAAGGACTGACCAGGACACACCAATCACTGGCTCACAGTACGGTGTTCATTGTATCATTTCATACACCACACCCTCCTATATCCCATCCCCCAAACTCCACCCAATGTAAATTCCAAGTCACCGATTGACAGCCCATCCACTACTTTAAACATCCACTCTATCCAACACCGGCATACATCATCACCATCATAGGCAGTCCCTCAAAATCGAGGAAGACTTGCTTCAACTCCAAAAGTGAGTTCTCAGGTGACTGTACAGTCCAATACAGGAATTACAGTCTCTGTCATTGTTGGGGCAGACAGTTGTTGAAGGAAAGGGTGGGTGGGGAGTCTGGTTTGCTGCACGCCCCTTCGCTGCCTGTGCTTGTCCTCCGCATGCTCTTGCCGAATGCGCTTCCTCCACTTTGGGTGGTCTTGGGTCAGGAATTCCCAGGTGTCGGTGGGGGTGTTGCACTTTGTCAAGGAGGCTTTGAGGATGTCCTTGAAACAGTTCCACTGCCCAGCTGGGGCTCGCCTGCCGTGTAGGAGTTCCAAGTAGAGCACTTGCTTTGGGAGTCTCGTGTTGGGCATACGGATGATGTGGCCTGCCCAACGGAGCTGGTTGAGTGTTGTAGGTGATTCAATGCTGGGGATTAAATTGCAAGATGGTGGACAGGATGGCAGCTCCCTAGGGATCTCTCCCCGAACAAACTCCCCCCGGCCATGAGCTGCTATCCTATCCTTCACCCTTCTCTCCCCAATCTCACCTCCCCCCCCACTGTTTAAGCCCCCCTTGGCCCTAATAGTGGGTGCATTTCTACCCCCCCCCCAAGCCCAAAGTATATCCCTTACCACTAAAACCCGTGCTGCAAGGGCAGCTACCTGGGCCCACTGCCCATCCCCCAAGCAAGGCTTACCTTCTAGATCGACCTTCCTGCTGCCAGGACCTTCCAACTGGACAGTCGCTTTTCGCTCTCCACTGGACGTGGCGAACTCAGCTGCTGCACCGATCCCCGACCATGGTGAGCCTCCAACCAGCTCCGACCACACATTTGGGCCCTACCTTGTTGCTCCGCCCTCATGCACGGTCCTTCCTCACTCCGGCGACGATCTGGCCTTCCTCACTCTGCCGACGATCTGGCCTTCCTCCCTCTGGCAACATCCTGGCCTTCCTCCCTCTGGCAACATCCTGGCCTTCCTCCCTCCGCCGACGATCTGGCCTTCCTCCCTCTGGCAACATCCTGGCCTTCCTCCCTCCGGCGATGATCTGGCCTTCCTCTCTCTGGCAACATCCTGGCCTTCCTCCCTCCGCCGACGATCTGGCCTTTCTCCCTCTGGCAACATCCTGGCCTTTCTTCCTCTGGCGACGATCTGGCCTCACCCCCCGGCCGCTCGCCCCACTGACATACACAGTCTGTACTAGCTCCAGGATAGACCTACTATCTATCATGTCCCTGCACGCCAGAATTCTCTTCCTAAATCTCGCTATCTTACTGTATTTCTCTGCTCTGATACCTCCTCAAACTCCAACCTCTCTGATCATGCCTGTGCTCACTTCTCCTAACCTAATTCCAGTTCCTGCTCCATGTCCAATCAACCCCTTTGTGAAGAGCCTGGGAACGTTTGATTACATAGGAACAGGAGTCCCCTCCATTCAGCTCCTCCAACCTGTTCTATTGTTCAATTCGATCATGGCTGATCTGTATCTCTAAACCGTTTACCTGCATTAGTTCTATACCTTAATACTCTTACTGAACAAAAATCTATCGATTTCAATTTTAAGATTTTTCAATTGACCCCCAGTCCCAACAGCTTTTCGGGGGAGAGAGTTCTCGATTTTCACTGCCCTTTGTGTGGAGAAGTGCTTCCTGGCATCACTTCTAAACAGCCTAGCTCTAATGTTAAGGTTATGCCCCTTGTTCTGGACTCCCCCTACCAGAGGAATTAGTTGCTCTCTATGTCCTCTCTATCTATTCTACCAACTCCCTTAATCTATTTAAAGACCTTACTGTAGTAGTTTGAGTGAAGAATCGGCATGTCTGACCGAGGTAAAGGAGGCAAAGGACTGTGTAAAGGCAGAGCTAAGTGGCACCGTAAAGTGCTCTGTGATAACATCCAGGGTATCATCAAACCTGCCATTCACCGCCTGGCTCACCGTGGAGGTGTCAAGCGGATCTCAGGGCCTGATGTACGAGGAGTCCCGCGGGGTGTTGAAGGTTTTCCTGGAGAACGTGATCAGGGACGCGGTCACCCACACTGAGCACGCCAAGCGGAAGACGGTCACGGCCATGGATGTGGTGAGCCGCAGGTCGGGCCATAAAAGGAGCGGAGGTGCGGCGGTTCGGCAGCAGCACGAGCTGGTGCAGGAGGGCGACAACTTGGAGAAGGGCGACTGGATTGGACGTCACCAAAATCAAGGTCGCTAATTGGAGCGTGGGCAGGTACAGCAGGAGAGGTGGCACGCAGCAGAGGAGCGGCGAGGTCGGGGCGAAGGAGCAGCGAGAGATTGCAGAGCGATGTGATCGAGGCGCAGGAGAGGCATGAGTTCGGGGGCCAGAAGAGGCGAGGGCCCAGGGGCAGCAGGGGTCAGCCCACACTGCGATATGTGTGCACACTAGGTCCGTGCAGCAGAGCTGGTCTCCAGTCGTCTTGGTTAATCCTTGTCACTGGACCAAGACCTTGCTCTGTCAAGCCCGTGTGGTGGCTGGTGTGCAACGGCCACCCCACGTTAAAATAATCCACGCTCAGGCATCTTCCACCCCTCAACATGTAGTTCTGGACCTGGAATGTCAGGTCCATCATTGAAACATATGTTAACTCATCCCTTTTTGGTGTGGAAGCAAGTCATCCTTGTTTCGAGGGACCGCCTCTGATCAATTTTCGCTGCATTGATTCATCTGCCTGCCTTTGATATTTTCACCTTTCTGGATAGATTGGAGGCACAAGAACTCTGCCACGTAAAGTCTCGCAAATATGTTAATGACTCAGAATTTGCTGCCAAAATAATGGTACGATTAATGGCACATGCCGTTATTAATGCGTAGATCATCCAGCAACTTGTGGCGAGGAAGAGATATCCTATGACTTGGAAATCGGCACGAGTTGCTGGATGATTTGCATCATTCCGCCATTCGCCTCATAAAAACTAGGTGGGACTGTTAGTTGTGAGGAGGATGCAAAGAGGATATAGATAGGCTAAGTGAGTGGGCAAGAACATGGCAAATGGAATATAATGCAGTGAAATGTGAAGTTATCCACTTTGGTAGGAAAAATAAAAAAGCAAAGTAGTTTTTAAATGGTGAGAGATTGGGAAATGTTGGTGTTCAGAGGGACATTGGTGTCTTTGCACACAAATCATTGAAAGTTAACATGCAGGTACAGCAAGCAATTAAGAAAGCAAATGGGATGTTGGCCTTTATTGTTGGAGGATTTGAGTATGAGTAAAGACGACTTACTGCAATTATATAGGGCCCTGGTGAGACCGCACCTAGAGCACTGTGTATAGTTTTGGTCTCGTTACCTAAGGAAGGATATACTTGCCATAGAGAGAGTGCAACAAAGGTTCACCAGACTGATTCCTGAGATGGGGCGATTGTCGTATGAGGAGTGAGAGACCTATATTCTCTAGTGATTAGAAGAATGAGAGTTGATCTCATTGAAACATACAAAATTCTTACAGGGCTTGAAGGGTAGATGCAGGAAGGATGTTTCCCCTGGCTGAGTCTAGAACCAGGGGTCACAGTGTCAGAATAAGGGGTCAGACATTTAGGGCTAAGATGAGGAAAAATTTCTTCACTTAGAGGGTGGTGAATCTTTGGAATTCTCGATCCCAGAGGGCTGTGAAAGCTCAGTTGTTGAGTATATTCAAGACAGAGATCGATAGATTTTTGTATATTAAGGGAATCAAGGGATATGGAAACAGTGCAGGAAAGTGGAGTTGAGGTAGAAGATTAGCCACGATCTTATTGAATGGCGGAGGAGATTTGAGGGGCCAAATGGCCTACTCCTGCTCCTATTTCAGGGGAGCCCATACTGGTAAGATGCTGTGTAAAAAAAAAAATTAAACAAATTTCATTAACCGTTTTTTGCAACTCTTCTTGCTTACCGGCAGGGTTAGACCTGCCTCCACGCAGTGGTCCTTCCCCCTGCTGCCACCGACTTTCGCCCACTCCCGCCCACACCAAATTGGCAGCTTGGCGGGCGGGAGGATAGTTGCGCTACTTGGCCACCAGAGGCCGTCAGTGGGTGGTTCAAGGCAGTACTCCCCTCCCGCCCGCTCCAGCCACGTGGAAAATGACACAGAGGGGAGACCGGCGGCAAAACTCGATGGCAGTCGGCGGCATCCGGCGGCAGTGGGCGGTAAGGTCACCAATTTTGGGGCCTCAGTCTTCTAAATGCCAATGTGTATAGGCCCTCAACTCCTCGTATCACAACCCCTTCATCTCAGGAATCAACCCCATGAACCTTCTGTGAATTCCCTCCAATGTAAGTATATCCTTCTTTAACTGTACGCAGTAGTCCAGGTGTGGTCTCACCAATACCCTGTACAGTTGTAGCAGGACTTCTTTACTTTTATACTCTAGCTCCCTTGCAATAAAGGCCTACATTCCATTTGCTTTCATTTGTCTCGGATCTTTGCAGGATCTCATAAGAAATACAATCCGTGCCTGTAGAGGGGTGGGTAAGATCTATTCATCAAAAGTGTTGTACAATTGCAGAAGGAGCAAATGGTGTTTTGAAAGCCCAAACTGCAACAGGACTGGAGACACCTTCAGAACCAGACCCCACCATGAGTTACTGCCTTCAAGTGAAGAGGGGAGGGGACTGGTTGCAACTGAAAGAGATTATAAGGGAATATATGCCTGCTATATCACTGGGTTGTCTCTCAGGGGATCAATGGAACCCCTGGGAAACATAGTAACATTGGGAATGGGAGCAGACCATTCAGCCCCTCGAGCCTGTTCTGTCATTCAGTTAGATGCTGGCTGATCTGCAGCTCAAATCCATTATCCTGCACTTGCTCCATATCCCTTGAAACCCTTTCCGGGCAATCATTATATTGATCTTGTTATGTATGTAAACATTGTAACTGAGTAAGACTTGCCACCAGAGGGCTCAACTGTTGGAGGCCCAAGGGTCACCTGCACACCCCGTGCAAGGGAGTATAAAAGGTTGTCTGCCATGCTGCTTAGGCACTCTGGAGTTGTATTAAAGACAAGGTCACATCAGTTTTAACTCACAGTACTCAGACTTGTGGAGTTCTTCCATACTTAGCAATTGGCGATGAGTAACAGATTACGAACTTTCACGCGGTCATGGCAGCCATTGGTATTTTAGAGAGATTTGTAGAGGGTGATGATTGGGAATCCTTCATTGAGCGTCTTGACCAGTACTTCATGGCCAACGAGCTGGATGGGGACGATAAAGCGCAGGGCGATTCTCCTCACCGTGTGTGGGTCCACAATATACGGCCTCATCAAGAATCTGCTAGCACCGGAGAAACCAGCGGAGAAGACATATACAAAGTTGTGTACACTGGTTCGAAACCACCTCAATCCGAAGGAGAGCATCTTAATGGCCAGGTATCGCTTCTACAGGCACCACCGCTCTGAGGGCCAGGACGTGGCGGGTTATTTCGCCGACCTGAGACACCTTGTGGGAACTTGTGAATTTGCTGGATTTTTGGGGAAATGCTGCGGGACTTTTTTGTGCTTGGCATCGGCTACGAGGTCATTCTTCGCAAGCTGCTGTCTGCCGAATCCCTAGACCTGAGCAAGGCCATCACGATAGCCCAAGCATTCATATCCACGAGCGATAATACCAGACAGATATCTTCCCAGCATCGAAGCTCACCGGCAGGTACTGTGCATAAAATAACATCGCTAGCAGCCAGAACTGCATATGGCAGGGTCTACACGTCTGCAGCTGCAAGACCTAGGATGACTCAGAGTCTGCCATCGGGCTTGAATGCAAATCCATTAGCACCATGTTGGCGCTGCGGGGGTAATCTTTCGAGCCCATCAATGTCGATTCAAGCACTACATGTGCAAGGGCTGTGAAACAATGGGGCACCTCCAGCGAATGTGCAAGAGTGCTGCGACTCACCACGTGGCAGAGTTGGCAGAGGATGATCGATCCGGCACGGATCACGCAGAACAAACAATTGAGGCAACGCAACCCAAGGAAGAATGGGGTACACACCTTCACCACCAAGAGCCCTCCTATCATGCTGAAACTCAAATTGGACGATATTCCGGTATCAATGGAGTTGGACACAGGGGAGAGTCAGTCAATTATGAGCCAGGAGACTTTTGAGAAACTGTGGAGCAACAAGGCACAAAGGCCCAAACTGAGCCTGATTCAGACAAAGCTGCGCACCTTCACCCAAGAGCTCATACAAGTCATTGGCAGTGCAGCAGTTAAGGTCTCGTACGATGGAGCTGTGCATGATTTATCACTGTGGATTGTACCAGGCGATGGCCCAACGCTATTCGGCAGAAGCTGGCTGGGAAAGATTCGATGGAACTGGGATGACATCAAAGAACTATCTTCAGTGGATGATGCCTCATGCGCCCAAGTGCTGAGCAAGTTTCCATCGCTATTTGAACCAGGCATCGGCAAATTCACAGGCGCCAAGGTGCAGATCCATCTAGTCGCCGATGCAAAGCCCGTTCATCACAAGGCTCGAGCGGTTCCATATATGATGAAGAAGAAAGTCGAGATCGAACTGGACAGACTTTAATGAGAGGGAATCATATCACCAGTCAAGTTCAATGAGTTGGCCAGTCTGATTGTTCCGGTGTTGAAAAGCGATGGCACGGTCAGAATCTGCGGAGACTACAAGGTAACAATCAACTGAGTCTCGTTACAAGACCAGCACCCGCTACCCAAGGTGGATGACCTGTTCGCAACGTTAGCGGCGGGAAAGTCATTCACCAAGTTGGACCGAACCTCCACCTAAATGACACAGGAGCTGGCTGAATCTTCGAAAAGATTGACGTGCATCAACACGCACAAAGAACTGTTTATATACCACCGGTGCCTTTTTGGGATTTGCTTGGCTGCTGCCATCTTCCAGAGGAATATGGAGGATCTGCTGAAATTGATCCCGCGCACCATTGTGTTTCAAAACGACATCCTGATCACCGGTTGTGACACCACCGAACACCTGAACAACCTGGAAGAGGTTCTAAGTTGACTAGAGAGAGTGGGACTCAGGCTGAAATGCTCCAAATGTGTTTTCCTCGAGCCAGAGGTCGAATTTTTGAGGAGAAAGATTGTGGCAGACAGCATCAGACCTATGGACTCAAAGACAGAGGCCATCAAGAATGCACCCAGACCACAGAATGTGACGGAGCTGCGTTCGTTCCTCAACTATTTTGGGAACTTTTTGCCCGGGTTAAGTACTTTGCCAGAACCGTTGCACATGTTGCTACGTTTGGATTTGGAGTAAATCTCAAGAGACAGCCTTTGAGAAGGCCAGAAACCTACTTTGTTCTAATAAGTTACTTGTATTGTATGACCCATGTAAACGATTAGTGCTAGCTTGTAATGCATCTTCGTATGGGTCGGCTGTGTGTTACAGCAAACCAATGTATCGGGCAAACTTCAACCGGTTGCATACGCATCTAGAAGTTTGTCTAAGGCTGAAAAAGCCTATAATATGGTCGAGAAAGAGGCGTTAGCATGTGTATTTGGGGTTAAGGAAATGCATCAATACCTATGTGGACATCGGTTTGAGCTTGAAACTGACCACAAAATGCTCATTTCGCTGTTTTCAGAAAGCAAAGGTATAAACACTAATGCTTCGTCCCGCATCCAAAGATGGGCACTAACATTGTCCACCTATGACTATGTTATCCGCCACAGACCAGGCACAGAGAACTGTGCTGATGCCCTCAGTCGGCTACCATTGCCCATGACCGGGGTGGAAATGGCGCAGCCCGCAGACTTGCTGCTGCTCATGGATACTTTTGAGAGCGAGGGGGTCACCCATCACTGCTCGCCAGATCAGGACCTGGACCAGCCAGGATCCTGTGCTATCACTTGTAAAAAGTTGCGTCCTCAAAATGTGAGCTGTTCGGCCATTCCTGGGGAAATGCAGGATGAAATTAAGCCGTTTCATCGATGAAACGTCCATCCACTCAGATCGTCTCTAAAAAAAGGAGGGAGATAGAAAACAGGGAATTATAGACCGGTTAGCCTGACATCAGTAGTGGGGAAAATGTTGGAATCAATTATTAAAGATGTAATAGCGGCACATTTGGAAAGCAGTGACAGGATCAGTCCAATTCAGCATGGATTAATGAAAGGGAAATTATGCTTGACAAATCCTCTAGAATTTTTTGAGGATGTAACTAGTAGAATGGA
This sequence comes from Pristiophorus japonicus, assembly GCF_044704955.1. Lineage (NCBI taxonomy): Eukaryota > Metazoa > Chordata > Chondrichthyes > Pristiophoridae > Pristiophorus > Pristiophorus japonicus. Next base: position 19,657,250 of record NC_091980.1, read on the forward strand.
CAAGGGAGAATCAGTGGAAGTGGTGTATTTGGACTTTCAAATGGCTTTTGACAAGGTCTCACACAAGAGGTTGGTGTGCAAAATTAAAGCACATTGTATTGGGGGTAATGTATTGGCGTGGATAGAGAACGGGTTGGCAGACAGGAAGCAAATAGTAGGAATAAACGGGTCCTTTTCAGAATGGCAGGCAGTGACTAGTGGGGTACCGCAAGGTTCAGTGCTGGGACCCCAGCTATTTACAATATACATTAATGATTTAGATAAAGGAATTGAATGTAATATCTCCAAGTTTGCAGATGACATTAAGCTGGGTGGCAGTGTGAGTTGTGAGGGGGATGCTAAGAGGCTGCAGGGTGACGTGGACAGGTTAGGTGAGTGGGCAAATGCATGGTGGATGCAGTATAATGGAGATAAATGTGAGGTTATCCACTTTGCTGGCAAAAACAGGAAGGCAGAATATTATCTGAATGGTGGCAGATTAGTAAAAGGGGAGGTGCAACGAGAGCTGGGTGTCATGGTCCATCAGTCATGGAAAGTTGGTATGCAGGTACAGCAGGCGGTGAAGAAAGCAAATGGCAAGTTGGTCTTCATAGCGAGAGGAATTGACTATCGGAGCAGGAGGTCTTAATGCAGTTGTACAAGGCTTTGGTGAGGCCACACCTTGAATATTGTGTACAGTTTTAGTCTCCGAATCTGAGGAAGGACATTCTTGCTTTTCAGGGAGTGCAGCGAAGGTTCACCAGACTGATTCCCGGGATGGCAGGACTGACATATGAAGAAAGGCTGGATCGACTAGGCTTATATTCACTGGAGTTTAGAAGAATGAGAGGGGATCTCATAGAAAACATATAAAATTCTGACGGGATTGGACAGGTTAGATGCAGGAAGAATGTTCCTGATGTTCGGGAAGTCCAGAACCAGGGGTCACAGTCTAAGGATAAGGGGTAAGCCATTTCGGACCGAGATGAGGAGAAACTTCTTCACTCAGAGAATTATGAACCTGTGGAATTGTCTAACACAGAAAGTTGTTGAGGCCAGTTCATTAGATATATTCAAAAGGGAGTTAGATGTGGCCCTTACAGCTAACGGGATCAAGGGGTATGGAGAGAAAGCAGGAATGGGTACTGAAGTTGCATGATCAGCCATGATCATATTGAATGGTGGTGCAGGCTCGAAGGGACGAATGGCATACTCCTGCACCTATTTTCTATGTTTCTATGTATTATGTCTATAGTTTGCTTATGAATGACTCCACAAGGCAATGTGTTGTACTTGAACTGTGGTGACCTTGATCCTATATTCCAAACTCCAGAGTGCTGCACAAGCATGGTGTGCAGTCTTTTATACAAGGCCTTGCCACCAGGGCAGGAAATCCCTGGTCTCCACCAGTTGCACCCTCTAATGCTAGCATGTATGCACACGGTATGAACCTTATTGACAGTACATTAGTTAAACAAGTCTTCACCTTATACAACCTCACAGTGACGATACATGGAGTACATCCATAGTCAGCATATACAATGTCACTCTCCCCCAAGTCCTTTGTGCCAATTACCTTTGCACTATGTGCTCTGGCTGAACTCTCCCCAGACTTAAGTGCCAATGGCCCTTGCACCTTGGCTGTGCTTTGATTGGCCCTTTCCCTGTTAATCCCCAAGTCCTTTTGCCAGAACATTGGGTAGTGGTTATCAGATTGGATGGTTCGATGAGGCGGTGGAGATTCCAGTGGGTTCTGGGTGTGATCCATGTGTGTGTCCATGGCTACATACACCCATTTCCCTGCTCCCCCCCACCCCCCACAGCAAGATCAGATACAGTGCATGTACAAAGAAAGGAAGAAAAACATTTTTTTGCAGTTTGTATGGTGACACCTTGGTTCCGTGACTTACATTCGGTACGGTTTACGGTCGTTCGCCAGGATTGGGTAGATGCATTCATGTTTTAGTCGTGGACAGTACTGAGGTAGCAGCTCAGATATGCGAGGACGCTAGTTCCAGAGCAACCGGACGGGGTCCTAGTCATCTGATGGCGGCGCTGCGCCCCCTGCTAGCGGGGTGTGCTTGGTTCGCTCACCGTGCCAGGACTCGGGGCCTTTGCCGTTGCATGGTGGTGGGCAGAGCCACAGATGTGTGTGGCCTCCCTGTTTTCCTTTGAAGGCCGCAGAATCTTCTGCCTGCTCTCTCACGGTGTTGGGAACCTGGCTGTTCCAGGTCCATTTTGGGGAACTCGTTGGTCCTGACCTTTCGCTCCCGGACATGGTCGAGGTCGCGACTGGGTCTGGGGGTTGCGCCGCCCCCACCTGGGTGGTGGGTAACGGCGGCCACCTGTGCATATTGGCGCCGTTTTCATTTCCAGGTCCGTGGAGAATGGTGCCATCGGGTGCCTGCAGCATGGGATAGACCTGGGGCAGGGTATCAGGTTCCGCGACTTTACCCTCCCGCGTTCACTCGCTTGCTGCTTTAGGGGACTCTCTATTAACGACATCTCACAACAACATTTTTTTCTTGATATTAAGACTGGTACTGACATCTCGCAACAACATTCTGTTCTTTACTGTGCTGACATCTCCTAACAATATTCTGTTCACAATCTTAATCGGTTCATTACATTGATTGCCATATATACAATGTCTCTTTAAGTTCAGTTGGTTGCAGGACTCCTTTAAGAGAACCCTGCTGGCTTTACCCCAATCAAATCCTTTGCTGGACCCCACGTGTTGCTCCCTCAGCGTTGCACCTCGTGATGGTGCCGGGCGGCCATCTTTATATTCAGCCACGCTGCTCCTCGCTGCAGCAGGAGCGCATCTTGCCTCTGTCCTCGAGGTCGACTGCCTTGATCCTTCTCTCCCGTGATTCTTCCACAAATGCTGGAAGGGTACCTGTGACTTTGATCTTCCTCCCCTGGAGTCCTGCCACTGGAACAGGGAAGGTATTTTTAGGTCATTCAGGTCAGATCATTGCCACGCAGTCGTGATGGACAGTCTGTGCCTCAGGTGCTGCGCTGGTCTGTTCTCTGGTGCCTGGCCCAAGCGAAGGTGAGGTTTTGCTCTGCCTCTGAGCACGGGGGACTTCAAATGCTGGAGTGAAGAGGTCTTCCTATTTCCCCTGGATCTTCCCCATCCACCTTCTTCTGAGTAGCGTTGGGCCATCACCTGCAACAATCCACAAAGGTAACTTGTGCACCACGCCATTATGGATTACACTTACATCCGCACTACAAAGGACTGGTATCAACTCCTTGGTGTAGGTGCGTAACTTTTCCTGCACTGGAACCAGCTTGGGTCGATTTTTCTTCCACAGCCTCTCGAAGGCATCCTGGCTCATCACTGACTGGCTCACTCCTGTGTCCACTTCCATGAAGACTGGAACGCCGTTTATCTCGACTTCCACCTTCACTGGAAGACAATCGGCAGTGCAGGTATACACTCCATACACTTCTTCTTGGGGCTGAGCTGCCTCTCTGGCCAAATCATCGTACTCCCCGCTGGATTCAAAGTCATCTACCGGTACCTCTGCTAGATGGTGAGTTGTATTTCTTTTACACATACGCTAGAGGTGGCCCTTCGTGTTACAGGCTTTGCATACGTACTCCGCAAATCGACACTGGTGAGCCCTATGGTTTCCTCCGCAACGCCAGCATGGTGCTACTCGATTAGCACCCCTCGGTGGACTCTGAGTTCTGGAACCATGAGGTCGGTGCTCTCTGCCTTGGGCAGAGCCACGTTCTGTAGTCTTGCCTGTGAAATGCACCATTCTGTGTACAGTACTTGCCGGGTTTGAGTCTACAGGCTGAATGATTTGCTTGGTGCTGCAAGTCGACGTCATGAATGCCTATGGCTTTCTGCAGGTTAACTGTGATGTCGGCAGATAGTAACTTGTGAAGGAGGCCCTTGTGGCCAATTCCTATAATGAAGATGTCTTGCAATGCTTCATTGAGGTGTGTGCCAAAATCATATGGTGCCGCAAGTCTCCTGAGATCGGCAGCATATTTTGCAATCTCCTGATCCTCAGGTCTGCAGTGCGAGTAGAATCTGTGCCTGCCTGTGAGGATGTTCTCTTTTGGTTTAAGTTGGTCGCGAATTAGTTCAGTCAGCTCATTGTATATCTTATCATTGACATTCGTGGGTGCCAGAAAGTCCCTGTCGAGGAGGTAGACCTTGGGCCCACAACTGGTCAGCAGTATAACCTTGCACTTCTCCACCAATGTGTCCGTCTCCCCTGCCAGGTCGTTTGCCACGAAATATTGCTCGAGCCTTTCCGTGAAGGCATCCCAATCATCACCCTCAGCAAAGTTTTTTAGTGTGCCAAAGATAGCCATGATCGCGTGAAAGTCCTTATTCTCGTCACCAGTTGTTATGTCTATAGTGTACTTATGAATGACTCCACAAGACAATGTGTTGTACTTGAACTGTAGTGACCTTGGTCCTTTAATCCAAACTCCAGAGTGCTGTACAAGCATGATGTGCAGCCTTTTAGACAGGACCCTGCCATCAGACAGGAAACTCCTGGTCTCCACCAGTTGCACCCTCTAGTGGTGCCAGCATGTATGTACGTGGTATGAACCTTATTGATAGTACATCAGGTAAACAAGTCTCCATCTTATACAATCTCACAGTAACTATACATGGAGTACATCCATAGTCAGCATATACAACACTATGTTTCTATATATTCGCGTAGTTGTGCCAAAAAAAGGCAGGGAAACGTTTATACGTGACCTACACAATACCCACCCAGGCATAGTCATGATGAAAGCTATAGCCAGGTCACATGTTTCGTGGCCGAGCATTGACTCGGAATTAGATTCATGCATACACCAGTGCAACTCGTGCTCACAATTGAGTAATGCACCAAGGGAGGCTCTATTGAGCCTGTGGTCATGGCCCTCCAAACCGTGGTCCAGGATCCATGTAGATTTTGCTGGCACCTTTCTTGGAAAGATGTTTTTACTTGTAGTGGATGCTTACTCTAAATGGATTGAATGCGTAATCATTTTATCCAGCACATCCACTGCCACCATTGAAAGCCTCCGGGCTATGTTCGCCACCCATGGCTTGCCCCATGTCCTTATCAGTGACAATGGACCGTGTTTCATCAGCTCGGAATTCAACGAATTTATGACCCCCAATGGTATCAAGCATGTCAGGTCTGCCCTGTTTAATCCCGCATCCCATGGTTAAGCGGAACAGGCAGTCCAAACTATCAAGCAAAGCTTGGAACGCGTGATGGAAGGCTCCTTGCAGATTTGCTTATCGCTGGTTCTGCTCAGCTACCGACGTGACCCCACTCGCTCACTGAGGTCCCCCCTGCAGAATTGTTAATGAAGAGAACACTCAAAACCATGCTCTCCCTAGTCCACCCGGATCTAAATGATCATGTAGAAACCCAGCGTCACCGGCAAAACATGTACCACGCTCGCGCGGCTGTATCGCGTGACATTGATGTTAACGAACCTGTGCTTGTCCTTAATTACGGTCATGGTCCTAAATGGGTCGCTGGCACTGTCTTGGCCAAGGAGGGGAATAGAATGTTTATAGTCAAACTATTGAATGGAAAAACGTGCAGAAAGCACTTGGGTCAGACCAAACTGCGGTTCACCAACAACCAGGAACAACCTGAAGAGTACATCACCATTATCGATGCACCAACACACAACCCACCAGTAATCGACCTCGCTATCAATCAAGAGGATGAACCTACCATTCCCAACAGTCCTGTCAGACTAGCCGCGTCGCAGTGCAGCAATAGTCCGACCAACTCACCCATGCCAGAGTTTGAACTCAGACGATCAGCTAGGGAGTGTAGGGCCCCAGATCATCTCAACTTGTAAATAATTTGTATCGAAGACATTGGGGGGAGTGATGTTATGTATGTAAACATTGTAACTGTGTATGACTTGCCACGAGAGGGCGCAACTGTTGGAGACCCAAAGGTGATCTGCACACCTCGTGCAAGGGAATATAAAAGGTTGTCTGCCATGCTGCTTAGGCACTCTGGAGTTGTATTAAAGAGACTAAGGTCACATCAGTTTTAGCTCACAGTACTCAGTCTTGTGGAGTTCTTCCATACTTAACAGATCTCAGTCTTGAAAGCTCCAATTGTCCCCTAGCCTCCACAGCCTTTTGGGGGACAGAGCTCAAGATATCTACCACACTTTGCGTAAAAAATTGCTTCCTGATTTCACTCGTGAATGGCCAGCTCTAATTTTAAGATTGTGCCCCCTTGTTCTTGATCCCCCCCCCCAACCAGCGGAAATAGTATCCCCGTATCTGCCCCACCGATTCCTTTTAACATTTACCACCTCAATCCCCTACACTCTAGTCAATACGGGCCAATCATTTAAGCCTCTGAGCCCAGCTATTTTTCTGAAGCAGCATCCCCTGCTCAAATTGTTCTATTCCTCCAGGGTTACTGTTAATTTTCAGCTGAAGTTGCAGTGGGAGATTCAGCTCAGGCCTTCGTGCGGCCAGGGAGCAGTGTTGGGATTGCGGGGCGAAAGTCCGTGCACCAATTCACAGGATTTTCCATCCTTTAATTAGAAAAAAATATCGCGCTTGCTTCAAATTGAGCACAGCAACCTCTGCAGCTGAATAGCTGATGTGCACTCCCATTGTGCGAAGCTCCATGTAAGGACTGCTAAATCCGAAAACTTACTCTACATGTCTCTCCAAAATTAGATCTAAAATAGCATCGGTGCTGCATCGTGAAACCATCCCGTCGGGGCACAGAGTGAGATAAATTGCAAAACAGAACACGGCCGGTTCGTGTTTGTAGTAGAACTTGAGAAACAGGAGAAATTCAAATTTGATGTCATTTTGGTGCTTGTTGCAAAAAGTGTGCCTGCAAGACATTGCTGGATCTAAAAGCCGTTGTTGGATCCATGTTTCATGTTGACAAGTGAAATATAGGTTCAGTTCAGCTGTCAATCACTGTCAACTGTTGCTTCGAGCCTGCTAATCTCATTCTTCAATCCGTGGCGTGAGCTCACACTAGGGATATGCATCCCGTCTTAATATTAACCTGCAGCCTGGTGCATCTCGAGCAAGCTTTAAAAAAAAACATTTTTCTCCCCTTCTGAAAGCACTGACTCATGTTGGGATATGTGATTATGTAAGTATCAGATCCCTTCCTCCACTGTCTTAGTTAATTGGCTGTTTTTGCACAGCCCAGTGGGCAGCACTCTTGCCTCTGAGTCAGAAAGTCGGCAGTTCAATTCCCACTCCGGAGACTGGAACACATAACACAGGCTGACACACCAATGTAGTACAGAGGGAGTATAAGCTGAAACTGCTGGAAACACTCAGCAGGTGAGGCAGCATCTGTGGAGCGGGAAAGAGCGTAAACGTTTACAGTTGACGCCTCATCAGAAAGATCACTGGCCTGAAACGTCAACTCTGCTTCGCTCTCCACAGATGATGCCCGCCGAGTATTTTCTGTTTTCATGTCCAGCATCTGCAGTATTTTGCTTTTGGAATTAGCATGTCAGGGAGCGCCGCAATGTTGGAGGCGCCGTCTTTCCAATGAGATTTAAACCGAGGCTCCGTCTGCTCTCTCAGGTGGATGTAAACGAATCCATGGCGCTATTCGAGAAAGATCCAGGGAGTCCTGGCCAACAACTGCCACATATTTATCCCTCAAACCAACATCAATAAAAAAAAACAGCTTATCTGGTCAGTATCTCATTGTGGGATCTTGCTGTGTACAAATTGGCTGCCGCGTTTCTTGCATTACAACAGTGGCTGCATTTCAACAGTATTAGCTATAAAGCATTTTGGGATGGCCTGAGGTCACGAAAGGCACTAAATAAATGCAAGTGTGTTGCTCTTTCTTTTCGTTTTGACAGTAAGTGCAGGCAGACCATGGGGAGGGAGGTGATCCTGTCCATAGTCAATGTCCATACCCAGGTATGTATCATTGTAGATCACTGGGTAGTAGTGATCAGGAGTGGGGAAACATAAAAACATAGAAAATAGGAGCAGTAGTAGGCCATTCAGCCTTTGGAGTCTGCACAGCCATTCAACATGATCATGGCTGATCCTCTATCTCAACACCATATTCTCACTTTTTCCCCATACCCCTTGATGCCATGTGTTTCTAGAAATCTATCTATCTCCCTCTTAAATATATTCAGTGAATTGGCCTCCACAACCTTCGGTGGTAGAGAATTCCTAGGTTCACCAGCCTCTGAGTGAAAACATTTCTCCTCATCTCGGTTCTAAATTTCCTACCCTGTATCCTGAGACTGTGACCCCTTGTTCTCGACTTCCCAGCCAGGGGAAACATCCTCCCCACATCCAGTCTATCCAACCCAGCCAGAATTTTATACGTTTCAATGAGATCTCCTCTCATTCTTCTAAACACTAGTGAATACAGGCCTAGTCAATTCAATCTCTCCTCATACGACAGTCCTGCCATCCCAGGAATCAGCCTGGTGAACCTTCACTGCACTCCCTCTATGGCAAGTATATCCTTTCTTAGGTAAGGAGACCAAAATTGTACACAATACTCCAGGTGTGGTCTCACCAAGGCCCTGTACAACTGTAGTAAGACATCCTTGCTCCTGTACTCAAATCCTCTTGCAATGAAGGCCAACATACCATTTGCCTTCCTAACTGCTTGCTGCACCTGCATGTTTGCTTTCAATGACTGGTGTACAAGGACATCCAGCTCCCTCTGTACATCGACATTTCCTAAGCCATCACCATTTAAATACTTTGTCTTTATGTTTTTCCTACCAAAGTGGATAACTTCAAATTTATCCACATTATACTGAATCTGCCATGTGTTTGCCCACTCACTCAACCTATCCAAATCACCTTGCAGTGTCTTTGCATCCTCCTCACAACTTACAATCCCATCTAGTTTTGTGTCGTCAGCAAACTTGGAAATATTACATTTGGTTCCCTCATCCAAATCATTTATATATATTGTGAATAGCTGGGGCCCAAGCACTGATCCCTGTGGTAACCCATTAGACACTGCCCGCCACCCAAAAAAGGCCCGTTTACTCATACTCTCTGTTTCCTGTCAGTTAACCAATTTTCAATCCATGCCAATACATTACCCCCAATCCTATGTGCTTTAATTTTGCACACTAACTTCTTATGTGGGACTCTATCAAAGGCCTTCTGAAAATCCAAATACACTATATCCACTGGTTCTCCCTTATCTATTCTATCAGTTACATCCTCAAAAAACTCCAGTAAGTTTGTCAAACATGATTTTCCTTTCATAAATCCATGTTGACTTTGTTTAATCCCATTAATATTATCTAATTGTGCCGTGATCTTATCCTTTATAATAGACTCCGGCATTGTCCCGACTACTGATGTCAGGCTAACCGGTCTGTAGTTCCCCGTTTTCTCTCTCCTTCCTTTATTAAATAGTGGGGTTACATTTGCCAACCTCCAATCTGCAGGAACTGTTCCATAATCTATAGAATTTTTGAAGATGACAACCAATGCATCTACTATTTCCATGGCTACCTCTTTTAGTATTCTGGGATGCACCTGGCAGATTTTTATCTTTGCAAATCAGAGGCATCAAATGATCTCACTTTCTAAGAGATTGAATTTGATGCCACACAAGTAAAAAAGACTGACAATGGGTTAGAACACTTTGGAATCTGTTATTAGCTAGCCAAGAGTTAAATATAAGTTTAAATTGCTTTAAAATCAGGTAAAGATCTTTCCAAATTAACTGTCAAAGGCATTTTCCTTATCACTGATTATTATAAGCAAATCCAATTTTAAAATGTCCCCTTTAATTAGCATCGAGGTAGCTATGGAAACGATGATTACAAGAGGAGTCAGATCAAAGTACTATGAGAACCGATTCAACAACGTGAGAAGAAGCTTTGTGGATGATAATGGTGGGTGAACCTCCACCCCTGTATCTCTACCTCAGAAACCAGCATTTAAAACAGAAGACGATGGAAATGAAAATGTCATCAGGCAATTTTTATATGACTTTGCATCTATTTCAGCTCTTCCAGCACCATAAGCTGAAATTCAATGGCATTTCCATCAATGAATTTCCCACCATCAACATCCTGGTGTCACCGTTGACCAGAAATTTAACTGGACCAGCCACATAAAAACTGTGACTCAAGAGCAGGTCAAAGGCTGGGAATTCTGTGGCGAGTGACTCATTTCCTGACTCCCCAAAGCCTTTCCACCATCTACAAGGCACAATTCAGGAGTGTGATGGAATAATCTCTACTTGCCTGGATAAGTGCAGCTCCAACAACACTCAAGAAGCTCGACACCATACAGTAGAAAGCAGCCCGCTTGATTAGCATCCCATCCACCACCTTCAATATTCACTCCCTCCACCACCGGCGCACCGTGGCTGCAGCGCATACCATCTACAAGATGCACTGCAGCAACTCGCCGAGGCTTCTTCAACAGCAAACTCATGCCCTCTACCACGTAGAAGGACAAGGGCAGCAGGTGCATGGGAACAACATAAGAAATAGGAGCAGGAGTAGGCAATTTGGCCCCTCAAGCCTGCTCTGCCATTTAATAAGATAATGGCTGATCTTATCATGGAATCAGCTCCACTTCCCTGCGTGTTCCATAACCCTTTATTCGCTTATCACTTAAAAATCTGTATCAATACCTTAAATATCTTCAATGACTCAGCCTCCACAGCTCTCTGGGGCAGAGAATTCCACAGATTTACAACACTCTGAGAGAAGAAATTCCTCCTCATCTCAGTTTTAATTGGGCAGCCGCTTATACTGAGACTATGCCCCCTAGTTTTAGTTTCCCCTATGAGTGGAAATATACTCTCTGCATTCACCTTGTCGAGCCCCTTGTATGTTTCAATAAGATCACCTCTCATTCTTCTGAACTCCAATTGAATATAGGCCCAACCTACTCAACCTTTCCTCAAAAGTCAACACCCTCATCTCCAGAATCAACCTAGTGAACCTCTCTGAACAGCCTCCAATGCAAGTATATCCTTCTTTAAATACGGAGACCAAAACTGTATGCAGTACTCTAGGTGAGGCCTCATCAATATCCTGTACAATTGTTGCAGGACTTCTCTGCTTTTATACTCTAACCCCTTGCAATAAAGCCAACATTCCATTTGCCTTCCTGATTATTTGCTGTACCTGCATACTATTTGTGTTTCATGTACAAGGATCCCCAGGTGCCTCTGTACTGCAGTACTTTGCAATATTTTGCCATTTAAATTATAATTTGTTTTTCTATTTTTTCTGTCAAAGTGGATAACCTCACATTTTCCCACATTGTACTCTGTCTGCCAAATGTTTTCTCACTCGCTTTGCCTGTCTATAGCCCTTTGCAGATTTTTTGTGTCTTCCTCTCAATTTGCTCTCCCACCCATCTTTGTATCTTAACACTCGGTTCCTTCATCCAAGTCATTAATATAGATTGTAAATAGTTGAGGCCCCAGTACCGATTCCTGCGGCACCCCACTAGTTATTGTTTGCCAACTGGAAAATGACCCATTAATCCCCACTCTCTGTTTTCTGTTAGCTAGCCAAACCTCTATCCATGCTAATATATTACCCCCAACCCTGTGAACTTTTATCTTGTGCAGTAACCTTTTATGTGGCACCTTATTGAATGCCTCCTGGAAATCCAAATACACCACATCCACTGGTTCCCCCTTATCCACCCTGCTGGTTAAATCCTCAAACAACTCCAGCAAATTTGTCAAACATGATTTCCCTTTCATAAAACCATGTTGACTCTGCTTGATTGAATCATGCTTTTCCAAATGTCCTTCTACTGCTTCCTTAATAATGGACTCCAGCATTTTCCCAACGACAGATGTTAGGCTAACTGGTCTATAGTTTTGTGCTTTCTGTCTCTCTCTTTTTTAGACATCACCTCCAAGTTCCCCTCCAAGTCACACACTGTGCTGATTTGGAAATATACCATCGTTCCTCCATCGTCGCCGGGTCAAAATCTCGGAAATCTTTGCCTGACAACACTGTGGGAGCATCTTCACCACACGGTCTGCAGCGGCTCAAGAAGGGGGCTCACCACCACCTTCTCCAGGGGCAATTAGGGATGGGCAATAAATGCTGGCCTTGCCAGCGACGCCCACATCCCATGAATGAATTTAAAAAATACAATTGTAATCCTGTTTTGTGACGCCACTTAACACAGAATGCAGATTGTGTTTGATCTCTTTCTGTTCTGTGCGAATCACTTACCAGCTGAGCTAGAGGGACAAATCTGCTCTGACGGCTTAGTGGACACATGCATCACACAGTGCAGTGCTATGTCCAGCAGTACTCGTGTTATTCCAGCTGCTGTGAAGTTTTATTCCTCCCTCTTTCACTTCTGTCCGATTTAGTGTTACATCTTGGTTCAATTATACCTGTCACTTTGACATCAATCACAACGGTTGAACAGAATGGAGATATCCCTCCTAAACATACTCCGTATTTCACCTTGCATTTAAAACTGAGATGAGGAGCAATTTCTTCTCTCAGAGGGTTGTGGATCTGTAGAATTCGCTGCCTCAGAGAGCTGTGGAAGCTGGAACATTGAATAAATTTAAGACAGAAATAGACAGTTTCTTAAATGATAAGGGAATAAGAGGTTATGGGGAGCGGACAGGGAAGTGGACCTGAGTCCATGATCGGAGCAGCCATCATGATCGTATTAAATGGCGGAGCAGGCTCGAGGGACCGTATGGCCTACCCCTGCTCCGATTTCTTATGTTCTTATGTTCTTATGAATCATTTGTAGAATCAATGGGTGCGAAATTCGGTTGTTTAGCGCCACCTGTTAGTGCCCCGGAGTTGCCGTAACGTGCCCCTTGTGGCTTAGCGCCCGGATTCGCCCATTTTAGCACCTGCTGTGCAATTCGGTTGACTTTTAGCGGCGGCGCTAACAATTATGGCTTCACCCTTTGACGCCAGGTAGATCGAGACGGGAGTGCTCGTGCAACACCTCGCTAACACCCTGGACGCGAACTTCGGTTTTTGCACCTCACTTACCGGCTGGCGCTGAACTCGCCATAGAAAGCCGGCATTCATACCCGAGTGGGGCAGGTATTTAAATGGATGAACAACTGGGCCACAGAGGTCACAGTGAGTGCTACCTATTCTGCTTGCAGCGTGCATAGGTCTTGGCTTGTGATTGGTTGCACTCAAAAGGCACAGAGCGGTTTTAACCTCTACAAGGGGAAGTCATGTTTGACAAATTTGCTGGAGTTCTTTGAGGATGTAACAAACAGGGTGCATGAAGGGGAGCCAGTGGATGTGGTGTATTTGGACTTCCAGAAGGCATTTGACAGGGTGCCACATAAAAGGTTACCGCACAAGATAAAAGTTCACGGGGTTGGGGGTAATATATTAGCATGGATAGAGGATTGGCAAACTAACAGAAAAGAGAGAGTCGGAATAAATGGTTCATTCTCGGGTTGGCAATCAGTAACCAGTGGAGTGCCGCAAGGATTAGTGCTGGGACCCCAACTATTTACAATCTATATTAACGACTTGGAAGAAGGGACCGAGTGTAACGTAGCCAAGTTTGCTGACGATACAAAGATGGGAGGAAAAGCAATGTGTGAGGAGGACACAAAAAACCTGCAAAAGGACATAGACAGGCTAACTGAGTGTGCAACAATTTGGTAGATGGAGTATAATGTTGGAAAGTGTGAGGTCATGCACTTTGGCAGAAAAAAATCAAATAGCAAGTTATTATTTAAATGGAGAAAGATTGCAAAGTACTGCAGTACAGCAGGACCTGGGGGTACTTGTGCATGAAGCACAAAAGGTTAGTATGCAGGTACAGCAAGTGATCAGGTAGGCCAATGGAATCTTGGTCTTTATTGCAAAGGGGATGGAGTACAAAAGCAGGGAAGTCTTGCTACAGTTATACAGAGTATTGGTGAGGCCACACCTGGAATACTGCGTGCAGTTTTGTTTTCCATATTTACCTTTGGAGGCAGTTCAGAGAAAGTTCAGTAGGTTGATTCCGGAGATGAGGGGGTTGACTTATGAGGAAAGGTTGAGTAGGCTGGGCTTCTATGCATTGGAATTCAGAAGAATGAGAGGTGATCTATTGAAACGTATAAGATTATGAGGGGGCTTGACAAAGTGAATGCAGAGAGAATGTTTCCACTGATGGGGGAGACTAGAACTAGAGAGCATAATGTTAGAATAAGGGACTGCCCATTTAAAACTGAGATGAGGAGAAATTTCTTCTCTCGGAGGGTTGTAAATCTGTGCAATTCGCTGCCTCAGAGAGCTGTGGAAGCTGGGACATTGAATAAATTTAAGACAAATTTAATTGATAAGGGGATAAGGGATTATGGGGAGCGGGCGGGGAAGTGGAGCTGAGTCCATGATCGGATCAGCCATGATCTTATTGAATGGCGGAGCAGGCTCGAGGGGCCTTATGGCCTACTCCTGCTCCTATTTCTTATGTTTTTATGTTCTATTTCAATTTGGGGCAGTGCTGACACGCCACGTTGGTCTGTGGCGATTCATTGGTAGGTCTCGGCTGCAGATACGGTATATGGGCAATGGGGCTAGGAATGAGGAGAGGCCGCAGAGTTCGGGACAGGAGGATTTAACCCCCAGGGTTTATCAGGAGCATTTCTGCTCCATCAATATGTCGGCGGAGCAGTGCCTAAGAAGACTGCGGTTCCACAAGGAGGTGGTCACGGAGCTCGCCACCTCCTGCATGCAGACCTAGAAGCTCACATCGAGACCAGGACGTCCCTGTCAGTGGCAGTGAAGGTGACAGTAGCGCTGAGCTTCTACCCGACCGGCTCCTTTCAGGCCGCAGCGGGGGGGGGGGATATCTGCAACATCTCGCAGTTTGCTGTACATTGCTGCATTTGCCAGGTCACGGACGCTTTATACAGCAGGCGAAAGGACTCCATCAACTTTAGTGTGTCGAGGGAGAAACAGGAGGAGCGCTCATGTCACCTCACCAGGATGGTGGGCTTCCCCATGGTTCAAGGCACCATTGATTGTACTCATGTGGCAGTGCCGTCGCCTCTGCAGAATGAGAAGGTTTATCGCAATCACAAGGGCTACTACTTGCTCAGTGTCCAGTTGGTGTGCGACCACAGGCAGATCATCCTTACTGTGAATGCCGCTATCCTGTGGGGGAACACAGTGCCACGACTGTTCAGGCCACCACAATAAGTTCGCGGCTGGCTGCTCGGCGACAAAGGCTATGCTTCTAGCCTTCTTCTTCTTCGTAGGCAGTTCCTTGAATTGAGGATGACTTGCTTCCATGCCAAAAAGCCAGGAGTTCAATGAGCTCACATGTGTTTCAATGAAGGACCTAATATTCGAGGTCCTGAATTACCCTGAAGGGTGGAAGGTGCTTTCTTTTTAACGTGTGGTGGCCGTTGCACACCAGCCACCACGCGGGCTTGACAGAGCTTGGTCTTGGTCCAATAGCAAGGGTTAACCAAGATGACTGGAGACCAGCTCTGCTGCACGGACCCAGCGCGCACACACGTCGCAGTGTGGGCTGGGCCCGTGCTGCCCCTGGGCCCTCGCCGCTTCGGGGCTCCAAACTCATGCCAACCCTGGGCCCCGATCACATCCCTCTATGTTCTCTTGTTGCTCCTTCGCCCCGACCTCGCCGCTGCTGCTGTACCTGCCCACGCTCCAATCACCGACCGGGGTTATAGTGACGTCCAATCCAATCGCCCTCTTCACAGCCGTCGCCCCTCCCTGGACCAGTTTGCGCTGTACCTGTATGCCGTCACGCTGCTCCCAGGCCGCTGCTCGCCACTCCTTTTAAGGCCAAATTAATAGCGTAATAATTATGCTCTAGCCACCTGGCTGATGACAACCCTCTGCAACCCCACCACCCCTGTTGAGCAGTGCTACAACAAAAATCATGCTGCCACCAGAAACATCGTTGAACTGACTGTCGGGGTGCTGAAGCAGTGGTTCTGCTGCCTTGACCGCTCTGGAGCGACCTTTTAGTACTCCCCTGATCGAGTCGCCATCTTTACCGTCGTCTGCTGCATGCTGAACAGCCTAGCCATCATGAGGGCCCGGAAATTGGCACCAGGGATGGCAGCTCTACCTCAGGAGGAGGAAGACGATGAGGAAGATCAGGAGGCACAGCATGGCG
Source organism: Pristiophorus japonicus (assembly GCF_044704955.1). Taxonomy (NCBI): domain Eukaryota; kingdom Metazoa; phylum Chordata; class Chondrichthyes; family Pristiophoridae; genus Pristiophorus; species Pristiophorus japonicus. The sequence continues at coordinate 19,673,346 of NC_091980.1, forward strand.
CTGCAGACCAGAAGGAGGAGCAGCAGCCACAGAGGAGGCAACGTGAGACTGTTGCCGCTGTGAGGACAGCGCATCAGCGCCTTATCGTGCAGTGATTCCAATGAAGGATGCAACACATAGTGAGTGCCCATAAAAGTCATGCTGCTATGTGCTGAACTCATCGTGCAGCGCTCTACAAATCTCAAAGTATATATATCAGAGCACAATAATCCAAAGGTCAAATTATTACTCTGTTGACTTCAACAAGTGTGTGCCACCAACCAGCACAATACAGAACCATCATCAGCAACTAATTAGCAATGAACCAATACCCCTGGAAACATAATAACCCACAATTAAGTGCATCCCTCCTGTCTGAAATAAAACCACAAGGGCCATGAACAATATTTCTCAAAACAACCTTCCACACACAATAAGCATGAAACACCATCAACTATATATATATATGCAGTAATGTTCCAAAACAATGTGGAGATATGGCCATATTGCAAGAAATCTTTATTGTGACATACTCCCATATTTCCTACCCCCTTTCCATTGCCCCTCTCTCATGCCTACCGCTCCTCCATAATGTGGACACAGTGGTGCTGAAATTCACCATCCCCGAAGGGACGGCTACCGCGGGGATCGATCGGCCGCCGCAGTCGTGTACTTTTCCCTCGCCGAGCCATATTCAGCTCAGGGCGGGTTTGAGTGGTGCTCACTTCTGCCAGAAACGGCGGGGTGAAGCCTCTGTAAAGGAAGTTATCCAACGTTGTGGTCTGCAGCGTGCGGGCTGCTGGAAAGTGGCCAGGATAGGGTAGGCAAAAAGGTAGGAGTTCTTCAGGCAGTGGCCCCACGAGCTGGCTCGAGGGGCTAGATGGCCTACTCCTGTTCCTAATTCTTATGTTCTTATGTTCTATTTGAGTCGGTGCTTGAATGCGCCACCGTTGGTCGGGAAATAGCTTTATTAATTTTATTATTTTTATGTCAGATTGCATCATCTGCAGTATTTATCTTTTCATATAGTTGTATTAATTGTTTTGGCTCCATTAAACCTGCTGAGTGCTGCTCAAAGGTTTGTATATACTTTTGTACAACTTTCAGGTCTGACTCTTTAGTGGAGGCCTGTGGGCTGCAGAGACCTGCTTGGCAGGGTTCTCCCTGAGGATGGGAGGAGTGTTGGGAGGACACCTGGTACACCTGCTCAGAAACAGGGCAGCACTCAGGAGAAGGTGTCGCCGTCAGCACCGTGCAGAGAGGCAGCGGGCAAGGGAGGCAGCAGCCATGATTCATTCATTCTGCGCCAGACCAGTGTGCCCGCCGTCTTCACCGGCCCGAATCAGGATTTTGGTTGACTGCTTGGGGACAAGGGATATCCCCTGTCCACTTGGTTGTTCACTGTACTGTGGAACCCCAGGACAGCGCCAGAGCATGCATACAATGACGCTCATTGTGCCACCAGGTGCATCATCGAGCAGTGCATAGGCATCCTTAAGCAGAGGTTCCGGTTCCTGAACCACTCTGGTGGCACCTTGCAGTACTCTCTTCAATGGGTCTCCATAATCATCGTGGTCTGCTGCATGCTGCACAACCTGGCCATCATGACAGCCGCTGGAGATCGAGCCAGCAGTACCACCTGAGGAGGAGGAGGAGGAGGAGGTGGAGGATGAGGTGGAGCAGGTGGAGGCGCAGGAGGAGGATGAGGAGGTAGATCCCCATCGCCCCAGAGCTAGGAGGCGTCGACCCATCGCCACCCTGGAAGAGTTGGGTGCAGACTGGCCAGCACCCTCCTGGGAGGGTGTGTCCTCACATATACGGAGGTGCAAGACACCTCCCCTGCAATCTCCCTCCATGTATTATGTACTGGTGGTCTGCCAGGTCTCTCCATGTCAGGAAACAGTATTCTTCTGTCCTCCACACCGTCCATCAGTGTCTCCAGCTCCATATCAGTGAACCTGTTAGCTCTCCTTGCACCTCTTACACCAGCCATCCTTCCAACCTCCTTCCCCGCTCAGGGCCTTGCTGCAAACCCTGCCCTTTAAAAAGAACAAAGAGCAGCTGGCTTGTTGGAAACCCTTACCTGCATGCTGAATTTCTCAGTGGTAATAACGCTCAAATTAAGACAGCCATACCGCTGAAAAATCCACGTTGGAAGGGTTCATTAGCACTGGAACCTATTTGTTCACTTTTGGAGCTGAATATGGGGTGGCCCAGCCATGAAAGAATTTTGGCGCTAATGCTGGGAGGAGCACCAGCTTTCCAGTGGTAGTGATTTTCTGGTCCAGCGCCTGCAGCAAGGCTGCTTGAAGGCTGCTCAGTCTGTGACGTAGAGACTTCAGATGGCCGAGCAGGATACCCCCCTGACCAGCTCTGGGCCTGGAAGGCCTAGCTGCGGACGGCACCACCTCAGGCTTGGCAGCAGCAGTCTCAGATGGATTGGGTGCAGTCAGCGGCAGATGCAAAGGCGAAGAGGCAGTGGTGGGAGTCGGAATTATGTCATCCTGAGAGAGGACAGCACCTTCCATTTACACCAACACGCTGCAACTCACCTGGGGCAGAACCTCAGCATCCGGAGCAATGTGGTGGAGCTCAGATTGCTGGCCTGCTTCAGCTGCTTGAACGGCTGGGGACCCAGAGATGATGGCAGTGCTTGCATAGCATCTATCCAAATCTGCATAAGAGCAGACTGTGTCTGCATAAGAACAGACTGATTCTGCATGACGGCACACTGAACATTGATGTCACCGAGCACTGACACAATGACAGCACAAAGGCCTTGCGTAGTTTCGACCTGTACTTCAATTGCTGCTACCATGTCAGCCATGGAACGTGCTATGACGTCTGATTCCCACGTTCGATTCCAATATCCATTGGTAAGTGCCAAGGATGGGCTCGATGAGCTGCTGAGAGGCACGGGCAATGCTTGAGGCGGACTCTCCCAACTGCATCCATATTTTCGGGCACCCTTGCCAATGCACCATAAGCTCGCTGTGCATCTGCACTGATTGTTTGGCCGCCACCTCCAGCTCGGGGTCCTCATTTGAGTCCTGCTGAATTGCACGTCTCTAAGTCTTCTTCACCATCCCACGTTGACCCGATGGTAAAGTTGCTAACTCTCCTTAGCTCAATTTTCTCATCCAGCTCTAATCTTAGTAAAGAATTTCTATCCATTCAACCAGTGCAAGGGACATCCAATTTTATTCTTGTCACGTATGGTCTCTTGACTCTGATCAGACCTCTGGACCTTATTGGACCCCGTCCATCATGCACAAGATCTGTGCCTCCGAACTTCCCTTGTTCTTTGTCACCTCTTCAATCTCGCTCAGTTACGTTTCTTTCTCTTTGGGCACATGCTCACATTCACCTGTTTCCCCAAAAAGAAATTCATTTTACTCTTCTAACTAGCACCCCATTGCATAGCAGTGTAGACAATACCACTTCAAGGTGGAGAGCGACGGCTGTGAAGAGGGCGACTAGATTGGACGTCCAGGTCCAGATCGCTGATTGGAGCATGGGCAGCTACAGCGAAGGAGTGACATGATATTGCAGAGCGACATGATAGGGGCCTAGGAGAGGCGTGAGTTCAGGGCCCAGAAGAGGCCAGCCCACATTGCAATATGTGTGCGCACTAGGTTCGTACAGCAGAGCTGGTCTCCAGTCGTCTTGGTTAATCCTTGCCACTGGGCCAAGACCTAGCTCTGTCTAGCCTGTGTGGTGGCTGGTGTGTAACGACCACCACACGTTAAAAGAATCCACGCACAGGCACCTTCCACCGTTCAACATGCAGTTCGGGATCTGGAATATTAGGTCCTTCATTGGAACACCTGTGAACTCATCCCTTTTTGGCGTGGAAGCAAGTCACCCTCGATACGAGGGACCACCTATGATGATGGTTGCTCTTGAAATGATACTTTCTAATAGTGTGGAAGCTGTTGTCAACTCTCATGACCTTTAAAGTCCTGGATGAATTGCCTGTACAGTTTTCAGCATAGTCATTCCACTGGTGATTTTGTTACTTATATGATGCATCACTGGAACTCTGCTGTTGAATTATTTGATGAATTGTCCTGCCATTGCCTTGGAGTTCTCCAAAACCTTTAACGGGCCGAGTAGCATGACACTTTCAAACAACTTACAATCATCTGCCTCCCACCAAAACTACATGCACCGTTATCGAGTATCTTCTCACATTGCTCGGATTTGATCTATAGTTGAAAACTTATCCTCTGACTTTTTGGCATTCATTCAAGGTTCTGTTCCCTCTCCTTTTTCGGGTCGGTGACTTTGCCGAACCCCACCCATTCATCAGGTTTTTTTTCCAGACTGCTCACTCTCTGTACTCACAAGTTCCAGTCCTCCCTCAGTGCATAGCTGAATCGTTACAGCTAGGTTCCCAGGCTCTTCAAAGGGGGAATGTTGTCTCTTTCAAAGCTTCAAAGACATGTGGCCTTTTCACAGCTCACACAAAGTCTAACCAATTGTTGTCGTTGCAGGACATGCGGAATTACCCCTCAACCCCTCTAACAGGTTATAGAGTTTGGACTTGAGATGCATGTAAAATCACATAAGACACACGAGTTCTGCCTTTAAACTTTTAATGTTCCTAAGGCAGATTCAAAACCCCAACCACCATTCGAGCAGTACACCAACAGTGTGACAAGAAATGATACAATCAGTCCAGCGTTGATTGTAGGTCCTCATAGACACGATGACTGGGCCACCTACTTCTGACTGCAGCAGCTTTTCATAGGTGAGACGACTGTTCCCAGGCCCCTCCTTCCAACAGCAGTGCTGATACCATTCAGTCGCTGTCTTGTGCACAGTTTATCTTGCCTTTCTCAGTAAATCAATCAGTCAAAGACTGTGAAAGGCATCACTTTAATGTTCAACTCGAGTTGTTTGAGCTGTCAAACTTTCACATCAACACATCCTATGTGAGCTGCCTTTATCAAAGCCCAAATAGTTCATTCACTCATAAAAGTTTACAGAGGGTAGTAAACCATTCAGTCATATTTCATGTGTTACCTTGCATGTCATTCAGATCTTCCAAGGTTTGACCCCCTTTAGTCACCAAAAGTTATTTTACAACAATAAGAACATAAGAAATAGGAGCAGGAGTAGGCCATTTGGCCCCTTGAGCCTGCTCCGCCATTCAATGAGATGATGGCTGATCTTATATCTCAACTGCATTTTCCTGCACTGTCCCCATATCCCTTGATTCCCTTAACATCCAAAAGCCTATCGATCTCTGTCTTGAATATAATCAAAGACTGCACCTCCACAGCCCTCTGGGGTAGAAAATTCCAAAAATTCACCACCCTCTGAGTGAAGAAATTTCTCCTCATCTCAGTCCTAAATGGCCGACCCCCTTATTCTGAGTCTGTGACCTCTGGTACAAGAGGAAACATCCTCCCTGCATCAACCCTGTCAAGCCCTGTAAGTATTTTGTATGTTTCAATGAGATCACCTCTCATTCTTCTAAACTCTAGAGAATATAGGCCTAGTCTCCTCATAGGACAATCCTTACATCCCAGGAATCAGTCTGGTGAACCTTCGTTGCACTCCCTCAATGGCAAATATATCCTTCCTTAGATAAGGAGACCAGAACTGTATACAATACTCCAGGTGCGGTTTCAACAGGGCTCTATATAATTGCAGTCGGATGTCTTTACACTTATCTTCAAATCCTCTTGTAATAAAGGCCAACATACCATTTGCTTTCTTAATTGCTTGCTGTACCTGCATGTTAACTTTCATTGATTCGTGTACAAGGATACCCAGGTCCCTCTGAACACCAGCATTTCCCCATCTCTCACGATTTAAAAAATACTCTGATTTTCTAGTTTTCCTACCAATTTGGATGACTTCACATTTCTCCACATTATATTCCATTTACCATGTTCTTGCCACGTACTTAGCCTGTCTATATCCCCTTGAAGTCTCTTTGCGTCTTCCTCACAACTTACATTCCCACCTAGCTTTGTATCTTCAGCAAACTTATATATAATACATTTGATCCCCTCATCGTATTCATTGATATAGAGTGTGAATAGCTGGGGCCGAGCACCCAATCCTTGCCGCACCCGACTAGTTACAGCCTGCCAAACCGAAAATGACCCGTTTATTCCTACTCTCTGTTTTCTGTCCATTAACTAATCCTCAATCCATACTAATGTATTACCCCCAATCCCCTGAGCCCTAATTTTGTTCAATAACCTCTTATGTGGCACCTTATCAAATGCCTTCTGAAGATCCAAATCCACAGGTTCTGTCTTATCTATTCTGCGAGTTACAACCTCAAAAAACTTTAACAGATTTGTCAAACATGATTTTCTTTTCTTAAATCCATGTTGACTTTGCATAGTCCTATTATTATTTTATACGTGCCCTGTTACCACGTCCTTAATAAAAGATTCTAGCATTTTCCTGACTACTGATGTCAGACTAACTGGGTTGTAGTTCCCCGTTTTCTCTCTCCCTCATTTCTTAAATAGCAGGATTACATTAGCTCCCTTCCAATCTGCGGGAACCGTTCTAGAATCTATGGAATTTTGGAAGATGACAACCCATGTACCGCTATCTCTATAGCCACCTCTTTCAAAACCCTAGGATTAGGCCATCAGGTCCAGGGGATTTATCAGCTTATTTCTTTTACTAATACTATTTCTTTTACGAATACTAATTTCTTTCAGTTCCTCATTCTTGCTAGACCTTTGGTACTCCACTATTTCCGGGAGCTTTTTGTGTCTTCTTTTGTGAAGACAGATACAAAGTATTTGTTTAATTTCTCTGCCATTTCCTTATTCCCCATTATAATTTCTCCTGTCTCAGCCCGTAAGGGACCCACATTTACTTTTGCTCATCTTTTCATTTTTACATGCCTATAAAAGCTTGGGGCTTCTGCGTTGTAGACACGAAGTCTGCAAAATCTAAGAGGCTTTGTTTATCCCTGTTGTCGATAACCATCTCCTGCAGTCACGATCATTTGCTCTGTCCAGGTCTGCTATTTGCACATCAGAACTGGTCATCCATCTCCATTTGTCAGTGAAAGACCGTTTGTTACATTCAACAACTTTATTTCACTTTGAAAAAACTTTTGGCCTGGCAGTTCATTTTAATATACATATATATACACCAAAATTAAAAATTAAGGCTCTGTATATTTTTGCACCATCTCCTACCTTTGATGACGATATCTTTTGTGCTTTTTCATCCATCAATATCCTTCACAAGGACTATTGACCTCAAAAGGGCCTAGCATATTACTCAATTTTTAAAGCTGCTTCTATGAAACTCGGGTCTTCTTTTATGCCAAATGCGTTTTTTTCTTTTCATAAGAACATAAGAACATAAGAATTAGGAACAGGAGTAGGCCATCTAGCCCCTCGAGCCTGCTCCGTCATTCAACAAGATCATGGCTGATCTGGCCGTGGATTCAGCTTCTATCTGTGATTTGAATATATTCAATGAGCTAGCCTCAACTGCTTCCTTGGGCAGAGAATTCCACAGATTCACAACCCTCTGGGAGAAGAAATTCCTTCTCAACTCGGTTTTAAATTGGCTCCCCCGTATTTTGAGGCTGTGCCCCCGAGTTCTAGTCTCCCCGACCAGTGGAAACAACCTCTCTGCTTCTATCTTGTCTATCCCTTTCATTATTTTAAATGTTTCTATAAGATCATCCCTCATCCTTCTGAACTCCAATGAGTAAAGACCCAGTCTACTCAATCTATCATCATAAGGTACCCCCCTCATCTCTGGAATCAGCCTAGTGAATCGTCTCTGTACCCCCTCCAAAGCTAGTATATCCTTCCTTAAGAAAGGTGACCAAAACTGCACGCAGTACTTCAGGTGCGGCCTCACCAATACCCGATACAGTTGCAGAAGGACCTCCCTGCTTTTGTACTCCATCCCTCTCGCAGTGAAGGCCAACATTCCATTCGCCTTCCTGATTACCTGCTGCACCTGCAAACTAACTTTTTGGGATTCATGCACAAGGGCCAATTGTGGAGCAGTGGAGGCGTGTCCTGCACAGTAGGAACTGAGCTGCAGTGAGGAGAGCAGCTACCAACTTTTGCTCCTGCCTGGAGAGCCCTGAGAACAGCCCAGGAAGAGAAGGAAGGAAGGAAGGGGCTTCACCACCAACTTTCACCCAGAGGGAGAGGAGGAAAAAGCAGAAAACTTTGACATCTTAACCATTTCTGCAAAGAGTTGGAGAGAGGGGGAAAGACCAACAACAAACATCCAGTGTGGAAGGAGGGAGACTCTACCATTTCTACAGGTGGGTGTGGGTGCATTTCCCAAAAAGACTTTGTTGTATCGGCGGGGGGAGGAAAGAAGACCACTGAGGGCCGGAACATCGCGGGGGGTGTGTGTGTGTGGAAGTGTGTGTGGGGGCCTTGCTTACAACTAGGCCCCACACACATTTGGACAGCCGCCCCCCCCCCCCATTGCCTAGCCTGGGATAGCTGGAGCTACCAGGCTGAAGATTCTTTAAACACCGAATTAAACATCGTTGGGAGTGTGTGCCTGGTTGGCTCTAGCTGCCCCAGGTGAAGACATCTTCTCCCCTCACCTGAAGACCACCCCAAAGACTATTTGTGTTTTGCCATCTGGGGATTGCACCCACCCACAGCTGCGAGGGGAGACCTGCCCTCGCAGTTCACCCCCCTTCCCACCCCCCTCTCTCTTTCTCTGTTACTCTCTGTTTCTCCCCTCTCTCTCTGAGAGCCCCCTTCCTTCCAAATTACAAAAAAAAAACAATTGAGACAACTGAGCAGAGGGAGCAAGGCCCCTCCCCAATTGCCAACTAGGGGAGAGGTGTGCCTCGTTAAGAGCTCCTTTGCTCAGTCTATATACGAGGCCAATTAAGACCATTAAGGCCTGTGACTTTGGGGTGGGTGTCTCCCTTAAAGGGACCCCGTGATGGCGACCCCAACCACGCCGGTGGCAGGGCCAGCTAGGACTTATGCGCAGGCGGCATCCACATCCACGGTGCCTCCTGCGTCACCTGCTGCCCTGCCACCATTCAAACTAATAACAAAAAAAACACGGGGTCAAGAGCTACACTCACCCCACAATGAGCATTGAGGAGTGCGTGCGGGCGATGGCTGGGGTAGTCGGCCCCTCGGCCATTGTTGCAGCCTCCAAGATGTCTGGGAAGGCTGTGTTCTTCCTGGGGTCGGAGCGGGCGGTGTCCCTGGCCCTCGAAAAGGGGCTCACGGTGGGCGGGACGTTCCTGCCGGTGGATCCTCTCGAGGCCACCGCGCAGAGGGTCATCATATCAAACGTCCCGCCCTTTGTTCCCACTGAGCTCCTCCTCCCTCACCTACACCAACTGGGGGAGGTAAGGTCAGGGATCAACCCCATACCGCTCGGCCTCAGGGAGAACAGCCTGCGCCACGTGTTCTCCTTCCGCCGCCAGTTCTTTGTCCGGCTGGCGCGGGAGGAGACGACAGAGGGGTATTTTAATGTGGTGCACGAGGGGACTGCCTACCGCGTCTTTTGGACGTCGGACGGCGTGCGGTGCCATGCCTGCAGGGAGGTGGGGCACGTTCGCAAGAACTGCCCCGCCTCCAAGGCCGCCAAACCACCGAAGGCGGCCAAGGCTGGCGCCGCCGCCACCCCTCCCCCTAGTTGCGTCCGCGTGCCGGGAGCCGTAGGTGCGCGGGCATCGTCGGGGGCCTTTGTTTTCACGGCCTCCGGCGGGGGGGAGGGAGAGCGTCCGATCGAAAAGAAGGCGCGGAAGAAGACGAGACATCTAGAGGCGGGTCCCCTCAGTGCGCCAGAAAGTTTGACCACCGCGCTCAGCCCAACCCAGTCACCGGCGAGCGCGGGGTGCCATGAGCCCGTGCCCGAGCCCTTGACCAATACCGCAGAGGGG